>NC_141894.1:18073055-18402777 GCF_030686135.1 Camelina sativa | reverse complement strand
AGTGGAGAGATAATGGTGGATGGAATTAACATACACCATCTTCCAATTAGAGAGCTTCGTTCTCGCCTCGCTATTGTTCCTCAGAGCCCTTTTCTGTTTCAAGGATCACTGAGGTTACAACTCTTTTACTCAATTTCATATTCAATATATCAGGGTCTTGCTTTTGCAGTTTCCATGATAAAAAGTTGTGCTTCTCATAGGAATAACCTTGATCCTCTTGGGTTGAGTGAGGATTGGAGAATCTGGGAGATCCTAGACAAGTGTAAAGTCAAGGCAGAGGTAGAAAGTGCAGGAGGGTTAGATTCCATTGTAAAGGAATCTGGATGTTCCTTTTCTGTTGGGCAGAGACAGCTTCTGTGCCTTGCCCGTGCTCTACTCAAGTCATCAAAGATCCTATGCCTTGATGAATGCACCGCCAACATTGACGTTCACACAGCTTCCCTACTGCAGAGCACAATATCGAGCGAATGCAAAGGCGTAACCGTCATCACCATTGCTCACCGCATTTCAACGGTTCTTGATTTGGATAGCATCCTTATTCTTCATCGCGGAATCCTGGTTGAACAAGGAATACCGCAACATCTTCTGCAAGATGACTCCTCAACTTTCTCAAGCTTTGTCAGAGCTTCCAAGTGAAATGTTGTTAGTATTTGTTACTTCTCTGATCTTTGCTAAATAAAACATGTCTTCATGATTTGATGATCTAACAACTAAAGAAAATGAAACAAAACTGGTTTCAGCATTAGTAGCCTTGTTTGAGTGTCATTTATATGCTCAGTTTTTCATCATAAATGACTCTTCTTGGACCTCTCAAATGGAAACATTACTACAAAAAAAAAAAAAAAAAAAGATAGATTCCTACACATTTCGCAATTGTTATTGTTTGCTTTTCTTCCAACAAGTTAGTTCACAAGGGATTTGTTCTTCTTTGCAACTTAAAACAGCGTTAGCCAAGAGTTTCCCAAGCCAAGCATGATAGAGTAGTCCCCTTGATCCGAGCCCTGCAAATACCCAGAATTTACTAGACTCACCTGCTGCACCACCTATGAGCTTATCTACACATCCCAAGAGCGGCAGTGACCCATGGCTTGTGACAGGCGGCATTGCTCTCAACCCTGCCCTAGCTCCCGTAAATCTCCACTTCTCTATGTCTGGATAAACTGCAATCGCCTTCGGAAGAAGCTCCTCGAGAGCTCTTGAAGCTTCCTCTGCTGTGACATCCGATGAATAATTTCTTGATTGCCACTCCCACGTGGATCCCATGTGTAGATTACGAGATCCCTGAACTGCGAGCCATGCATCTGACAAGATCGAAGGTCCACCATCAGGGTAACCCCTGCAATAGAGAATTTTAAAAGTAAACTAACCAATAAAACATGTTGCTGGGCTAGACGTCGCAATGCGAGTACATCAACACTTTATTTTTCAATGAAGGTCCCACACTTAACAAAAACCTCAGGCTGTAGTGAGAGTCCAACCAGAAGTGTAATATAGAATGAGGATGTAAAAGTTAATATCGGGGAAATGAAATAGCAGTATTGGAAGAAAATACTAGGAATGGACAATTTTTTATGGGGTCAAGGTCTCTATATGTTTAGAGGTATTGAGCAGAGAGAAGAAATACCTGGCACTCTCGGGTAACTCCAAATGAGTAATGACACCTCGGCAAGTCCTTAAAGGTAGCTTTCCAATAAGCCCTGGAAGAAAGTCTATCTTGGATCCAAGACATATTACTACTGCATCATATTCTCCTACACATAACAAGAACGAAGCTGTGATGAGAACCAAAGAGAAAAGGCATGGATACTCTACCAACGGAATGTTAATAGCTATCTACTCTTAAATGCTCATATAGACTCATATGATGCTTTCAGACCAGATTTTATCTACAACTAAGTTTATCACATCAGTTTTAAAAGGATGTTTCCATAAAGCTTATGCGAGTGCAAGAGTTAACCCAAAATATAAGAATCTAGTTCAAATGATGTGAAACCTGAGAAAATCACATTACTCACCTTCAAGTTCGAACACATCATCTATAGATTTCTTCACCAAAGTTACGTTTTTCCTTCCAAGTGATGCCTCTGCTGTGTTCTGGCATGCTAGAAAGAGTGCCTGCAGAATGGGTCGGTAAAAGCTTTGTTGCTAACATATAAAAAAAAATTCAAAATCTGTTGTTTTATGTCTGTTAACCTGGAGATATCGCTGCGGATTAACATTCATAGCTTCTGGAAAATAGAAGGCACAGTTTAAAGGCAGGCATAGATTGGGGACAAGATTTTGTGCACCATCTTTGTCAATAGTCTCTACTACACAGCTAGCAAGGCAGTTTCGAGCATTCTAATGGCAGAAGTAATAAACAATAAAACTACGGGTTTAGTTAAAAATATCTCTCGAGTATCTAAGTCAAGTTCAAACTTACATCACTCATTAAATCTAGAGTCTTGGCATTTGTTGCTGGTCTCAAGATTCCCCTGAAGCAAGAAGAAGAACTTCCTTTCAAGGGCAGGAAAAAGTCAAGTGTTTTATTGAGAGTGTGTGTGTACCTTCTTCGAACCAAAAAATTTCCGAAACTCTTATTAGAGTCTCCCTTCTCAGCATATGGGTAACAGGGAGAAGAAGCCGCTGTCTCGGCAACATTTAAGAGCTCTAAACATTCTCTCCAACACTCAGCACCATGCCAAAGTAGCTTGCCTACATGAAGTAAAAACCTCTATGAAACTAAGCATTACAATAAAGTATAAACTCTTCCGACTAAATCTCAGAGAACGGTCAATCACAAAAAGGGGGCAACGTGATCTACCTTTAGGAGAATAAGGGTGGAGTAGCCCTCCGGACACTCCAGAAGCTCCACCTCCGATGCCAATTTCATCATATACATCAACACTTATTCTCAGCTCCTTTGGACACTCCTGCAGGAAACAAAAAAAAAAGTTGTTAGTGATTCGCCAAAATGTTAAATCCCGAAGCAGATTTCTCTCAACACAATCACAATCAGAAAATGAAATTGTAACCTTAAGCAGGTGCCACGCAACAGAGATTCCAGCAAAACCCGCACCAAGCACGGCGTACCTTGATTGAATAATAAAAAAAAAAAAAAACCTAAAAATTACAATGCGAAAGGAGAGAAAGGTGTGAGAAAAAGAGCAGAGTTAACCTAAGAGGAGGACGGTTGGGAATAGAAAGAGACACCGAAGACGAAGAAGAAGAAGAAGAAGAAGAAGAAGAAGAAGAGGCGAAACAACGGGGAAACTCAGAGAAGCCTGGCCAGACCGAGAGAGAAAAAGTGTGAAAAACAGCATTGGTCATTGTGTTACACGACAATACGTTTGGTACTAATGGCCGTTCAAACAGTTATTTTACCATGTTCTATGTTATTTAAACAAACCTTACCCATGCTTTGAGGCCTTGTGTACGCGGTATGGGCGGCAGTACGTACGCGGTATCGATAGCGGTACGGTACTAGAGTCAATAGTGGTACGTACGCAGTAAGATAGCAGTACGGTACCAGGGTCGATAGCAGTACGTACGTAGTACAATAGCGGTACGGTACCAGAGACGGTAGCGATATGGTATCCAGAGACGGTAGCGATATGGTATCCAGTGCCGATAGCGATACGGTATCCAGAGACGATAGTGATACGGTATCCAGTGCTGATAGCGATACAATACTAGGGACGATCGAAGGACCGATTACGGATCGATCGGGGAGTCGATTGCAGTACGATAGAAAGACGTTATTCGGACAACACCAGGTCGGTATCCGGGTAATAGGACATACAGACCGTGGTACAGGAGGACACTGGACATGAGTTTGATAGACTGAGAGGATTTGAATGGAAATGGAGAGTTCAAGACTACTGAAGTAGTGAACAGACATTTGAACTGAAGAAACGGAATCCTTAGCTGCTTAGATGATGGAGGCATGTAATTTTCTGGATGAAACGGGACGTTTCGGTGTTTGGTCTAAGTTACAGTCAGAGTGACATTGATAGTGTAGTGAGAGTGACAGTGACAGTGTGGACTGTCGGGGAACGGTCGCATCGAAGAGCGATGGATCAGGCCGATAGACAAGGTTGGATCGATATGACTATGGGCCGATGGGTGGCCCGAGAACTCGGAATCTCTGCGGAGATTTAAGCCGACTCACGCGGATAGAAACCCGAGAGAAATGAAAACTCGCGGAAAAGGAAAAATTGATCGGATAAGGAGAGTAGGGAATAAAAAGGGAATTTAGGGGACGATAGGGCTTATCGTTTTGAGGAAACTCAAGGCGGTTTAGTCGACCCTATATATAGGATATAAACCCTTAGACTCTATAGAATGTTTTGCATAGACAGCCGAGAGCCACCGCGAGAGAGAGAAGGATTCTATCAAGCTTAAACCGAGAGAGATCCTAGTCATAGTCGAGAAGGGGACGGTAAGCGTTCCTCCACCTTGATCTGTCGATGGTTATGGTTAAGTTATCAGTTGTTAACAATGATGATCTGACCGTGTAGAGCCAGAGATAGGATTTGTACAGGGGAACCGAGAGACTTAACTAAGGTTGAGACCGAAGGTGAGTGTGTGACTGTGGCCAAGTTATGTGGTCGATCTCACGACTCGTGGTTTATTTAATTAGTGTCTGATAGCTTGTCTTGTTTGGGGGATATTGCAATATGAAACGTGGTTGGTCTATGTGATTTAGACAACTATCGTATGTGTGTTATTGATTTGCTTGACTTGATTGGAATAGACCCTATTCGGAAAGAGATTATTGAACTAAGCCTACTGAGACAGGATGACCGCTCCACTAAGAAAACTTTGTTTGCTTATGCCTCCTTTTTAATGGACGCAGGGAAAGATAGGTTGTATGACCAGGATATTAGTGGCTGAGCGGCTCGCGTTAAAATGGCAATGAAGGGGGATGATGGAGGCTTTGGGTAGAATTATCGTGTTTAAGTATTTTTATTTTTAATCGTCAGCCTATGGCATGGATTTGGGATGTTCGAACCTCATGATTAATTTGAATGCATCTTTTAAGTTATTTTACCTGTTATATCTTTTCGCTGTTGCATATTGTTAAACAAACGAGTTAAAAATTTGGTTTGGATCGGTTCTGTTATTGGTTGATTTAGAGAAATCAGCTTGACTTTTAACCAGTGGTGTACGTGCAGCCACCGCCTTCACGGAATTAACCAATCGGTTTCTCTGAATTAACCAATAATCCAAATCTATCTTAACAATTTTTGGAGTACATTTTTGTGCCATATTTTTTTTTTGTATTCAAACAAGTCCTAACTAAATTCTATACAATCCATACAACCAAACACAATCATTTTTTTTTGACAACAAGGTACAAGATCAGCTCAAACAAGCCAATTGGTAGGAAAAATGTTTACAAAGGTAATTTGATGTGACTCAATTCTATCACGACGCGCCAGCTTGTTTGCATTACCATTCTGCGTTCGGGGGATTAAAACTAATGAAAAAGATGGAATTCCTCCTTATCCGCCTCAATCTCGTCCAAATATATCTTGAAGGCAGGCCACTCGGAAGGCGAAGACACCATCTTCACCTAATCAGAACAGTCTGTGAGAAAAACAACATTCTCATTATCCGCACCAATCATACATCGCATTGTTCATATTAGAGCTTCCACTTCTGCATGGAAGGGTGACAAGCTACAGCAAAGGTTAGATGCACCCATAGTGGGAGATTCCCCCTCAGGAGAAATGCAATACCATCCTCGTCCTGTATACCGGTCAGTCACCTTCCAAGATCCATCCACAAAGCATCGACAACTGATTCCATGTCTGTTGACTGCAACAATATCCTTAATCATAGGACCAGAAGTGGGTCGAGACCCGTCCTGGGGAGATATTCCTAATGTGTCTGCTTTGCTAACTGTAAAATCGCTAGTGGGTTGGAATCCAAACTGCTAAAATTTTTATCATTCCTAGCCTTCCAAATATACCAGAGAATCCATGGGAAAATATCCGCTGAAGGACTCTGCAGAAATGTCCAAAATAAATAGTGCGAGCTCGTGTCAATAAAAGTTTCAACTCTAAGCGTATGATTGACGGGCGATCCAAAATGCAACGCTGGTCTCGGGGATTGAGCAGGAATCCAGGGATCAGACCATACTAAAATGGAATCACCGGATCCTACTCGTTTAATAAGTCCTTTGTTTACTAGAGAGCGAGCAGACACCATACTTTGCCATCCATAAGACGGTGAATAAGATTTAATTGGATCCAAGGGGTTGGAATGCCTATAGTACCGACCTTTAATAACCTTCGCAAATATAAGTTTGGAACTGTAATTAACTGCCAGAGTTGTTTAGCCAACAACGCGGTGTTAAAATCATCCAAACACCAAAAACCCAATTGTCCATCTAGTTTATCAACACATAACTTGTCCCAAGCTATCCAATGTAACCCTCGTGTGTCCCTAGAAGCACTCCACCAAATATTAGAAATCGCGCTAATAAGTTTTTGTGTAACCGTTTTCGGAAGACGGAAGCAAGACATGACAAAGGTAGGGACGACAGTCGCTACCGATTTGATCATGACCTCTCTCTCTCCCCCCCCCCATAGACGACAACCGGGCAGGCCAGCCACCTGTTTGTTTTTGAAATCGATCCTAAAAAAGGAAATCTTTTTTTTGAACCCCCAAGACTTTCAAGAATGCCCAAATAAAGGCTCATACCACCCAAGGTAGTAATTCACAATACTTATTTTAACTCCTCTCCTAGATCCGCATCATTTGTATGCCCAAATTGAACCGAAGACTTCTAGAAGTTAATTTGTTGTCTAGAGACCCGTTCGTACTGCTGTAGAATCCCTAAAATAGCCTCACACTGCTCCTTTGTAGCACGACAGAAAAAAGACAATCGTCTGCAAACAACAAGTGAGAGACCGCGGGGCAAGCAGTCGACACCTTAATAAACGTGATGAGCTTGGACCGTTCCGCCTTGCGGAGATATGCAATGAGAATCTCTGTGCAAAGAATAAAGAGATATGGCGATAGGGGGTCTTCCTGTCGGAGCCCTCTAGAAGGAAGTATGGAACCATGTGGTTGACCATTTATTAAGACTTTATACTGAATAGACGTCCCACACCACATAACCCAAGAATCCATTTTTCACGAAAACCTAATTTTCGCAGCAAATGTTCAATGAAAGACCAATATACTCGATCATAGGCCTTACTCATGTCTGTTTTAATAGCCATAAACTTACCCTTACAAGAAGGGTTGGTGCGGAGACCATGAAACATGTCTTGAGCAATCAAAATATTATCTGTAATCAAACGTCCCTCCACAAAAGCCGATTGTGTCTCAGAGATCAATACCTACAAAAAGGAACACAAACGCTGACATAATATCTTTGAGATAATCTTATATCCAACATTACAAAGATTGATGGGTCTCCATTCAGTCATCCGAGTCGGCTTATCCACCTTAGGGATAAGACAAATATTTGTCATATTTAGTCTTTTATCAAAAATACCATTCTGAAAGAAGGAGTTAACCAAATGCATTAAATCAGCCCTAACTGTATTCCATGCTCGCTGATAAAAAAGGGCCGTCATACCATTCGGTCCAGGGGATTTATCAGGATGCATCATAAACAAAGTCTCTCTGAGTTCCTGTTTTGTATCTGATCGCATCAAGGATTCATTAATTTCACCCGTGATAAACGTGCACACTTCACCCAGTGTTTCCTCGAAATCTGTAGGGTCAGTGGATGTGAAAAGCTCTTGAAAATAAGAGGTAGCTATGCCCTATACCTTAGTCTCCTCCATAACCCAATGTCCATCCTCGTTATAAGGACCCACAATGTGATTCTTAGCTCGTCTTTGTTTATCTAAGCATGAAAATAACTAGTATTTTGATCCTCAATGGCTTTCTGGTGGGGAAATCATGGAATTCCTAGCTTTCGCTTGTTATCGGTCGAGTATAGAGTCATCTCGCGTAGAGTCCCTGGCAAGCTCTCTAAGCAAGCTATCTTCTAGAAAAAAGGATACAAAAAAGGATGGGGACCACAATATCAAAGACTTCGACGCTACACTCACATAAAGAAGGGCAAGTACAAAATGAAAATTCTCTTTTCCACCACGGCTCCATAGAGAAACCATATTCATAGGACGCGTACCCAATAGCATTTGCACGGGCCGGGGATGAAGTAAACTTGCTACTGATTGAGCATGAAAACAGTCTGCACGCATCCAACGGCTCCTACTCTTCTGATACCAGTAAATCTCTTCCTCCCGATAAGCCTATCGCAGTTTCCAAGTTAGTTCCAAGATGACCTCAATAGAGATAGAATCATCTGCCTGAGTGGTCGCCAACCTGTTCTTCAGTTCCTCAATCGTTTCCCCATAAGTGACTTGCACTTTCTGCCACTGGGAAATTGCCTGACGACACTTAATAATCTTGTCCATAAAATTTTCCGTTGGAACCGCTACCCCAGAATCCCAACCTTCTAAGATAGCGCCAAATAAACCCTCTTTATCAAGCCACCGTCGGTCAAAACGAAAGCAACTCCTCCCTCGCCGGAATTTGTCCTCAAGAGATGCTAATACCAGTTTATGATCTGAAGCTATCATAGGTAAATAATCCGTTAAAGCATTACTAAAAATATCATGTAGCTTCTCATTGGCCAAAACTCGATCAAGGCGACAACGAATTGGCTTCTTATCCCACCAACCACGCCAAGATAGGCTATCCCCAACCGCAGGAAACTCTAGTAAACCACAATGTCAAATCATTATATTAAAACCAGCAAAGGAAGACACATGACGGAGTTTCCCTCCACGCTTTTCATGATTGCCTTTAATTCATTGAAATCTCCAATACGAAACCAAGGAGAATCTCTAGATAAACCAATTCGCGTTAAACGTTCCCACACTAAGTCTCGGTTCGTTGGAACCATATCACCATAAACAAAAGTAAAATAGATTATTTGTCCTTTATAAGTAAGTTCCACATCAATCAACCTATTAGATTCAAATAAAACCAAAACATCATAACTATAATTATAAAATAAGGCTAAACCGCCACTACAACCGATAGGATCAACCATTTTTAAGGTTGAATAACCACAATGACCAATAAAAGGTTCCAATTAAGATAAAGACTGTCTAGTTTCAGATAAAAATAATAAATCAGGCCTATGCCCCAAGGGGTGAACCCAAGTATTGTTCCCACAAAATACCACATAAGATTAGAAAATTTAGATAACAACATTCAATTTTCAAATTCTTAATAATTTTGGTAAGAGTTAATTTAAGAACATATATTTTGTAGAGTTCAGCTATTTTGGATTAAAAAAACACATAATTTTTAAAATATAAAGAAAGTTTGGATAATTTCCATTAATTTTGTAAAAATTATATACTCAAACGGAAAATATGGATATCCCGTTAGAAGCTTTCCATACTTTTTTTTTGACAACTAAATACAGATATTCTTTACCAATCTCTTATCCGCTGGAATAATATAAATATTGTCAAATGAATAATAATAATTAAAAAGTTATTATATACCAGAAAATTTACATTTCGTGTATACGAGATGTCCAAAGTATATATGCCTATGTTCTCTCATTTATAACTTATTTTTAGTCGTTTTCAGGACAACCGCTGGTCTGATCCAAGTCTTAAAGTACTGATTAACACTCTAACACTCAAATATTCATAAACCAAAATGAAACTGAACCAAAAACCAAAATGACAAAAATTTGGGTTAATGATGTTATACTAAATAAATATGTTTACACATACTAAATAAATCATTCTAATTCTTGACATGTTATTACATGATAAAATACATTAAATTTTCTCAAATAAATCTTACTATTTTCAATTGAACTAGCATAAGTTCAAAATAAAATAAAAATAAAAATACATAAAATATGTTCTATAACAGTTAAAAATATTAAAACAAAAAAAATAATGTAATATAGGTGAACCATATATAAAATAATAAGAACAAAGAAGTCAATTAATTTTGTAGTATTTTTATTATAACATATGATAGATAATTATACTATGAATTATATTTATGTTTATTCCATACGGGAGTTTGAGAATGTATGTTTTTGTCCGGTCCAGTCCTGTTTTCGATAGAATATACAAATTTGTCCCATATTCGGAATATCCCATATTGGGAATGTTTTCTTTTATGCAACGGAAATTTGAGAACGGGTGTAGGACATGATGGAACATAACAAAACGGAAAGAGAATTATGTCCACCCCTAAATATTCGTATTTGTCTTAAACGGGTTTTCATCGTCGTTAATTTGATAGTTCACAAATTTCATAGAATATAACCAATCATTTCTCTGATTTAGTTTGTT
Source organism: Camelina sativa (assembly GCF_030686135.1). NCBI lineage: Eukaryota > Viridiplantae > Streptophyta > Magnoliopsida > Brassicales > Brassicaceae > Camelina > Camelina sativa. The sequence continues at coordinate 18,392,434 of NC_141894.1, read as the reverse complement.
GTCAGTCCAACCATTATGTTGTTCCGAATTTTAAAATATCAGTGAAACCATTATTACTTCAAATTTTCAAACATTGATAAACTAAACCAAAAATTAAACTAAAATCTCAATTAGTATGAGTTTGATTATAAATACTAAAATAATTTGGTGTTGGTTTATAAACATAAACCCGCACGTACGTGCGGGTCCAAACCTAGTATAATATAATCAATACAATAAAAGAATAAAGTGTTTTTCTCCAGAGCATGACACATCAGCTTTTGTATTGAAGTAGAGACTGACACCTTAGTTAAAATAGATAACCAATCAAATTATAAGAATTAATACAACTCATCATTTTTCTCCAATAATAATCCTCGGTTCCACATCACTTCGTGGACTCATGGTGTTCGATCGGAGAAGGTGAAACAAAAAGTCATCAAGTTGTTTTGGGCCTTAAGTTTAATTCGTGGTCCAACTTATTTTATTTTACAAACGTAAATAGTAAATCCTATTAACCTAATATATAAACAAAGTTGATGCCCTTTTGCAGTTTTGTTACCGTAAGCCTCTGAATCTTTTTCTCCAATTATGAATAATTTAAAAAATGTAATTTTAAATTTGGTTTTTAAATAATAATCTAATTGTACTTGTTATTGTGTGTTTTCAAAGTGTTGTTTGAACATCAGCTTTTTGGAGTATTTTAAGAGTGACACATCATAAAAATTGATATCCAATAAGAACATTTCGATTAATACAACTCATATACATCATTAAAATTGTGTTTTTAGATTATCTCAACCAATAATAATTATTTCATGTTCAACATTAGTATTTCTAGATTTCATGGAACTAACACATCATTAAAATTGTGTAACCAATTAAATTATAAGAAATATTATACATCATATCATATCAATATTTTTCAAAAAAAAAAAATGTTTAAATTTAAACTAAATTAATAATTCATTTACAGTTTTTTGAAATATAATGATATCAACCAAGTATATTAATCATTTTGTGTCGTATCAATATTTCCAAAACATGGGTTTAAATTATAGCTTAAATTTAAAATAAATTAATAAATCATTTACAACTTTAAAAACAAAAGTATACTAATACAATCAATACAACACAAGTATCATATTAGTAAGATATAAATATAGTACAAATATAATATAAATCACGATTAACCAAGAATAACACAAAACCAAACTAATTAAAAAATATGTATGTGTATATTGACTTAAATGTAATTATTATAAAATAAAACAAAACAATTAGATTTTACAAAAAGAAAAAAAAGAGAAATAAATAACTTCTTTGAGAACAAACAAACTATAAGAAAAAATAGGTGATTAAATTTGTATAAATTACAAAAAAATACACCAGCAAATCAAGCTACACTAATATTTCTAACTCCCATAACAAGGTAATAAAATAAAATTTGAGAGTAATGTTGAGAGTGATTTTATATATTATAACACGAACTAATGAAAAATTAAACAATATATAAGTTCCAAAATTGAAGGTTTTATATTATAGTTTAAAGCAGTGAAAACTAAATAATTATTTACTTAAAAATTACTTTAAATTAGCCTAATCCTTATGTTGAAGTATAATAATATTAAAATAACACACAAAATCATAAGATAGTGTCTTTAGTCAAGTGGTTACAGGCTTACAATACCACCTCAACGACCGATTCGACTAGAATTCGACTCCACTAAGTCGCGTTCCAAAATATATCTATGTACTTTGACAAATATTAACTTTTCTAATAATAAAAAAAACACTGTAAAACAATATGTGATTAAATTTGTATTAAATACAAAAAATACACCACAAATTTAAACTACACTAATATATCTCCCACATTAGGGTAAAGAAAATAAAAGATAACATACATTAGGGTTAGTTAGGCTATTTATACAATTAAGTCTACCCGATTTAAATGTAAAAATTTATAAGCCATTTTAAATTTGAGATTTTTCAATTTTTGTTTTATTAGTGCATTTTTCTATTTTATCATTGTATTAACCATAGCTTTTACAATTAATCCAATTCCAAAAAATAAAGTTCATATTTTCAATAATTCAATAAATCTAAAAATAGTTACAAAAAGTATCCCACGGCGTAATGCGGGTCTAACCTAGTTTGTAATAAAAGTAGGAATATACAAAAATATTATAATGACTTACATTGGTAAAAAAATACATATTCATAGTGTATTTTTGACGAACCAACCAGTAAGAGTGTAACATCCGCGAACCAAAATTGGGGATTTTGGGGATGGGTGTCGATCGACACCAGTGTAGTGTTGATCGACACCAGTAATTTCTGGTTCGACCGGATTGTTTTAATTAACGATTTGGACCGGTTTGGTTTAAGGGAAACCATAGAACCGGATTATTTAAGTGAGAAAACGACCTAGGTCGTGTTTTGTTGTTTTGTCGCCATTGAAACAAGGGAAAAGGAGAGAAAACTTTGTTCTTGAGTTTTGGGGGAGATTGGTGAGATTTCTTGGTGTTCTTGGGAGATCTGGAGCTGAGGAAGTGTTAGAAGCTTCCTAAGGTGTTGGATTCGTCATCCTTTGGTCAGAATCTTCCTGCAAAAGAGGTGAGTGCATGACCATGGCTTATCTAAGCCTGAGAATCATTTGTTTGCTTGATTTGTTGTGTTTTGTGGTGTTGTTCTTGCTTGTGGTGGTTGTGTTATGGTTATTATAGGTTCCTGAGGCTTTTGGGAGAGTTTGGGACAGATTGGAGGCGGATTGAAACGGAGGTTCGTCGTTTGGATTCGTGCAGTTCGCATCTGCGAAGGGAGTGTCGATCGACACCAGTTAGGTGTCAGTCGACACCATGTTTGGCCAGTGTCGATCGACACCTCTCTGGTGTCGGTCGACACCAAGTTGCTTGTTTCGTGATTTTCCTGGTTTGTTTGTGTTTGGTTGTCATTTGTTAAGCATTGGTTTCTCAGTTGCTTATGTGTATAGCCCAGTAGATGGGAGGATTGCCTCACTAAGTATTTGTGATAATACTTACGCATCTCAATTGTTGTTTGTGGTGTGCAGGTTTGTGTTGTGAATCATGGCGATGAGGAGGAGGATGATCTAGGGTCTCGTTTGTGTGTTATTGGATTGTTGGATATGTTGTTGGAACCTTGGATAGAGATATGCTAGGTTGATGGATAGAATGCTTAGGATTGTTATTGTATTGATGTTGTAATGGTTTTGTATGGTTGGTATGTTTCCGCTGTGTGTACTGGTTGTTATTGGTTTAATGAGGAGTCGTGGTTTGGGTTGGTTTAATTTAGTAGTATAGGCTGCATAACTGTTTATATTGTATTTAATTATTAAAAAAAAAAGGTCGAGTTGTTTCATTTAGTTTAGTAGTATAGGCTGCATAATTGTTTATATTGTATTTAATTATTAAAAAAAAGGTCGGGTTGTTTCAAAGAGATTGCATTTTGTAAAAAGTACAAACTCATAATGTATATTTAGATAAACCAATCCCTAAAAGATTGCATTTGTAAACATATGAATTTGTAAAAACACACTCATAATATATATTTTAACGGACCAACCGTAAAGATTGCATTCGTGAAAATATAAATCATAACCCGCTCTACCATGTGATTGTGAGTTTCGAAAACCAACTCGTGTGTACTTAAAAATTCATGATAATCTTCTATATATATATATATCTTAGATTTGATCAACTTTTTGAAAAATATGTTATTAAGAAGTAAATTTAAGAATATTACACATATTGTAAATCCTTATAATATAGGATTATAATACAATATAACTTTAAATCCAAAAACCATATCAACTAATACTTGAAAGAATTACTCAAATGTTATCCAAAAGTTGGTTTATTACTCATATCTATAAATCTTCTAAATATTAATCAAATGTTTAGTGCCCTGGATGTAATTACAATTTACCCCTTGGGTTTAGTTTTTCGATTTTGAGTAAAAATCAATAGGACAGATTAATATCAATTTCAAGATATTAAACAAATTAATATCAATTTCAATAGGACAGATTACCGCATTACTAGAAGTCTATTCTAGATGGTAAACAAATTAATATCAATTTCAAGATGGCAGATTTTCCTGAGATTAGGGAATCAATAGGACAGGATGCGTGGGATGAAACGAAGAAAGTATCTATTGGAATAATTCCCAAGCTAGTTAATGGTGATTTCGTGTGGTCTGGTAAGGTTGTACATTTCCTACTATGTAATCAGTTAAGAATACATAAGAAGGAGCTTTGGTTTATCATCGGTGGTCAACCTATCAGGTTTGGCCTGAATGAATTTTCTCATGTCACGAGGTTAAACCTAGACCCAATGCCTACAGAAAGGTTTGAACTTAACGAGGAATACAAAGAGTTCTTCAGACTTTTGAAAGTGCCTGCTGGGGAAGGTCCATCGCTAGTTGAACTCAGGGCAGCATTAAAATTGAGCCGGGGATGGTAACCTAAGCCCCGTCAATGGTTGGGGCTGTTGTGTTTTCAAGCCACTGGACTTTATGTCATGCATCATAACTCTAGAATACCATTTGAAAGTGCGAAAAGATTTTTTGATGATGAAGCCATGAAGACTTATCCGTGGGGTCGGTCAACATTTGAAGCTCTTGTTGATTCTGTAAAGATGTTGAAGCCTACGGGAGGATCGTACACCCTTAGGGGTTTTACACCCGTGTTACAGGCTTCGGCGTATGAGTCAGTCCAATGCTTTGGAGAACAATTTGGGAATGCAAAAAAAGAAAAAGGTGGCATATCGTTGCTTCATTGGGGTGGAAACCGTATACGTTCAACGTTGGAATCCGTAATTGCTGAAGAGATCAGAGCGCTTGGTGAGGTAAGGTTTATATCTGGTTGAGTTATTATTTATTAGGGGCTAAGTTATTATTTAGTTATGGCTGAGTTATGATTTAGTGATGGCTGAGTTATGATTTAGTGATAGCTGAGTTACGGTTTAGTGATGGCTGAGTTATTATTTAGTGATGGCTGAGCTATGATTTAGTTATGGCTGAGTTATTATTTAGTGATGGATGAGTTATGATTTACTGATGGGTCTCATATTCTCTTATGTTACAGCTGCGTGTGACTAAAATGGTTATGAAGGATGATGTACGCGAGCTATTTCATACATGGCCAGATCAAGAAGAAGACCCAACACTTGATCGCCTTATCCAAGACATACATGAGGATAAGTTTGTTAAAGGTTTTTGGGATGTTAAGGGGAGTGATAAGAAGAAAAAGCTAAAAGCTAAAGCAGCTGTTGATCGCTGAATCTCTTCCCGCAAAGAAGCTGAAAGTCCAGAAGGTGGAAGTTTCCAACAGTCAGGGTGGTGAATCTGGTGAAGGATCTGCACCGAAGAGGAAGAAGAAGAAAGGAATAAAGGTAAGAGATATGGTGTATAGTGAGTTTATAATATATGTAATCTTTCGTTAGTTTGTTTACGATGGTTTGTGTATTTGTTTCAGTGTGCTAGTGAGGAGGAAGATGCTGGAAAAGATGTGTTGGTTGGAACTCTCATTGAGTTGGTGTCTAATTTAACCTCAAGGTTTGACACCTTGGAAAAAAACATTGCTGTGAATCTGGATAAGAAGATTGGAGATAGAATAGAAAAGAGGATGAATTAAAGGTTTGAAACTAGGTTTGGATCTGTTGAGAGTAATCTCAAACAGATGAAAGAGCACATGCTTTCTATGGGTGTTGAGCAAACTGGCCAAAACACTTTTGATGCGTGTTCAAATTATAAAAATTTCAAAATAAAGAACATGTTATCAGAAGACCTTCGGGGAAAACTGTTGACACCAAAAGGTCCACCAGCAGTTCCAGGAAAAATGCAACAAAACTACTCTGTCAACAGTCCTCCGATAATGTCTGAATTATGTTAAGTCTATGGCTGATTTTCCAGAATGTTTAGGTTGAGTTATCATTATCTTTAACTGTCTTTGCTATGTTATACAGATAGATGGCATTGATTTAGCTGGGATCAGTAAGAATCTGAATAAAGAGTTTGATAAATATGATTATCCTCTTGATTTCGTTGAGAGGTCTCCAGCTGCTACGAAACCAACTCAACGGCCTAACACGAGGAAAAATGCCAAAGATGCAAAGAAGGAAAAAGACTTAGATGCAAAGAAGGCCAAAGAAATAGAGGCAAAGAAGGCCAAAGAGGTGGCGGCAAAGAATGTCAAAGAGTTGGCGGCGGTAAAGAAGGCCATAGCGAACGCGGAAAAGAATGCAAAGGCCAAGGAGGTTGGAGATAGTCCACAAAAGAAAAGAAGTAGAAAGACTAGTAAGCCTACTACCGTGAAGGCGACTACTAAGCCTACTTTCGTGAGGCCGTTGAATTTTGCAGCACCTGTTTTGAATGAGGGAGAAGTTGAAGCTGGTGCAAACGCTGGTGCCGACGCTGCTGACAAAAGTGTATGTGATATGACATATGAATTTATGACTGAAAACAATTTCCTTGAACCTGGATCTGATGATGATGAGGAGGAAAAGATTAGGCTTGATAGAATTAAAGCTTTAAGGCTGGAGAGTGTTAAGCTGTCCCCGAATGGAAGTGCAATGAATACAGAACAAACTCCATAAGCAAGGATTTTTCCTTATATTGGAGACAACGGACTGACGTGCATGAGGAAGTGATGTGTACCTGGAGCTGGAATATATGATCCTCTGGCACCGGTTGATCCGGTGCAGTTGAAAAAACTTATGAAGCTCCTAAAGACAGCCGAGTATGACCATTTAGACCCATTGTTAATCACAGCTTGTTAACATTATATTATCCTGTGTTTATTTGTTTGTTAGGCATCTACTATTAGGCAAGGCAACAGTCGAAATTGAATTCTATAGGACTCTCATCACCGAAAGAAAGAACTGGCCAGTGAAGGATGAACACTTTGCGTGGCTGTCTGATGAAGTGAGTTTAACTTGATGTCTGAGTTATTATTGTTTACGGTTGAGTTATCATACATAATGGATGAGTTGTTATGTTTACGGCTGAGTTACAATACATAATGGCTGAGTTGTTAATGTTTACGGCTGAGTTATTATGAATACGGCTGACTTATCTTACATTATGGCTGAGTTGTTGTTTACTACTCAGTGTTCTATTTTACAGCACATGGGCGCGTATATGAGACTCCTCAAGATTAGGTACAAACGAGATCCCTTCCCATTCCACAACAAATGCATTGCGCTTATAGACCCATGGTTCACCAGTTACGATTGTTGTGGCTATGCTCAGTTCGAGATGAAACCCAAAATGTTTAAATTCAAAGGCAACAGTTATGAAGAGCTAGTTAATGGTTTGATTCCACAAGATGAACCGACTAATTTGAAGTGGATAGAAGATGTGGATCACCTGTATATTACTCCACAAACTGGAGGCGATCATTGGGTGGCGCTGCATGTGGATCTCACCAAGAGGCATATTGATTGTTATGATAGCATCGTGGGACAAGCAACCAAAGACAGTGATGTTAAAATGTTGAATGCTTGTAGGGGGTTTACGCGGATGATTCCAGCAATGATGAACGAGTCAATTCCTCACAAATATTGTACATCTACTTTCAGCCAGTTCAGTTTCAGGAGGAGGAGAAAATTGAAGGTCCCTCAAAACGTACGGGTTGGTGACTGTGGCGTTTACGCTCTAAAGTTTGTAAAATGTCTAGCGCTTGTTTTGTCTTTCGATGGTATCTGTGATCAAAATATCCAGACTATACGGGTTAAAATGGTAGCAAAAATCTACAATGAGGCACCTGATTTTATGGATCAGTTTAAATAATGCATTATGTCATTCATTTTGTTTCTTTTGGTAGGAATTGTACTATGATATGTAAAACATTTGGATTTCTTTTGGTAGGAATTGTACTTGGGTATGTAAAACATTGATTTTTCTATTTTCAAAGTTATGGCTGATTTACGGTTTAGTTACGGCTGAGTTATATACTTCACACGGCTGAGTTATGAATTACGGTTGAACTTCGTACGGCTGAGTTATGAGATATTAGTACGTATTCTTCTTTCCTTCCTGGGTCTTTTATTCTGTCAGACTCCTAATAAATTATCTAATTAAAACGTCTCTCGATATCACAAAAATTGTTGTTGGGGAATCGCGAACAATCCCTAATTTTGTGTTTACTCAGATTCACACATAATAAATACATAAAGTCAGCTTTTCACACAATATATTATTCAAATTAATTAAAAAATTTGTATTCAAATTTTGAATAAAAGAAATAAAAACAATTCCAAACAATTGAATGATATGGCTGAGTTATCGACATAAACGGCTGACTTATGAAATATTTGTAAATTAGAATTATTATAACTTAAAATTAAAACATAGAATGGAAAAATGAATATTACAATCATTATAAGCAATAAAAAGTAATAATTATAAACAAAGAGTGATTTTTACACATTCTGATCAAAGTGTGTAAAACATTCAAAAGATGACATTTAGGGGTTAGGGTTAGGGTTAGGGTTAGGGTTTGAGGTGTAGGGTTCATATTTCCAACATTATGGGTTTTAATATAACAGTTTGATTTTGGTTATATTGTGTTTGGTTTAAGGTGTTAATTTGGATATACTAATGTAACACCCGCAAACCAATTTTTGGTATTTTGGTAAGGGTGTCGATCGACACCACAGGGGGAGTGTCGATCGACACCAGTTGTGGCCGGTTTGATCGGTTCAATTTTAATTGTCCAGTTTGCGTGGTTGGTTTAGGGAATCCCTAAATCGAGTTTTTAGAGGTAGAAAACGACCTAGGGTCGTGTTATTTGGAGTTAGTCGCCGTTTTTGAGAGAAAAACAAAAGAGAGAGTGTTCTTGAGCTTTTGGGAAGAGATTGAGAGATTCCTTGCTGTTCTTGGGAGATCTAAGGCTGGGGAGGTGTTAGAAGCTTGCTAGGAGTGAGGGAATTCGTTCTTATTGGTCAGAATCTTCTTGGAAGAGGTGAGTGCATGACCATGGCTTATCTAAGCTAAGATCTCTAGATTCTATGTGATTTGGTGCTTATGTGGTTGTTTCTTTGAGTTCTCTATGATATTTCGTTGCTGTCTGGGCTGGGTTTGGCTTCTGGGAGTGCAAGGAGCGGATTGGAGAAGCTTGGAGGCGAGATTCGGAGTTTCTGATCGAGGGAAATCGCTGCTCGGCATCGGTGTCGGTCGACACCAGTTGGGGTGTCGGTCGACACCAACGCGAGGACGGCTCGGGACTTTAGCGAGTGTCGAACGATGCCATGTGGAGGTGTCGGTCGACGCAAACTAGGGTTTTCGGGAGTGTCGGGCAGGGTGTCGGTCGACACCAGTTTGGTGTCGGTCGACACCAGATAGTCAGTGTCGATCGACACCATCTGGTGTCGGTCGACACCCCTTGTTCAGTTACGATGGACGTGGCATGCTATGTATATTGCCTGGTTTGTTTTATTGATTGTTGTTTGTGGCATGTAGAGATCTTATTGCTTGTGTGTCTAGCCCAGTAGATGGGAGGATTGCCTCACTGAGTGTTTATCAAATACTCATGCATCTCAATTTGTGTTTGTGGTGCAGGTAAAGGCAAAGTGTGATCGTGGAATCAAAGGCAATGAAGAGGAGGATGTTCTAGGGACTCGATTGGATGTTGTCTGGCATTTGCTAGGGTGCTAGAGTTGAGTCATTAGAAACATTGCTAGGTTGCTGGTTTCATGTTTCTTGTTGTTTGGTATTGAGATATTGCCTTGCTATAATATTGGTTTATTATTGGTTTATTATTGGATATTGATTATGTTATTCCGCTGTTGAATGTGTTGTGGTTAGGTGGCTAGTGGGTATGGGACCACTAGCTGTAGTTTATTTTAATATATTATATTTATTATTTATTATTAAAAAAAAAGGTCGGTTGTTTCATTTTGGTATCAGAGCCCTTACGGTTCTAGGTTTGGGTTCACTAGGTTTCTGTTGTGATATTTGGGATTGCATGTCTTGATTGATTTTGTGAGTTAGTCAATTGTGTGTGGCATGGAGTCCTAGAACATCCTCTTCGAGCCTTCAATGAGATTCCACGGTGAGTTATTGTTATGTTTCTTTGTGTGGTATTGATTTGTTTTCTGCTTGTTAGCCTCTGTTCTTGGAAGATCAGTGGTTAAGGTGTTTGAGTTGTTGGTCGTGGACGGGGACGTGGTCGTGGTCATTGTCGGGCGGGTCCCGAGGCCAGCGAGTGTGTACTCCAGAGTTCCACGAGGAGGTACGTCAGAGGGTCGCAAGCGTATCAGGAGGGACCAGAGGGGATTAGCCGGTGAGCGTGCCGGGGGTGCTGGGAACCCAGGTGTGGGGTTGCAGCAGATGGAGCCCAGGGTCGAGATGATAGCTTGGCGGATCTGTTGGCGTGCTGTTGGAGCGGTTACCGAGAGGGGTACCAGTGTAGGCTCCAGTTGTGCCACATGTGGCGGGGTGCAGTCGACGGCTGCGGATGTTGAGGACTTTAAAACTTACGTTAAGAGGATGGAGCGGTTGTAGATGACCGGTATGAGATTATTCTCAAGAGGTATCGGGCCTAGAGAGGCGGATATGTGGACATATGCAGTTGGAGCAGATATTTCTCTGCTTGGTGGTTAATCCAGCTGGATATTATAAGTTGAGTGGGCAGGTGTAACATTGCAATGTTATACTCGGATCACAGGAGGTAGTTGTGTCGAGAGATGTTTATAGTCATTAAGGATTGTTGCTCCTGAGGGGATGGTGATTCCCCTGAATACCGATAGCTCGAGGGGCTGAGGGCTCCGAGAGTGGCAGAGGGGATGTTGTTCTCCTGAGGGGATGAGTAGTTCCCCTGATACCGAGATCTTGAGAATTGTGGTCCAAGAGTGAGACGGTATAACTCGAAGACGCTGGTCTGAGAGTGAGATCGGTATGACTCGAAGGTTTTGACCTAAGAGGGGAAGAGTTGGGAGCAAGCAATTCCTAGAACGTGAGTATAAACATAACGATTGAATGTAGACCTCGAGAGATTTACGGTGGTTTAATCTTGGATTTTAGGATTATGTTGGCCGTTGGGCCAGGGTTTTATGAACCAGAGCGGTTATGAATGTGTGGCTGTTTTGCCAGGATTGTGAGGCCAGTGGTGCCGGAGTCCCGGGAAGGGGAGTTACAGCAGGATTGAGCCAGGAGAGGCATGTTTGCCAGATACATAAGTTCACGGAAAGCCTTCATGGCAGGATAAACTAATCGTTGCAACGATGTTGGATGAAGTTCATTGGAGATGGACAGGGTTGCTAGATTCAAAGTTTTGGTAAGCTTGTTGGAGGGAATAAGTCAAGTGGCTTGAGTTAGCGGCCTGCAAAGCATTTGAAGCGGTGAATCAGAATATGCGAGCGTATGGTACTTGTTTGTTTTATTACGTTCGTATTGATGATTTGCTGTGGAGAATTGCCAAGCGGAAAGCTATCTTTGGAATAAGCTAACTTGTGGAAGATTCCCTAACTGGCAAGTTACTAGAGGTTTTTGGAGGAACAAGAGGGTTGATATTCAGGTGGGGGCGAGTTGATGTCGGCATACTTGAGTGTTGGTTTAGTTGAGCTGAAGAAGTAACTAGAGGATTTATGGAGCAAGAGATTCATACGTTCTAGTGTATCACCGTGGGGAGCGCCGGTGATGTTTGTGAAGAAGAAGGATGGGAGTTTCAGGTTGTGTATTGATTATCGGGGTTTGAACCGGGTCACTGTCAAGAACAAGTACCCTCTTCCCAGGATTGATGAGTTGTTAGATCAGCTGGGAGGTGCTACTTGGTTCTCCAACGTAGGTCTGGCGTCGAGTTATCATCAGATACCGATAGATGAGACAGATGTGAGAAAGACGGCTTTCAGGACGAAGTATGGGCATTATGAGTTCATGGAGATGCCTTTTTGGGTTGACTAACGCGCCAACAGAGTTTAGACTGATGAACAGTGTGTTTCAGGAGTTTCAAGACGTGTCTGTCATCTTTTTCGTCGATGATATCCTGGTATTTTCTAAGAGTCCTAAGGAGTATGCAGTAAATTTGAGGGCAGTTCTGGAGAAGCTGCGGGAGCAGAAGTTGTTTGCTAAATTGAGCAAGTGTAGTTTTTGGCAGCGTGAGATAGGTTCTCTGGGTCACATTGTTTATGCAGAGTGAGTTTCTGTAGATCCGAAGAAGATTCAGATTATCAAGGCTTGGCCTAGACTACAAAATGTCACTGAGATCAGGAGTTTCCTTGGTTTGGCAGATTACTACAGGACCAGGAGATGAAGTTTCTGGTAGGAGAGATCAGTGCGTTGAGCTTGTGTGCGGTTTTCTCGAGAACCATTGGGTTAGGAGGCGGCTTATAGAGCAGATCTTCTGAGTAGAGTGCGGTTGGCTCAGGAGAAGGATTTGGGGCTGGTGAATGCCTCTAAGGATGTGGATTCAGAGTATCAGGTCTCAGATAATGGTACTATCTTGGTGCACGGTCGGGTTTGTGTGCCCAAGGATGAGGAGTTGAGACAGGAGATTCTGAGAGAGGCTCATGCGAGCAAGTTGTCCATTCATCCAGGAGCGACTAAGATGTACCGTGATCTCAAGAGGTACTATCATTGGGTCGGGATGAAGAAGGATGTAGCTAGTTGGGTTTCGAGGTGTGATGTGTGTCAGCTAGTGAAGGCTGAGCATCAGGTTCCTGGCGGGTTACTGAAGAGTTTACCCATTCTTGAGTGGAAGTGGGATATGATCACTATGGATTTTGTGGTGGGATTGCCAGTGTCACGGACCTTTGATGCTATTTGGGTCATTGTGGGCCGGTTGACTAAGTCAGCACATTTTCTGGCCATTAAGAAGACTGATGGAGCAGCGGTCTTGGCTAAGAAGTATGTGAGGGAGATAGTCAGGTTGCATGGGGTGCCAGCGAGCATTGTGTCTGATAGGGATTCCAAGTTCACTTCGGTGTTCTGGAAGGCGTTTCAGGCAGAGATGGGCACTAAGGTGCATATGAGTACAGCTTATCATCCCCAGACTGATGGACAGTCAGAGAGGACGATCCGGACGCTGGAGGATTTGCTGAGGATGTGTGTGTTGGATTGGGGTGGCCATTGGGCAGATCACCTGAACCTGGTAGAGTTTGCTTACAACAACAGCTATCAGGCGAGTATTAAGATGGCTCCTTATGAGGCTTTGTATGGGAGGCCATGTCGTACACCATTATGCTGGACTCAGGTGGGGGAGAGGAGCATGTTTGGTGCTAGTTTTGTTCAGGAGACCTCAGAGAAGATTCGGGTTCTCAAGCTGAACATGAAGGAGGCTCAGGATAGGCAGAGGAGTTATGCAGATAGGAGGAGGAGAGATCTTGAGTTTCAGGTGGGAGACAGAGTGTACCTCAAGATGGCCATGTTGCAGGGTCCGAACAGGTCATTGTCAGAGACTAAGTTGAGTCCGAGATATATGGGTCCATTCAGGGTGATTGAGCGGGTTGGACCAGTGGCATATAGATTGGATTTACCTGAGGTGATGCGTGCATTCCATAAGGTTTTCCATGTGTCTATGTTGCGGAAGTGTCTCCGTGAGGGAGAGGAGGTGTTGGCTAAGATTCCTGAGGATCTTCAGCCTAACATGACTTTGGAGGCGAGACCAGTGAGGGTTCTCGAGAGGAGGATCAAGGAACTTCGGAAGAAGAAGATTCCTTTGATGAGAGTCCTGTGGGACTGTGATGGTGTTGAGGAGCAGACTTGGGAGCCTGAGGCAAAGATGAAGGCAAGGTTCAAGAAGTGGTATGAGAAGCAAGCCGCGACTTGAGCTTGTTTAGCCGGGTCCCATCTGTAATCCGTGGCTGGAGCGGGAATGGAGTATTCCAGCCCATCTCTCTTGTTACTCGGTCGCTTGGGGTGGTTGGTTGTGCGACTCAGTAACAAGATGAGGTGGTGTTTGGGGTACAAAGTTTCCGTGAGGCAGGGTTGTGAAGAGGAGTTTCCAAAAATGGAAAGTGTTAAATATGGAAAGTTTTGCGGGAGTCAGAATTTTGTCCATTTTAGCGGTGGGAAGCCTTGGGAGGGGCTTTTGTGCCTTTGTGGCGGACTTTTGAGTCAGAGTGCCTGTGTGTGGCGGTATTGTTAGACATTGTATGGCCTTTGTGGCGGGCTTTTAGCTAATTGTGTGGCCTTTGTGGCGGGCTTTTAGCCATTTGTTGGCCTTTGTGGCGGGCTGTTTAGCCAGAGTGTCTTTGTGACGGTCCTTCGGGACAGATGGTCTTTGTGACGGTCCTTCGGGACAGATGGTCTTTGTGACGGTCCTTCGGGACAGATGGTCTTTGTGACGGTCCTTCGGGACAGATGGTCTTTGTGATGGTCCTTCGGGACAGATGGTCTTTGTGACGGTCTTTCGGGACAGACGGTCTTTGTGACGGTCCTTTGGGGACGAGTGGCCTTGGTGGCGGTCCTTTTTAGGACATTTTGTTTGGCCTTGGTGGCGGTCCTCGTGAGGACATTTTTGTTGGCCTTTGTGGCGGCCCTTGTGGCGTATATATGATCCTTGTGCGGTCATGGGGTATCCCGGTGTGGGGATATGTGGTTGGTAAGACATTGAGATGTTTTACGCGAGCCACGGGAAGGAAACCTGGATAGGGATAGGACTCAGACGTGTTCAGAATTGTTTGCTCGTGACTCTTGGGGGACTTAGGTTCTCCTAGTACTGCCATTTTCAGAGACTTTGTGGCTCGGGAGTATGGTTGGTATATCGACTCCGGATGACGATCCGGGGGCGCGCTGTAGGGTGGCAACCCGAGAGACGAGTTTGGATTTTTCCTTATATCATTTGGCATGCAGACTTAGGTATGATGAGGAGCCAATAAAAACTCAAGGTTTAGGCCTATGAGTAAAGGGAAGTCCAAAAAGTCAAGAGCAAATGACGCCTGGAGCGTGAGTCTATCGCCTAGAGGTGACCTTCTGTAGATCGGTCGGAGAAGTGCAGGCCGTGGAGACGGTTGCACGGGAGTCCTTGGCTGATGGTTGTTCGAGATTCGAGGACGAATCTAGATTGGTGGGGGGAGAATTGTAACACCCGCAAACCAATTTTTGGTATTTTGGTAAGGGTGTCGATCGACACCACAGGGGGAGTGTCGATCGACACCAGTTGTGGCCGGTTTGGTCGGTTCAATTTTAATTGTTCGGTTTGCGTGGTTGGTTTAGGGAATCCCTAAATCGAGTTTTTAGAGGTAGAAAACGACCTAGGGTCGTGTTATTTGGAGTTAGTCGCCGTTTTTGAGAGAAAAACAAAAGAGAGAGTGTTCTTGAGCTTTTGGGAAGAGATTGAGAGATTCCTTGCTGTTCTTGGGAGATCTAAGGCTGGGGAGGTGTTAGAAGCTTGCTAGGAGTGAGGGAATTCGTTCTTATTGGTCAGAATCTTCTTGGAAGAGGTGAGTGCATGACCATGGCTTATCTAAGCTAAGATCTCTAGATTCTATGTGATTTGGTGCTTATGTGGTTGTTTCTTTGAGTTCTCTATGATATTTCGTTGCTGTCTGGGCTGGGTTTGGCTTCTGGGAGTGCAAGGAGCGGATTGGAGAAGCTTGGAGGCGAGATTCGGAGTTTCTGATCGAGGGAAATCGCTGCTCGGCATCGGTGTCGGTCGACACCAGTTGGGGTGTCTGTCGACACCAACGCGAGGACGGCTCGGGACTTTAGCGAGTGTCGAACGATGCCATGTGGAGGTGTCGGTCGACGCAAACTAGGGTTTTCGGGAGTGTCGGGCAGGGTGTCGGTCGACACCAGTTTGGTGTCGGTCGACACCAGATAGTCAGTGTCGATCGACACCATCTGGTGTCGGTCGACACCCCTTGTTCAGTTACGATGGACGTTGCATGCTATGTATATTGCCTGGTTTGTTTTATTGATTGTTGTTTGTGGCATGTAGAGATCTTATTGCTTGTGTGTATAGCCCAGTAGATGGGAGGATTGCCTCACTGAGTGTTTATCAAATACTCATGCATCTCAATTTGTGTTTGTGGTGCAGGTAAAGGCAAAGTGTGATCGTGGAATCAAAGGCAATGAAGAGGAGGATGTTCTAGGGACTCGATTGGATGTTGTCTGGCATTTGCTAGGGTGCTAGAGTTGAGTCATTAGAAACATTGCTAGGTTGCTGGTTTCATATTTCTTGTTGTTTGGTATTGAAATATTGCCTTGCTATAATATTGGTTTATTATTGGATATTGATTATGTTATTCCGCTGTTGAATGTGTTGTGGTTAGGTGGCTAGTGGGTATGGGACCACTAGCTGTAGTTTATTTTAATATATTATATTTATTATTTATTATTAAAAAAAAAGGTCGGTTGTTTCAACTAATATGATAACCATTTGAAAATTTTAAAATTTTTGAAATTACTTTTCGGTTATTTCTGGTTATGGGTCGGTTAGATGAATATATAACCATAAATAACCCAAATGTTATCCAAATTAGGTAGATTAACTTAATATAACCGATAGCTAGCAGAATATAACCGTAATTAACCGAAAATAATGGAAAAAATAGTTTCCAGCTCGGTTCGATTTGGTCGGTTATTTAGTCAATTCTAATTTGAGGGATGGCTGAGTTATCAAATGTTATGACTGAGTTATAGTAAAGTTATGGCTGAGTTATTAAAAGAGATTGATAAAACACCACGACATAGAAAGTTCATAGATACTTGTTCACAGCTCTTAAACTAAGCTCACAGATACTTGTTCACGCTCTCAAACTTCTTCTCAAGCGCGTTATATTTCTTTTCCATATTCAAGATCATTTCTTCTTGAGTCTCAATGCGCTTCTTGGCTGCATCCAAGTCCTGCTTCATCTCATTCTTCTCCTCCTGAATAACCCTAAACTCTTCGCGCAATACATCGATCCACCATCTCCTGAAACCGCAGCCTTGACCGGGACCCTTACAAATAGTACATAACTCATATTACATCCCAATTGTATAAAAAAATCAAGAAGAAGAGCACAAAAATAAGAGTACAGAAATCTTTACATCTGTGATTTCATACGGACAACTAAAATAAAACTCTCCTCTCGTGCTAGGATCATTAGAAGTGGCAACGAAAACCACCGCACCACAATTACACTGGTTGGAACACCCTTGTCGCGCCTCCGTATTTCGCCGTACCGCATTTTCATCTTTCTTTCTTTACGATTCAGCTCCTACTTTACCACAAACACAATATTAAGATAGTGTTTGAGATTTCAGATTGTCCAGAGATCTACCTCAGTTAATGCTTCAGAAGCAGATTTCTCATCAGCCCTAGAGTTTCCGTCGCAGAGATCTCTCTGTGCCATCATCTTGACTCGATTACTAAAGCACTTAATCACTACAATCCCATCATTTATACTAAAAAACAAATCGTACGACGTCATTTAATAATAATATACGTGACGGCTGAGTAATGGACTTAATAGCACTGAGTTATGGGTGTTACAGCTGATTTATTCAACGGTCATATTAATGGTGTTATGACTGAGTTATGCAACGGCCATATTAATTTATTATATACCTTCTCGAGAATATAAAAAGTGTTGTTGGGGAGATGCAAACAATATTTATGTTTCTTGTTAAGAACCACACGCGTAATAAATGAGATTTTAGCGATTTTTTATTTAAAAAGAATTCAAAATTTGAATTGGAATTTTTAATTTTTTTTTTAATAAAAGTTTTTCTCAAACAATTAACTGATATGGCTGAGTTATCGACATAAACGGTTGACTTATGAAATATTTGTAAATTAAAATTATTATAACTCAAAATTAAAATATAGAATGGAAAAATGAATATTACAATCATTATAATCAATAAAAAGTAATAATTATAGACAAAGATTGATTTTTACACATTCTGATCGAAATGTGTAAAACATTCAAAACATGACATTTAGGGTTCATATTTCCAACATTATGGGTTTTAATATAACAGTTTGGGTTTTGTTATATTGTGTTTGGTTTAAGGTGGTAATTTGGATATACTAATATGATAACCATTCAAAAATTTAAAAAATTTTGAAATTACTTTTCGTTTATTTCCGGTTATGAGTCGGTTAGATGAATATATAACCATAAATAATCCAAATGTTATCCAAATGTTATCCAAATTAACTCGATTAACTTAATATAACCGATTGCAAGCCGAATATAACTGTAATTAACCAAAACACCAATACAAAAATACCAAAAGGGGTAGAATTAGTTTTTCAGTTCGGTTCGGTTTGGTCGGTTATTTAGTCTTATAATTGTAGTTATGGCTGAGTTATAGTTTATGACGGCTGAGTTATCGTTTACGGTCTTCTCAATAATATGAAAACGTATTCTTCTTTCTTTCTTGGGTCTTTTGTTCTGTCAGATTCCTAATAAATAATAAAACGTCTCTGATGTCACAAAAAGTGTTGTTAGGGAAAGGCGAAAAATCGCTAATTCTGCGCCTGCTCAAATCCACATGCATAATAAATTCATAAAGTGAGCTTTTTATCATAATATACTATTCAAAATAATTAAATAATAATTATTCAAATTTGGAATTTTATTTCTCTAAATGTATTTCTCCAACAATTGAATATTATTATTATTATAACTCAAAATTTAAATTTAGAATAGAAATATGAATATTACTATCTTTAAAACCAATAAAAGGGATATTTATAGATTTAGAGTGATTTTTACACATTCTAATTTGAGGGTTGGCTGAGTTATGTTACTCCCGACTGAGTTATGTAAATAATTAAGATAAAGTGATGGCTGAGTTATCAAATATGGTTGACTTATCAATTTATGGTTGAGTTATCATTCCGTAATGGCTGAGATATCGAAATAACGACTGATTTATATTAATATGAAGGTACAACATAAATGAAATTAAAAAAAAAAAACAAAAAACACAAAATCATAGTTCATAGTTCATAGTTCATATAGAAGACGACATGAAAGTACAATGAAAATCACTTTTTGAAACCGACGTCATCTGGGCCAAATTCTTCAAACATATTGACCAAATCATTCCAATCTATGCTAGTCAGCATCTCGGGTTTATTGCCACCACTCGCCCATATCCTCTTGAGAGCATGCATCTGGGATCTGAATAACGTTCTAGCCACCAAAATTAAACTGCGTCCAGACCGTTAAAGTATGCTTTGGATCCCACATGTATTTACGATACAATTAAAGGAAAGAAACGATAAGAGTACAGAATAATATCAATATGGTGATTTGTTTTAGTGATCTTACCGCGAGGAGGAGAAACCACCGTCTCTTAAAGTGGAAGGGAATCAAGCGGTACGTCGGCCACGCATGGTGCCAGTTGTGTTGAAGTATTCCTCCAATCGCGATAGAGAGAACGTGAAGGAACTTGAACCACGTAACAGTGATTTTGTCAACCCAGGAACCCATACCAGGGTTTAGAACCGAAATATTCTCCCGACCATTGGCGCAAATGATCACTTCGTCATCTCTAAAAAACTATCCATCGATATGAGGAACAACTTCCATGTCGATAGGAATACGAAAGGTAGACAGATCTGTGATTTAGGAGAAGATAAAGAGAAACGAAAAATGAAATGAAAGAGATGAAAGAGAGTCAGAAATGTGAATGATGAGAATATAAAGGAAAAACAATAGGAAAACGAAAGGTCACGTCTATTATTAGGTTAACTTATGGTTTCCCGCCAAAATATCACTTTACGGCTAAGTTATAATATTTACGAAAAAATGAAAAGTCATGTGACGGCTGAGTTATTGAAACGACCGACCTTTTTTTTTTTTTTAATAAATAATAATAATAAATATAATATAATAAATAGAACTACAACTAGTGGTCCCATACCCACTAGCCACCTAACCACAATCACAAACATCAGCGGAAATAACAATACCAACATAATATCCAATAATACTCCAATAAAAACCAATAACCATAACCATCAACAATAATCAATCCA
Organism: Camelina sativa; assembly: GCF_030686135.1. Lineage (NCBI taxonomy): Eukaryota > Viridiplantae > Streptophyta > Magnoliopsida > Brassicales > Brassicaceae > Camelina > Camelina sativa. The sequence continues at coordinate 18,372,513 of NC_141894.1, read as the reverse complement.
AACAACAAGGAACAAGGAACCAGCAACCTAGCAATGTTTCTAATGACCCAACTCTAGCAACCTAGCAATGCCAGACAACATCCAATCGAGTCCCTAGAACATCCTCCTCTTCATTGCCTTGATTCCACGATCACACTTTGCCTTTACCTGCACCACAAACACAAATTGAGATGCATGAGTATTTGATAAACACTCAGTGAGGTAATCCTCCCATCTACTGGGCTATACACACAAGCAATAAGATCTCTACATGCCACAAACAACAACCAATAAAACAAACCAGGCAATATACAAAGCATGCGACGTCCATCGTAACTGAACAAGGGGTGTCGACCGACACCAGATGGTGTCGATCGATACTGAACATCTGGTGTCGACCGACACCAAACTGGTGTCGACCGACACCCTGCCCGACACTCCCGGAAACCCTAGTTTGCATCGACCGACACCTCCACATGGCATAGTTCGACACTCGCTAAAATCCCGAGCCGTCCTCGCGTTGGTGTCGACCGACACCCCAACTGGTGTCGACCGACACCGATGCCGAGCAGCGATTTCCCTCGATCAGAAACTCCGAATCTCGCCTACAAGCTTCTCCAATCCGCTCCTTGCACTCCCAGAAGCCAAACCCAGCCCAGACAGCAACGAAATATCATAGAGAACTCAAAGAAACAACCACATAAGCACCAAATCACATAGAATCTAGAGATCTTAGCTTAGATAAGCCATGGTCATGCACTCACCTCTTTGCAGGAAGTTTCTGACCAATAAGGACGAATTCCCTCACTCCTAGCAAGCTTTTAACACCTTCCCAGCCTTAGATCTCCCAAGAACAGCAAGAAAATCTCCCAAAAACTCCCAGGAACTCAAGAACAAAGCTTTCCTCCTCTTTCTCTCTGTTTTTGACAAAAGCGGCCAAGAGAGGAGAAAAACTCGAGCTCCCTCCTTAAAAACCCGAGCTAGGGTTTTCCCTAAACCAACTCCGCAAACCGGACAATTAAAATTGAACCGACCAAACCGGCCACAACTGGTGTCGATCGATGCCTCACTAGAAGGTGTCGATCGACACCCTTACCAAAATACCAAAAATTGGTTTGCGGGTGTTACAATTCTCCCCCACCAAACTAGATTCGTCCTCGAATCTCAAACAACCATCAGTCAAGGACTCCCGTGCAACCGTCTCCACGGCCCGCACTCCTCCGACTGATCTACAGAAGGTCACCTCTAGGCGATAGACTCACGCTCCAGGCGTCATTTGCTCTTGACTTTTTGGACTTTCCTTTACTCATAGGCCTAGACCTTGAGTTTCATCGGCTCATCATCAGACCTAAGTCTGCATGCCAATGTTGGCTCCTCATCAGGCCTAAGCCCGCATGCCATAATATATAAGGAAAAGCCCAAACTCGTCTCTCGGGTTGCCACCCTACAGCGCGCCCCCGGATCGTCATCCGAAGTCGATATACCAACCATACTCCCGAGCCACAAAGTCTCTGAATATAGCAGTACTAGGAGAACCTAAGTCCCCCAAGAGTCGCGAGCAAACGATTCTGAACACGTCTGAGTCCTATCCCTACCCAGGTTTCCTTCCCGTGGCTCGCGTAGAAACATCTCAATGTCCTACCAACCACATATCCCCTCACCGGGATACCTCATGACCACACAAGGATCATACACACGCCACAAGGGCCGCCACAAAGGCCAACAAAATGTCCTAACGAGGACCGCCACCAAGGCCAAAACAAATGTCCTAAAGAGGACCGCCACCAAGGCCACTCGTCCCGAAGGACCGTCACAAAGACCATCTGTCCCGAAGGACCGTCACAAAGACCGTCTGTCCCGAAGGACCGTCACAAAGACCATCTGTCCCGAAGGACCGTCACAAAGACCATCTGTCCCGAAGGACCATCACAAAGACCATCTGTCCCGAAGGACCGTCACAAAGACCATCTGTCCCGAAGGACCGTCACAAAGACCATCTGTCCCGAAGGACCGTCACAAAGACACTCTGGCTAAACAGCCCGCCACAAAGGCCAACAATTGGCTAAAAGCCCGCCACAAAGGCCACACAATTGGCTAAAAGCCCGCCACTAAGGCCACACACACTGTCTAAAAAGACCGCCACACACATGCACCCTGACTCGAAAGTCCGCCACAAAGGCCACAAAACCCCTCCGAGGCTTCCCACCGCTAAAATGGACAAATTCTAACTCCCGTAAAACTTTCCATATTTAGCACTTTCCACTTTTGGAAGCTTCCCACTTTTGGAAACTCTTTTTCCAGGAAACTTAACTTCGCAACCCCGCCTCACGGAAACTTTGTACCCCAACACCACCTCATCTTGTTACTGAGTCGCACAACCAACCACCCCAAGCGACCGAGTAACAAGAGAGATGGGCTGGAATACTCCATTCCCGCTCCAGCCACGGATTACAGATGGGACCAGGCTAAACAAGCTCAAGTCGCGGCTTGCTTCTCATACCACTTCTTGAACCTTGCCTTCATCCTTGCCTCAGTCTCCCAAGTCTGCTCCTCAACACCATCACAGTCCCACAGGACTCTCATCAAAGGAATCTTCTTCTTCCGAAGTTCCTTGATCCTCCTCTCGAGAACCCTCACTGGTCTCGCCTCCAAAGTCATGTTAGGCTGAAGATCCTCAGGAATCTTAGCCAACACCTCCTCTCCCTCGCGGAGACACTTCCGCAACATAGACACATGGAAAACCTTATGGAATGCACGCATCACTTCAGGTAACTCCAATCTATATGCCACTGGTCCAACCCGCTCAATCACTCTGAATGGACCCATATACCTCGGACTCAACTTAGTCTCTGACAATGACCTGTTCGGACCCCGCAACATAGCCTTCTTGAGGTACACTCTGTCTCCTACCTGAAACTCAAGATCTCTCCTCCTCTTATCAGCATAACTCCTCTGCCTATCCTGAGCCTCCTTCATGTTCAGCTTGAGAACCCGAATCTTCTCTGAGGTCTCCTGAACAAAACTAGCACCAAACATGCTCCTCTCCCCCACCTGAGTCCAGCATAATGGTGTACGACATGGTCTCCCATACAAAGCCTCATAAGGAGCCATCTTAATACTCGCCTGATAGCTGTTGCTGTAAGCAAACTCTACCAGGTTCAGGTGATCTGCCCAATGGCCACCCCAATCCAACACACACATCCTCAGCAAATCCTCCAGCGTCTGGATCGTCCTCTCAGACTGTCCATCTGTCTGGGGATGATAAGCTGTACTCATATGCACCTTAGTGCCCATCTCTGCCTGAAATGCCTTCCAGAACACCGAAGTGAACTTAGAATCCCTATCAGACACAATGCTCGCTGGCACCCCATGCAACCTGACAATCTCCCTCACATACTTCTTAGCCAAGACCGCTGCTCCATCAGTCTTCTTAATGGCCAGAAAATGTGCTGACTTAGTCAACCGGTCCACAATGACCCAAATAGCATCAAAGGTCCGTGACACTGGCAAACCCACCACAAAATCCATGGTGATCATATCCCACTTCCACTCAGGAATGGGTAAACTCTTCAGTAACCCGCCCAGAACCTGATGCTCAGCCTTCACTAGCTGACACACATCACACCTCGAAACCCAACTAGCCACATCCTTCTTCATCCCGACCCAATGATAGTACCTCTTGAGGTCACGGTACATCTTAGTCGCTCCTGGATGAATGGATAACTTGCTCGCATGAGCCTCTCTCAGAATCTCCTGTCTCAACTCCTCATCCTTGGGCACACACACACGACCGTGCACCAAGATAGTACCATTATCTGAGACCTGATACTCTGAATCCACATCCTTAGAGGCATTCACCAGCCCCAAATCGTTCTCCTGAGCCAACCGCACTCTACTCAGAAGATCTGCTCTATCTACTGCTTCCAAACCCAACGGTTCCTGTGAAACAGCACATAAGCTCAACGCACTGATCTCCCTACCAGAGACTCCATCTCCTGCTCCTGAGCCGAAGCTACCCTCTTCCGACTCAGAGCATCTGCAACAGTGTTAGCCTTACCAGGATGATAGGCTATCTCCAAATCATAATCCACCACAAGCTCCATCCACCGCCTCTGCCTCAAATTCAACTCAGGCTGAGTGAATATATACTTCAGGCTCTTATGATCTGTGAACACCTGCACTTTTGCACCATAAAGATAAGATCTCCAAATCTTCAGGGCAAAAACTACAGCACCCATCTCCAAATCATGAGTAGGATAGTTGCCTTCATGCACCCGCAACTGCCGCGAAGCATAGGCAATCACCTTCCCATGCTGCATCAGAACACAACCCAACCCAACTCTAGATGCATCTGTATAAACCACATAGGGTTCTCCCTGCTCAGGCAAAGCCAACACTGGCGCAGTAGTCAACATCTCCTTCAGGCTTGCAAAGCCTTCCTCACACTCTTCTGACCAGACAAAAGGAACATCCTTCCCTGTCAACTTAGTCATAGGACGTGCTCTGCTTGCAAACCCCTGCACAAATCTCCTGTAATAACCTGCCAACCCAAGAAAACTTCTGATCTCTGTGGCATTCTGCGGTCTAGGCCAATCTCTGATAGCCTGAATCTTCTCTGGATCTACAGAAACCCCCTCTGCAGAAACAATGTGACCCAGAAAGCCCATCTCACGCTGCCAGAAACTACACTTGCTCAACTTGGCAAACAACTTCTGCTTCCGCAGCTTCTCCATAACCGCCCTCAAATGCACTGCATGCTCTTCAGGACTCTTAGAATAAACCAGGATATCGTCGATGAAAATGATGATAGATACATCCAGAAACTCCTGAAACACACTGTTCATCAATCTCATAAACGCTGCTGGCGCGTTAGTCAATCCAAAAGGCATCACCACAAACTCATAGTGCCCATATCTCGTCCTGAAAGCAGTCTTCCTCACATCTGCCTCATCTATCGGTATCTGATGATAACCCGACGCCAGATCTACCTTGGAGAACCAAGTAGCACCCCTCAACTGATCCAACAACTCATCGATCCTAGGAAGAGGATACTTGTTCTTCACAGTGACCCGGTTCAAACCCCGATAATCAATACACAACCTGAAACTCCCATCCTTCTTCTTCACAAACCCCGATAACTAATACCTCCCTCTACAGTGAACTCTCAACTCATCACGTAGAGCTCTCATAAACCTCCTAACCTGAGCCTCCTCAGGCTCCATGGCTCGACCCCCATAACACAGAAGTCGACTGAACTCCAAGTCCAGCTCCCGCACTGACCGTGTCCCCTGAGACAACTGAAGGAACTGAACCTCCAACCGATCCAATGCCTCTCTCGGAAAATACTTGCGGTTGAACTCCGAAACGAAGTCAGCCCAAGTCATCTCCCGCTGCACTCTCCTAGCAGCCACAGATCTCCACCACAACTCAGCATCTCCAGTAAAAAAGTAGACCCCTATGTCCACCCAGAACTCCTCAGGACATCTCAAGGTATGGAAGTTGCGTTCCACCCTCGTCCTCCACGCATCCGCAGCAGTAGGATCCACACCTCCCGGAAACTGCTCGGTACGTAACTTACCCATCTCTGACAACATGCTGAGATAACGTGCATGAACTCCCACATCCGCAGCCACTGGCTGCCGCTCCTCCGCCACCACTGGTGGCACTACCTGAGCCTGAGCCGGCACCACAGGTGGTAACCGCTCCAACAACTGTGCTAGCATAGCCACAACGTCAGTACCAAGGACTCCACCCGCTGGGACTCCCACACCCGGGACCCTAGCATCACCGGCCACTGGAGCATCAACACCGCCCCCTCTTGCCACACTCACGGAATCCCCTGGAACATCCTGTGACTCGCCAACACCCTCAGCTGTCACGCTCTGGTCTTCGGTCTCACTAACCACTGGGGCTCTGCCCCTACCACGACCACGTCCGCGAACACGTCCGCGTCCACGACCTCGACCAGTCACAGCATCCTCTCTAACCATCTGCACTACCATGAACAGAAGGCTAAGCAAACAATTTCTAATATAACACAGAAACATAAACTCACCGTGGAATCACACACTCGGCTCGAAGAGGATGTTCTAGGACTCCATGCCACACACAATTGACTAACTCACATAATCAATCAAGACATGCAATCCCAAACATCTACAACAGAAACCTAGTGAACCCAAGCCTAGAACCGTAAGGGCTCTGATACCAAACTGAAACGACCGACCTTTTTTTTTTTTTTTTTAATAAATAATAATAATAAATATAATATAATAAATAGAACTACAACTAGTGGTCCCATACCCACTAGCCACCTAACCACAATCACAAACATCAGCGGAAATAACAATACCAACATAATATCCAATAATACTCCAATAAAAACCAATAACCATAACCATCAACAATAATCAATCCAAACAACAAGGAACAAGGAACCAGCAACCTAGCAATGTTTCTAATGACCCAACTCTAGCAACCTAGCAATGCCAGACAACATCCAATCGAGTCCCTAGAACATCCTCCTCTTCATTGCCTTGATTCCACGATCACACTTTGCCTTTACCTGCACCACAAACACAAATTGAGATGCATGAGTATTTGATAAACACTCAGTGAGGCAATCCTCCCATCTACTGGGCTATACACACAAGCAATAAGATCTCTACATGCCACAAACAACAACCAATAAAACAAACCAGGCAATATACAAAGCATGCGACATCCATCGTAACTGAACAAGGGGTGTCGACCGACACCAGATGGTGTCGATCGATACTGAACATCTGGTGTCGACCGACACCAAACTGGTGTCAACCGACACCCTGCCCGACACTCCCGGAAACCCTAGTTTGCATCGACCGACACCTCCACATGGCATCGTTTGACACTCGCTAAAATCCCGAGCCGTCCTCGCGTTGGTGTCGACCGACACCCCAACTGGTGTCGACCGACACCGATGCCGAGCAGCGATTTCCCTCGATCAGAAACTCCGAATCTCGCCTCCAAGCTTCTCCAATCCGCTCCTTGCACTCCCAGAAGCCAAACCCAGCCCAGACAGCAACGAAATATCATAGAGAACTCAAAGAAACAACCACATAAGCACCAAATCACATAGAATCTAGAGATCTTAGCTTAGATAAGTCATGGTCATGCACTCACCTCTTTTCAGGAAGTTTCTGACCAATAAGGACGAATTCCCTCACTCCTAGCAAGCTTTTAACACCTTCCCAGCCTTAGATCTCCCAAGAACAGCAAGAAAATCTCCCAAAAACTCCCAGGAACTCAAGAACAAAGCTTTCCTCCTCTTTCTCTCTGTTTTTGACAAAAGCGGCCAAGAGAGGAGAAAAACTCAAGCTCCCTCCTTAAAAACCCGAGCTAGGGTTTTCCCTAAACCAACTCCGCAAACCGGACAATTAAAATTGAACCGACCAAACCGGCCACAACTGGTGTCGATCGATGCCTCACTAGAAGGTGTCGATCGACACCCTTACCAAAATACCAAAAATTGGTTTGCGGGTGTTACAGTTATCCCCCATATATTAATAGAGAAACATTCTCTTGAAAAAGCTGATGTGTCGCCGCCAGAGAGCTTGAGACACATTTAGCTATTTACCCTTATTATGATTTATTATTTATAGCTATATGCCATTAAGTTTTTAACAAAAAAAAAACATTTTAACAAATGTGTTATTGCTAAAAACTTTATCAAATAAATTTATTAATATTAATTAAGTTTAATCTTTAAATATATTCTATATATATATATTAGAAAAAAATGATTTATTGAATTGCATGTGGGTTATTCGTGGATCTCACGAATTCAAGCGGGACGAATACAAAGACATTTTAAAATATTTAAATCTGTTGCGGGATGGCTTAGCCAACGGGTTTGACACGGTTAACAATTTTATTTAAATCATCTGGTTCATGAATTTTTTTTATTTTTTTTTTATTTTTTTTTGCGGTTTTTATCTACGGGATCACTAATTCAGTTCACATTTGATCCATATTCGTCATCATGTAAATCTAAAATTTATGGTGAAACGATTACTATTTTAAATTTTCATAAACGGAATGAATTCAAACTAATAGAAATTTGTATTATAAATGTTATACTAAATAAATATATTTACAAATGTTCAAACAAAAATTTCATCCCGTGCAACAGCATGGATTATTATCTAGTAGTGATTTATGGCTGAGTTAACACAAGAAAGAATCTAAAAGTAAATGGATGATATATATGAATTTACGGCTGAGTTATAATATTTACAGGAAAACGAAAGGTCATGTGACGGCTGAGTTATAGTGAGTTATGGCTGAGTTATCACAAGAAACAATCTGAAAGTAAATGAATGATATATATGACTTTACGGCTGAGTTATAATATTTACGGGAAAAAGGTCATGTGACGGTTGAGTTATAGTGAGTTATGGCTGAGTTATCACAAAAAACAATCTGAAAGTAAATGAATGATATATATGCCTTTACGGCTGAGTTATAATATTTACAGGAAAACGAAAGGTCATTTGACGGCTAAGTTATAGTGAGTTATGGTTGAGTTAACACAATAAACAATCTGAAAGTAAATGGATGATATATATGAATTTACGGCTGAGTTATAATATTTACAGGAAAACGAAAGGTCATGTGATGGCTGAGTTATAGTGAGTTATGGCTGAGTTATCACAACAAACAATCTGAAATATGGATGATATATATGACTTTACGGCTGAGTTATAGTAATTTATAAATCCTTAATGGCTGAGCTATCGTAATACTGGCTGATTTATATTAATATGAAACATTACAAAAAGAAATGGAAAAAAAGTTCAGTGTTCATAAAAAAGTTCAGTGTTCATAAAGAAGACTGTACATCGAAATTCACTTTTTAAAACCGATTAAGAGGAGGAGGAACCATGAACTTTTAGTTTAAACCAATCAAGAGGAGGAGGAACCACACACTGTTCAACATCGGCCTCTGCAATCTCTCTCATCTCCTCTAACCTCTTGTGCTCTGTCTCTAAGTCGACAAGTTCTCCACCCAAGATTTGATTCAGTTGGGATGGTTGAGCGTCGATTAGTTCCACTTGATGCTTGAGGGCGGTCTTATCTTCCTTCTTCTTCATATGATAATCCATCATATTCAGAATTGTTGTGTAGTGATCAATTGTCTCCGCCTCGGCCGTGACTCTCGTCTGAGTAAAAGCTTCGAACACGGCCAATAGTGCTTCCTCTTCCCACTCGAAATCTGCATTTCTTGCTGGACATTGGAACTTGCACCGGCCATGTTCATGGGTGATATTGCTTCGTCTGCCTTACGTTTTAGACGTCTACTGGAACCCTCTCCGTCCATAGCTTGGCTATCAAAATAAAAACAACCGTCACCAATTGATAGGTGCAATGATCGGAAAATATGCAATAGATTGAGAGGGGATGGAGAGGAGACTTACATATGCAATGATCGAAGGAAATGCAATATATTGATATTGGATGTAGAGGAGATTTGTAGGTGCAATATATTGTGAGGGGATTCAGAGGATATTTATAGGTGCAATGAGCGGAGAAGAAGGAAACGATACAATGAATATAGTGATGAAGATGAAGAAACCGAAACGATAAAATGAATTAAGAGAATATAAAGGAAAAAATTGGAAAACAAAAGGTCACGTCTATTATTAGGTTAACTTATGGTTTTCCGGCAAAATATTGCTTTACGGCTGAGTTATAGTTTTACGAGAAAACGAAAGGTCACGTCGATTCATGTAATGGCTGAATTATAGTGAGTTATGGCTGAGTTATCACAAGAAACAATCTGAAAGCAAACGACTGATTTATACGACTGATTATATGGCTGAGTTATAGTTTATGACGGCTGAGTTATCGTTTAGGGTATTCTCAATAATATGAAAACATATTCTTCTTTCTTTCTTTCCTGAGTCTTTCGTTCTGACAGATTCGTAATAAATTATCTAATTAAAACATCTCTCGATATCACAAAAAGTGTTGTTAGGGAAACGCGAAAAATCACTAATTATGTGTTTTCTCAAATCCACACGCATAATAAATTCATAAAGTGAGCTTTTCACAATATATTATTCAAAATAATTAAATAATTATTATTCGAATTTTAAATTTTATTTTTGTAAAAGTATTTCTCCAACAATTGACTAACATGGCTGAGTTATTGACTTAAATGTCTGACTTATATGATATTTGACGGCTGAGTTATAGTTTTACGGGAAAACAAAAGGTCTCGTCCATTCATGTGACGGCTGAGTTATATTGAATTATGGCTGAGTTATTACACAAAATAATTAGATAGGGTAAAACGAAAGTTCTCGTCGATTAGTATCTCCCTAACTATATAGCGCAAGTTTTCACATTGTGCCCAACTTGCTTACATCGCGAACATGCGTGTTGCTTCCTAGGGCGTTTATTTTTAATGGCAACTTCCAAAGATGATTTAATCATACGCTTCTTGGGCCTTCCTGGCTGGTTCACAACAATCGGAGGCAAGCACTTCTGATTATCCACAGCTTCAGGAGCAGGGAATGATTCATCTGGAGGCATGATTGAACCAGCCCATCCGTTAACCAAATCGACACTCCTAAATTTCGGATCGCACATGGATATACGAGACACATCCATATGCTCTGCAACTGCGATTGCATGGATGGTATTTTCTCGTGGTCGAAACGATGGCATATGCATGTTTTTAGATCCAAATTTACAACATGCAAAGATAATCCATATCTCACTTGCACACGTACAACATCAATCGTTAGTACCTCCATAAGTCTTGATGCGGTGACACGGTCTAGTAGGGAGTAGAACAAAAAAAACGTTTTAGGTTGAATTATGAAAACAATAATGGCTGAGTTATGAAAACAATTATGGCTGATTTATGGAACTATAATGGTTATGGCTGAGATATGGAAACAATTACGGCTGAGATATGAAAACTATTGACGACTGACTTATGTAAACTTACCTGTAACAGTTTCTCAACACCTCGAGTGAGAGTTGTTAGCTGCGATTTCGCATCCTCTCTCCGTTCAGAAAACCATCTGGTCATCATATTCCGTATCGATTCAAGCAGTTGGACTATGGGAATACTTCTAGCATTTGACAGTGCATGGTTCATTGATTCTACAATATTCGTTGTCATTAAATTGTACCTTTCACCCGGAAATGCACACGCGCCCACATTCGGACACCAGCTCGTTGGAGGTATCCATGTAGTTTGTGATGACGTGCTTCAATCTCATTGAGAGCCTCATTAAAATTAGACAGCCTAAAACACCTTGCCGCTTTTTTCACCAGAGGAAACAAATGTTTTCCTTTGAACTTCACCAAGATGTTCTTATACACATGGTAAGTGCAAATTCCAAGCGAAGCCAACGGATACCCATGACCAATCGCTTTCCCTATTGACCTATGTCTGTCGGAGATTATCGCAAGATCCTTTTCGTCAAGAATGACAACTTTGAGTTGTGTAAAAAACCAACGCCAAGACTCATCATTTTCAGTGTCGACAACAGCAAAAGCTAATGGGAAAATTTGAAAGTTACCATCCTGAGCTAGGGCTGTTAGAAGCGTCCCTTTATAACTACCATGGAGAAACGTTCTGTCGACAACAACAACTTTGCGCATGAAAGCAAACCTAGCAATACTCGCTCCAAAAGCAATAAAAACATATTTGAATCTTTCTTCATCATCTTTGAAGACGCATGACTATATCCAAATTTTCCCGTCTGAACTTGTATTTGTAATAAGGTAACTCGCTTAAACTATCCTCATAAGTTCTCTGATCGATCTGCCTTGCATTCAGCAGCGTTCGATATGCCTTCCAATAACCCATCTGTTGACACCAACAAATTAATAAATCAGCCTTAATATATAGATAACTCAGCCGATACATTCAAATAAGTCAGCCGTAAATAATCAATAAATCAGCCGTAACATGTAAATAACTTAGCCTATACATACCCATAAGTCAGCCATAAAGAATCAATATGTAAATAACTATCAATAAGCCAGTCGAAACATAGTAATTACCTTTAGACTAAATTGCTTATTGAAAATGATTCCGACACTTTTAGGTTTAACTTCCGGACCAAGATCACCAAGATAGTCCTTGTAAATATCTGCCAATACATCAGCTGTTGATTGGCGGGATCTAGTAGAACGTTCCGTCACAGAACATGTGTGTTCTGAATCGTATAATTTAACATGAAAATCCGGGTCATCCCCTTGTACAGATGCACGAACTCTCCAAAGACATCCTTCAACCCAGCACCTATAAACCACTTGTCTTGGATTTGATACTGGTATATTAAAATCGAATCCATCCCTAACTGAAATAAGTTTCACGTGATTCCTGAACTGCTTTTTGCTCTTGTATCGTTGTCCTACAGCAATTTTTAACGTTGACACCTCCAACCTAATAGCCTCCGGATTCATCTTTGATCCGGCAAAGTTATCATCTTTATGAGCTTTCTTCTGAGGAGGCGGAGTAGGTGGGTCTTCCTCTTTACTCCAAGGCTCGCCCAATACAGAAAATCTCTCGTCATCAGATGACTCACCATCGAAGTCATCGAAAACATCAAATCGTCTTGAAAATTCATCGTCTTCTTCTTTGTCAGATGCTACTTCGACATCTTCTTCTTCTTCGTTTTCTTTGTCAACGATCTTACCATAATCAAAATAATTGCCTTCAAATCCCCCACTGTACACTTCGTATGTAGATTCTACTTTCGAGTCACTGCTTGGCCGAATCATACTTCCTCTAGCTCCACTAGTTTTTTTAGACTCTTTCGCCGAAAACTCTACACAGAGACGTAGCTGATCGGTTTTCCATAGCCCCAAAAAAACATTGCAACTGTCGATCATTGGAGACAAAAACTGGTGGAGTATCATGCACCATATGTTTTGGTGACTTGTTCGAGAACATGTAGCTCAACTTTAGCTCATGGCTAAACGCGTCCAATCCGTAGTCTTCAAGAACAAGCTTCACAAGCTTGTCGTGTGTTGTGCCTCCAAATATCTGCACAACTATACACCCTCTATCGTCGGTGTTAAATACATATCTCTGTGTCTTTACCCAATTACCGGAAACAACTAGAACCAGAACTGGATCCATGAAAGAAAATGAAGAACAAGGTGAAGAAGAAGTAGAAGAACAAGGTGAAGAAAAAGTAGAAGAACAAGGTGACGAAGAAAGTGAAGAAGAAGTATAAGAACAAGTAGAAAAAGAAGGTAAATAGTTCAATTATTAACCAGTTGAAGAACAAGAGTCAAACGACGTTTTGTATTTCCGGAGAAAAAAATAATGACATGGAATGCTGACATCGATGTTGGGTCCGACGTGTCAAGTCAGCCATCAAACAATTAATAACTGAGCCTAAATAAAACTCAGCCATCAAATAAATTATAACTCAGTCACAACATGAAAAACATACAGTAATTAAAAAGCAAAATAAATTGCTGCCAAATTCAGCCGCTTCATCAACTGAAAATATGTAACTCAGCCGTATCGTTTAATAAGTCAGCCGTAACTGAATAAAATTCTAGTAATTAATCTTTTGCTACTAAGCCAGCCGTCAAATGAATGAGTTGTACGATAAGTCAGCCTATCACGGCTGAGTTATAGTTTTTAACCATAACTCAGCCGTAACAACATCTCATAAGTCAGCCGTTTTTCATAACTCAGCCAGTCGGAAAATGGTAATTCAGCTGTGTCGAAGTGATAACTCAGCCAGTCGGAAAATAGTAATTCAGCTGTGTCGTAGTGATAACTCAGCCAAAATTTTGACAACTCAACTATCGGGTGAAAACTCAGCTGTAAACACGGCTGAGTTAGAGCATAACTCAGCCAGATTTTAATAAGTCAGCCGTAACTCTTGGCTGAGTTATGCTCTAAGTCAGCCGTCCGCTCTTAGTCAAATGTTTTTTCCATAACTCAGCCGCAACATACCTATAACTCAGCCGAGACATAGTTATGGTTACACGTCACCGATTTCTGACGTGGCGTCTAACGTGGCAATGACATTTTTGTAATTACTTTTTTCCGGTAACATAAAACAAGGGTACGCTGGGTATTTTGAAAATACCAAAAATATTCTTGTAATAAAATATTTTTTTGTAGATTCTAGTAATATTACCTAAAATGTGTAACATTTGAGTAAATGACCCCTAATATTTTCAGCTTGTTTTTTGTATTAATCTAGTGTTATTACATATACATGGTCATTGTTTGTAGTTTAAGTAGTAAAATAGATAATATAGTTTAAGAATAACAATTGTAAGTTAAAATTTGATTTAGTTAATATTTGAAATAGTTTAGTTTCTGAATAAAACTTTGTATGTAAAATAATCAAAATTTGTTTTCGTCATATAACTTCTACTTATTCTAGTTTTCTCAAACCTTCGAACAGTTACATTGGGTTGTGGTTAAAATATGCATCTAAAAATTTAAATTAAAGCTTCAGTATAATAAAATTATTTATACTAAAACTCTCAGATTATATTGCATTTTGTACATATTGCATTTGTTTTTGGATACACCCCCGTAGTTTCAAATGCAAGTTATGAAATAATAATCTTTACCTTAATTGTAGTTGTTATACTTCTAAAATATCAAACGAATTTAGTTATCAAAAATTGAATTAGTTTAATATGTAATATGGTTTATATCTATATCCAAATAAAAGACTGGTAATCTTAATGGTACAATATGATTGTTAATGTAAATTTGATTTTATTCTATATTAGTTAAGTTTTAACCCGTGTTCTTGCGGACAAATATCGGTCCAACACAAAATTTTAATATATTTTTAATTTATCAGCTTAAATTACGAAACTTTGGGTGAATCTGAATTTAAGAATTCTGTTATGTAGATTAAAAAAAACTCTTAACAGAGCAGTCAGTATACATAATAACTCCCCTGGTATGGTCGATGGTAGATTTTAAGGTATATTCTTCTAATTTTTGAAATATTAACCATAATTAATTTTGGTAATCAAATCGTGAAAGAAAATATTTTTGGATTTTGTTAATATAGGATAATAAGTAATGAGATTTTCGATTTTGCAATCAATTAGGTGACTAAAATTTAATTAGGTGCAATTTGAAAGCAAATATCTTTGTAACTAAATGATATTTCTATAACTAAGAATTGCGTAGTAAATGTTTCAAAATTGTATAGTAAATTGTAGTTTTATAATTTAAAATACCCTAATTATAGTTTCCAGAATTGAAGGTTGTCGATGTCGACTAACATAACACGAATTTATGTTTGTTAGTTTCCTAAATTACAGGAACCAAACATATTCTCTTAACTACTATAGTTTTGTTTTCAAAAATTATTTAAGTTTTCATTTAGTGTTTACGATGTAAATTTAAAATAAATTACCCGATAACTCATTTATAACGTCGCATATATTTTTCACCCGAATCTGAATCCCTTAATTTCGGGTTATTTTTGCAAAACTGACCCGACCCGAAAGAACTTTTGTACTTCTCTTTTACTTATATAGGGATCGGGAACTTTTGTAATCTTCGGTGTGAGTCCAAACCGATCCATCAACTGATCTGTGTATGGCAGGTGGATTATTTACTTGGAGACAAAGCAACCCGTTGAAGTTGGCATACATGGTTGGTTACTATTTAGGATCTACTAACATGAAGACAATCATGCATTTGGAATAGAGAACCGACAAATATTTGTTATATTTTGTGTTTGTAAAAATTGTATAAAGGTTTTTATTCCTTATAAAGTAAATATAGTCTATTATAGTTTAATAATGTTACGGACATATAGATATATTAACAATACAAAAAATTATATTTATTAAAATCTAAATATATTTACAAATACATATGTAATTTATTCATGTAGTTATTTTAGCAAATTTGATTTTAATCATAGTTCATTGTATTTTTGAAAGTACACATATTTATCGTTCTTTCAAAGTCAACCCATATAATATTATTGACAAGTACTGTTAATTATTGTGAAAACACCAAAATCTATAATATGAAAGTTGGCTAACTCTCTCCCTCAGTATGCCACTTCAGCATTTTAGATAAACCTGAAGCTGACACCTAATTTAAAACAGCTAACCAATCAAAATATAACAATTAATACAGCTTAGATTTTTAAACCAATGTTAATTATTCTCGGTTCAATGTCACCTTGTCTCTACTCTGGCGGACCGAATCAAAAAAAGTAAAAAGTCTCGCTCTTCTTCTTCTTCTTCTTCACACCATATGTTTTTCTTCCTCAACCCATAGAGAGAGAGAGAGAGACAGAGAGAGTAGCGGCAGATGTGTTCACGTTATATCAGATACTCCGTGTATCACCACCAACATATCCTTTAGAATTGTCTCAAGCTGTAGCGTAAATGTAATGGATTTGCCATAATTTTCACCAAAGTAGAAATGCAATACATTTGGCGAGTTAGGCTCTCTCTCTCATCTCCTCTTTCTCTCATCTTCGGATATCTCTCTTTGATTCTCTAATTTCAGTCAATTTTCTATCACACAACCAGATAAGAAGTTTTTGAGATGGAGGTAATTTGAGTAGAAGCAAAACCAAATATTTCTCTTTTCAAGTTAGTTTCTGTGATCAAAGATTTGCACCCAACTCACAAACTTGGTGAAGATGGATTTTGACCCGTCTTATAGGTAATCCCAATTCTGACATGCAGGATCTTAAAGTTTCCTCTTTTAAGTGTATCTTTAACCATTTTGTTGTTTGTATGTGGTTTGTATTGTATTGATTTCTGATATTTTTGTGTAGCAACTCGTAATACAATAGCTTGATCCAGAGTATTGGATATGATGAGATTATGTTGAACATTGCTATGGTATATTATAGTTGAGGTTCTTTGAGGATTTTTCTATTGGGGTGTATGTAGGTAGCCTCATCAAATATTAGAAGCAACCTCACTTTCTCAATCTAAAGTCAAATTAATAACAAAACACAAAAATCTCACAAATCTTTTCAAAAGTCTCTCGATGTTGGCCCGGCTGAAGGAGGTGGCAAAATCCAAGGGTCCACTCCCAAATTCAGAGGAAACCTTTGAACAAAGAGGATCCAGAAAAAAAAATTATGTGAAAGAGGTCAAAAAAATTTAGTTCACCTATGGTCTAAAAAATATTGAGACGGGATGTTGGTTAGTGAAGTTTGTTTGTTTTTGTGAGGACTCTTGCTTATTATTTTCGAGTGGACTATACTATTTCAGATGATGTTTTTTTGTATTTGGGTGTTTTTTGTTCTGTTTTTTTTTGTTTTTTTTGGTAATTTCAGATAATTTGATGATGGTTGGACATTAATGGATTTGGATTTCTAAGCTCCCACCCAATTCCACTTTGAAGACCTCGATCAAAAATACACTTGATTCTATCTGCTACGACTTTAGTCACAAACATCTATTGGTATCCTACTACTCTTCAAATATCTATTGCAGAATATAAAACAACGGTTGAGACGACTGCTATTAAAAACACATAATTTAAAAATCTACTCAAAACATCCTATAAACAAACGTCAAAATACAAAACTACGAAACAAAAAATAAACAACACAAACTAAAACAACAACCCGCGCGTAGCGCGGGCACTCATCTAGTATATATAACAGTGTAACATTAATATTACAAAACAAAGAAATTTACTATGGGATAAATTTTGCAAATACAACAACATACATATAATATTGTAATATTTATATTAACTAACAAAAAAAGGGCAATTGACAAAAATGGCACAAATTTAGGTTTTTGTTCCAAAATTAGCACTGGCTCTTAAAAACAACAAAATTAGCACAACAACTTATTTATTCTGTAATATTTAATTATAATAGGAATAAGAAATGAAATTGGGAGAACCGAAGACTCTATCTTCCTCCGGCGAGAGAGAATCGGGGAAATGTGAATCCGGCGAGAGAGAATCGGAGAAATATCCAGCAAACAAAATTGAATTTGAAGTGGAGGTAAATCGTAACCTGAAATGAAGGAAGCAAAGGTGACATCACTGGCGAATGAAGAGCTATGGTTCAGATCTCGTCGAAGATCTTCGAGCTCTGGTTCAAGGACCAGAGAGATCTTCGAGCTCTAGTTCAGAAAAACAAGCTAGCCAAAGCTTCGCAACTCCTACTCTCTATCTCTAATTTGAATTTGGACTGTCTTCATCTCTTGTTGTTACCTATTGTTGATGATGGTATTTAGATTTTCATTCATTGCTGTAGGAGAATTATTTTACAATTTAAGCTTAGTCGCAACAATTTTAGAAAACGGTAGTGATGATTTTGATTCATGAAAATGATTTTTTTGTTTATTTTGTAGTTGAACTAGCTGCTCTGTAGCTTTTCGTTATCTAATTTGTTATATAAGATCATATCCTGCAGTTGATCAATAGAATAACTGGTACATTTGTGGAGGAAGTCTAGATTTTCAATATGGTGCTCTCTGTTTTTAGCAATGAGGTTATTAAATCCTAGTTATAGTATTATATTCCCAGTATGTAATCCAAATTCAACAACAACTAGATTTTAACCCGAGGTACCACAGGATAATTTTTTATATTAAAAATATAGAATTTTAATTTCTATTTTTTTGTTTTATTTAGTTTGCTTTGTTTAATGTTAAATTATATTTGGATTGTTAATTTTTAAAAAAAAATAAGTAATTTATAAGCTATTATCTGATTAAATCACAACATTTGCTAATGATTTAATTATTCTACACAATTTTAGTTAAGTCAACTTGCTTTGATATGCATAATATTACATAAAATATCCAACTTTGGTAGAAACCCGTCATCTTCGATTTGACGAAGAAGAAATTGAGCATAAACACATAGATTCTGGTAGATCGAAGAAGAAGAAAGCACCATGTCGAAGACGAAATAACAAAAACGGCGACGAAGAAGGAGAAGAAATCCAAGAGAAGATAAAACACTCTCTCCTTCGTTTCTCTTTTGTTTTCTTTCTGAGTAAAATCAGGTGAGCTGTATTAAAGTTATAATTTGATAGGGTAGAGGTTTTTACTGAGGTGTCAACATCTGTTTCAATATTGAGGCTGATGTGTCAGAACCTGGAGAAAAATACCTCCTTTTATTGTATTGAAACTATGAAATCTTCACATTTATATACCAAATTCAAACAAAAACTTTAAAGTTTAACTAAAGAATTTAAAACATTAAATTAATTTATCATGTGTTTCGTCTTAATATACCGGATATATAATCCAATATTTTTGATACTTTACCTTTTCTATAACTTTTCCCAAGTTCAATAACACATACAACTAAGTATTCAAATTAAAAAAATATATAAAATATATAACGCTGTAATATATATATATATATATATTCAAAATCAAAGAAAATCTATTTACCTAAAATACAAAATCATCTAAACTGTATATTAAAAATTTTAAAAAATAATTATCACATACCACGGAGTAAATCCTAGTATAACTGTAGAAAAGTTTAATTCTTTAGAAAACTACATACCCAAAATTTTTGTTTAATCGAAAATCATACTTTTCATATTGAACCGATCTAGAACAGATAATCCTTTAATCCGGTTTTCTTTGAGCCGAATTGAATAGATTCTTACCAGCTTTTAACCGAATTGACAAAAAAAATGATTTAACAAGATCAGAGAAAATTGAAAAGAGTTAATTATGAGATATGCATTTTTTCTCAAGGGTATTGTCTAATAAGGACTTTTTGTCCGTGATTATAGATTTAGGCTTTTTTTGCTACAGAATGATGAAACTGCTCTGCTCACAAAAGACGATCAACTCACTTTCTCTCTCGCTTTGAACCTTTGTTCCTCTCCCCTCACCCAAAATCAGAAAAAAAAATCAGATCTTGGCTGCTCCGCAAAGAAGATTATCTTATGTACTTTTGCCCATGCCGGAAAAACCTTGAGAGGATTTAGCTTTCTCCATGTCTCTGTTCTTTTTCTCCTCTACTGCAATTCTCTCTTTTTCTCAGTTTTTGCAATTAACAATGGAAATTGGGCGATGATGAATCTCGATTCTCTCTCATCACCATGACCTTTGGGAAGAAACTTCATAAGAGATAGTGTCGATGATGAGATCCAGTGATAGTCATGTTTTTTTTTTTTTTTTGGGTGGTGAGATCTCTACTTAAGAACGGCAATGTAGTGCCACGACGATGATGGTGATGAATTATCAATCACAAACATGTAGTTTTGAAATTCACTTTAGATTTGAAGATGAGTTGGAAATTTTGATTCACTTTGTAAAGAATAACATAAATTTTTTGCGTTTGTTGTTAAAAAGTTTAAGGAAAAAAATCTTAATTGATTCGATCAATGTCTAAAATTAGAGCCCTTGGGTTCAACATTATCCCCTTAGGGTTTAGATTCCTTTATTCAAAACACAATCAATTGAATATATTGGGTTTATCGGAGTAGATGGTGTTGGTGGCGGAGATGTTTTGTGAAATAGCGGTGATGAGATCCACTGACAACGGCGGTTTACATGTGAAGATGAATTGGAAGTTTTAATTGGCACCCTTGGGTTCAATAGTTAGTATCTTATTAGGGTTTTAGTTTTCTTTATTAAAAATCAAGGGTAATCGCTGGAAAATCAGATTGTGTTCAGAAAAGCACCGTATGAATCCAAAAAAAAAAATCAGCGAAGCACCGTCGTTATCCAGAGAGAAAGCAAAAAAGTGACACAGAAAGCAGGGTAAAAATGTCATTTTCGATCTGTAAAAAGGTCTAATTCCAATGCTTTCACGACCGGACCGGAAGGCGAACCGGACTACCTTCTGGGTCACCGGATCATCGGTTCAACCGGGTTCGACCGCGGGTCAATTGATTATGATTTGTTTACTATATTTATAGAAATTATATAGTTTTAAAAAATACTAAAATAAAAATAATCATACCATAGTTAATAAACCAATAAAGTGAATGAACCTTTTGAATAGAAAAAATAAACACTAAGTAAACGATAATCACTAAAATATATTAAAGAACATCATCTCAACCAATCTTCGTGTTCTTCAGGTGGCATAGTAAAGTCTTCATCAAAATCTGAAACATCTAGAAATCACATAGTTTAATCAAATATCGTAGGCAACTAAGAAAATTCTAAAAGTGAAATGGACAGTTTTAATTTTTATAGATACCATTAGACTTTTCATGGTTTGTGTCTTCGTGGTCTTTGGGATATTCTTCAGCAAGAGAATTCTCTAATTCATCATATTCAAGTTCACCTGTTTCTTCTTCTTCAACGATCCAAAACTCTGTTTTATCAATAGATTCATAATCAACAGGATCATATGATCTTTTTCTTTTTGACCTGTACATGTAAAACAAAAACGAGATCATTACGTCGAGAACAAAGACTCACGAGATCATATTATTTAATGATAGTATGATACTCACCTTTGTTGCAACCGTAAATTGTAATGAACAAAGACGAGATCGTTAAGTCGTTGATGCTCTAATCTATTCCTCTTCTTGGTATGGATCCACTCAATCACACTCCAATTGCGCTCACATCCAGATGAAGAAGCAGTTTGACTAAGAATTCTTATTGCTAACTTTTGCAAATGAGGAGCATCATAACCAAAATATCTCCACCATTCATCTAAAATATCAATGGAATTATATCACACTACTTTATATATATAACGTAAAATGCAAGTCCAATCGATGTTTAATAACATACCTGGCTGAGATGTTTTGCTGCAAGTAAGAGCCATATCAGGAGAAAAGCTGCCTTCACGTTCTCTGTAAGACCTAAGCTCTTGAACGAGCTTTGTTTTGCTGTCCTCTGTTTGCTTTCCAATTAAGCTCATCAACCCACTCATAACTTCAGGCTTCTCATAAAATGAAGTTTGATCATACATGAAAGCTGGGTTCAAATAGTACGCTGCATCATGAAGATCATGGCGCAACATACGATCCCATCTTCTATAAATGATGTTTGTATAAGGCTGGTAGAAAGGTTTTTTTTTCTTAACATCGTTTTAATTCCTAATCTTGCTCGAGACATCCCTTCATACACATATGGCAAAAGAGGCTTCTCATCAGCATCACAAATGCGTAACAGTCGAATGATAGGAGTCATAATCTTGACAATTATCAAGCATTCATTCCACATTCGCTCATCTAGGATAATAAATTTAGCTTCCTTTGCTTTAGACGTCTTGAAAAGCTGCTTGAGTTCAGCATCTGTACTTGTAACCAAAGCTTGTAGATCTTCTTTATGTTGATAGAGACTTTGTAGAGCAATGAAAGTTGTGTAGCAAAACGTGTTTCTCCAGGTCGAATGATCTCTCTCCAACCAGGTCTTTTTCTGACCCAATTTAAAGTCGACTTATGGTTGTAAACAAAAATGGTTACCTTAGACATCCAATGTGCTAAATTGTGAACAGAAGGTAGTTTTGTCACATCTTCAAAAATCAGATTGATACAATGAGCTGCACATGGAGACCAAGCAATGGTCCGAAACTTTTCAGCGAGAAGCTTTCCAGCAGCTTTGTAGTTGGGTGCACTATCAGTTACAAAATAAACTACATTTTCTGGACCGACCATACCCACAACTTCAACAAACAAGTTGCATAAATTCTCAGCACTTGCATAGATATCAGAAGCATCAACTGACTTGAGAAATGTGATTCCTTTAGGACAATAAACTAAGAAATTAACTAGTGGTCTTTGTCTTGTGTCCTTCCATCCATCTGCCATAAGAGTACATCTAGTAGTAGCCCAAGTACTCCTAAACTTATCAATGATCAAAGAAACTTGCACCTTAGAATCACGCAACAATCCAACACGTAGAGCATGGTATGAGGGCCCCACATATCCATGACCCATACTTGCTACCTTATTCATCATAGGCTGGAAAAGTGGAGAATTCACGGCATTCATTGGAATACAAGCGTCATAAAACCACAATGCAACAGACATGTCCACATCATGTATTCTCTCTTTACTTTGCATACAAGCTTTTATAGTAGGTTGGGTCGGATCATGCACACCTCTTTTAAAGTATTCATGTAGATCAATACCTTTTTTCTTCCTCTTTTGAGTTGGGCGAACATCACCTTCGATATCATCTCCATCACCATCTTGAATTTCAGGACCATCGTTCGTATCATCTAAAACAAGCTTTTTCTTCTTCCTGTTCTCAATTTCTTTCAATGTGTTCAATATCTTAAATCGTACATCTTCTGGAATCTGCGAACACGCATCTGTATTTCCTTTCACACCAGCCAGATGTTGTTTCATCCTATTAATTCGACCTCCTAATTTTCTTTTGTGACAAAATGAGCATTCCAAAACTGTTTTCCCTCTTGCATCATTTGATTGAATCACATAGGACCAAGCTATGTCATTTTTTCCTCGGACTGAACGGTTTGCAGCTGCTATTTCTTCATAGTCTTCTTCAGTTTCCATTACTTGTAAAATACACAACTACACAAGAAAAGAAAAACAGAGTTCAAACATAATACTATAACAGATTCTTAAAAGATGCACAACACATGAGGGTCAGTTATTTATAATACAAGTATACGACATAATCGATTGCTATATATACAAACACGATGATGAATTTATGATTAACTATAATAGTTTCAGAAAACAGATCCATGATTATGTCTTTTATTTAGAGACATAAAAAATTCTAAATAAAAGAGAAATTGAAAACCAACTGTTTGCTAAGCACTACGAGAGATGAGGACTGCGAGAGAAGATGAGGCGAAGCGACAAGAGGTTCTCAATAACTAAACCCTATATTTGGTCTTAAAATCGAAAAGAGGTTCTCAGGAGCCGGTTCGGTCCGAATCACCGGGTCATGGGTTTATAGCGGTTTTTTCTGGGTTTTACCGGTTTTAAGAATTCCGGTTATTAGTAGTGGACCCAAACCGGAGAACTGTCCAGGTCACGGGTCAACCGGTCGGACCGGCCGGTCCGGTCCCGTCGTGAAAACATTGCCTAATTCCGAGAGTATGGATAAAAATGCTCATTTTAAAAGTTTTGGGCCAACAAATGCCCATTTAGACAATAACCCCAATTAAAAAAGAAAAAGGAATTAATATTTCTTCTTCTTAAAATAAAATAAAATAATATATTAGTTACCCTCCACGAACATTTGACAATTAGAACTGGCTTTACGCCGTAAAAATCATACCCTGCCAAACTTGTCCAGTCACCGAAACCTTAACTAAGCAGATCTGAGAACTCTAAGATCCACCATCTTTTTTTTTTTTTTTTTGACAACCAGACCCACCATCTTCTTATAACCAAAATCTTCGTTGTAGATACCTTAGACTATGTTCAATGGTTATCAAATTCAACACCCTCCACCTCAACTTTTGTGACAAGCCGTCCCGTTAACCCCACTAGCCCACCGCTAGCTTGCCCCCATAGGCCCGAAGCTGGCCCTACAGGGCATCGATCCTAACCCCTCACAGTGGATAGAAACTATTCATCCAAATTCACCAATAGGTTATTGGTGCGCCAGGCGTTCCTCGAACCCTGGTCCCCACACTTTAACAACCTTCCCAGAGGACAGGCTGTCACAATTGATCGTTACTTCTACCGTCCCGTTCTTCATTATACTCTTCTTCTTCATCTTCCTCATCAGCTTCCTCACATTCTTCCACTGAATCATTTAAACCCTTTTTTTGAGATTACCACACAACTTGTTAACCCATGAAACTCTAATACCAAAATCATTGCCTCTTATCTCGTAAAATTTATGCAATTTTACGGACCACCTTAGTCACTACATGCACCCAATTATTGATACTTTTACCTGTATACTTACTCAGTTTAGATCCACACATATTGAAACTTTTCAAACCAAAAATCTTAATACTACAAAATTGCAAATTACTTGTAGTGAAAGTAATATGAACACATGTATAGCTAATAAAACATGTGTACTTGTCATCGATCCTTCTATTTTAAACCTCAAAAATTAACTCAAACAACATCAAATCAAGATCTTGCGATGTCAATCTTTCTTCCTTTGACCCAAAAGATAGTTTTATAGAAACAATATCAAATCATCTAAAGTCATACATAAAAAGATGTTTTAAATTTTTGAGAGTTAAATATTAATAATACTTAAACTTCTTATAAAGTTTTAATATTTATAATATTTTAAACTTTTATAGAGGTATTTATAATATTTTAAACATCCTATAAAGTTTAAATATTTATAATATTTGAAATTTTTAAAAGCTTCAATAATTATAATATTTTAAACTTTAAATTTTTTAAAATTTGGAAGCCTGATAAGTTAAGCTTCCTGCTCATTCGTAGTTGGAAGCATATTAGTCTTATCTATAATGGTGCTCAGCCATTGTCTAAATTTTTCTAGCCGATGTGGGATGTTATAAATACACTTATTTATAAGTATTTTAATATAGTATTTTAACATAATTTCAAAAATGTTAAATATTGGGTTGTCTGATCTCAATTGGTCGTTTAATATAGAAAATTTTAGAAATTTAAAACATATTAATGAATGACATGTCGAATCACGATTGGATGTTTTAAATATTTATAATATTTTTAAACATCCCATAAAATTTAAATATTTATACTGTTTGAACTTTTTAAATATTTTTAGAGTTAGATATTAATAATACTTAAACTTCTTATAGAGTTTAAATATTTATAATATTTTAAACTTTCTATGGAGGTATCTATAATATTTTTAAACATCCGATAAAGTTTAAATATATATAAAATTTGAACTTTTTAAAAGTTTAAATAATTATAATATTTTAAACTTTTAAAATTTTAAAATTTGGACGCCTGATAAATCAAGCTTCCTGCTCATTCGTAGTTAGGAAGAATATTAGTCTTACTAGATGAGTACCCGCACTATGTGTATATATATA
Source organism: Camelina sativa (assembly GCF_030686135.1). Classification (NCBI taxonomy): domain Eukaryota; kingdom Viridiplantae; phylum Streptophyta; class Magnoliopsida; order Brassicales; family Brassicaceae; genus Camelina; species Camelina sativa. The sequence goes on along the minus strand of NC_141894.1, from coordinate 18,346,616 downwards.
TATATATATATATATATATATATATTTATTGCAATACCTTCTTTGTTTCTTATATTTTCACATTTGAAAGATTAAAAATTATATTATAACAAACAAATCTAAGATTTTTTTTTTTGTGAGGAGGCAAAGAATACTAAATTTTGTTTAAAGCTAGATCTTATTCTAAAGTGATTTTTGTAGATGAAAACTATTAGCATATTTTTTTAGGAAGTAAAATAATCATACCATTTGCACATTTTATTGGTAGATAAAAACATTTAAACATTCTACAATTCTTGTTTAAAACTTAGGTATTTAGATATATTTGTATTTTAGTTTCTCAGCTAAATACCATGGAACTCTCTAATTCTCTTTTATCAAAAATATTTTCATGCAGCTTGGTTAACTCTTTAATGGTTATAATTAAGTTAGACAACTTCCCTTCCTGCTAGCTATTCAATTTTTAAAATATAACTCTAGAATTTAACTTAATTTCCTTTTTTTTCTCTCTCTGTATTTTCCACAACCAACATTATATCATTGATTTAACTATCTTTCATTCGATAGTGAACAAAACTCAAAACTCCGATCTTTTCATATTAAAAAATTTATTTATCTAAGGACACACTTTCATGAGTTTCTCTACAATATTAACTAAATTCCCAGTCACTGCTGCAACCATTTAAATTGTTGAGAAAATTCTAACGCTAAACCATATGTTCATATCTTCATATGGTTTACCCTAAGAGGACGAAGCAAATCTTTGGTTTTACTCTCGATACATTTTTATCTTTTGGGGATGCATCTACTTACTTAAAGAATACATCAACATGATCTAAGCCTCTCTAGATTTCTTATAGGGCTGCATGTATGAGGCCCCCTGTAAAATAGGGTTTCAACTCGTGTACCCCTGTACTATTACGCTCTACCTATTTCCCCTAGACAATATTTATTCTTCCCAATTCTACCTAGATTAATTGAATTCTATCTAATTAACCAAAAATAATTTAAGCTTTAATAAATCAATGTTTTGCGTTTTAAATATGATAATTCACGATTACTGTACCGCAATTGGCTTAACCCGACCAAAAATATTAGACCCGAAATTATTTTCTTTACCCGTTATGAAATCTAATAAAACCAAATCGATTTGGAGAAAAATATAAATTAGGGTTGTTTCTTCTTCTCTTCTCTTCTTCTTCTTCTTCCTCGAGACCAAGAAAATCGAGTTCTTCTTTCTCGATTCAATTTCTTCTTCTTGGGATCCTCTTTGAATCAAGAAAGAAGAACTCGATTTTCTTATAGCTCCTACTTTTATTTAGAATATACTAGGTTTTGAACCCATGCTATGCGTGAGTTTCTTAAAATATTTTTAGATAAAATTATATATAATTAATGATAGTTATGAAATATTATATTCTGATAATTTAAGTTATTACTAAGAAAGTAATTTTATTTTAAATATACAATTTAAAAGTATAAAATCAATTGTTTTAAAAAATTAATTCTAATCAAAAGAATCATGAACCGGTTGTCAAAAAAAAAAAAAAAAAAAAAATCATGAACCAGTTTTAGTTTCTCATATTCAATGGAACACCACCACTTATGTCTTTGTGTTTTTTTTTCATTTACTCTTTATATTATTTCTTGTCATCTTCATTTTCAATTTTGTATGGTAGTTGTCATCGTTACTTTCACCATCTACTTCTTCGTTATACTCTTATTCTTCTTTTTTCTTGTCTGATTTTTCACTTTCTTCTACTGGATAATCGTTGAGAACAATTTTGTTTTAAATTAACAAATAACTTTCGTCCGCTTCTTCGTTATACTTTTATTCTTCCTCGTGCTCGTCCGCTTCCTCATTTTCTATCACTGAATAATCATTCAGTACTACACAACTTACTTATTGTTGGAAATTTTATTATTGTCTAAAATAAAGAACCGGAAATCAATTGTATATGTAATCTAAATTGTTGGAAATTTTATTATTGTTTAAATATTAAAATGTTTAAATTCTCTAAAATAAAGAACCAAAATAAATTGAATAAAAATTTTAAATTTGGATGCCTGATTAATCAAGCTTCCTTTTCATTTTTAAATTTTGTAAAAGCTAAGAACTTTTAAAAGTTTCAATATTTATAATTTTTTAAAAATTTTTAAAATTATAATACTTAGAAACTTTTTAAATATTTTTATTTTCTCAAATAAAACATCAGATTACACCGAAAAAAACTTTTAAAATTGGACGCTTGATAAATCAAACTTTCCTGTTCATTCGTTGTTGGAAGCATAATAGTCTTATTTATAATGGTTCTAAATCATTGTTTAAAATTTTTCTAGCCGATGTGGGATATTATATATATGTCTTTTATTTTTATAGATTTAAATTTGTCCATTTTCTAAAAAACTTAATAATATAGAAAACTACTATTTTTCAAAAATGTTAACAAGTAAGATGTCTAATCCCTATTGGTTGTTTTAAATACTATGTGGACACTTTAATCAAAAATGTTAATTAGTGTGATGACTTACTCATATTGGTTGTTTAAAAGCTTATATCTCATACCTTTATAAGTATAGATGATAGGAAATAGAAAAAAGTCTGAGAAAGTACGAGTAAGAAAAACCATAAACATAAATAGATACTTGATAGCAAGGCGAAGAAAGCGATTAAGTACGAAAACCGCTTCTGAACACGATGGCTCTGCAGATTAACAACCATCCCCAGCTAGAAGATCATGGAGCCAAGAAGGCCGTCCCAAAGCAAGATACGACTGAAATCTTCTGTCATTTGTAATGCTCCCTGCAATAACCCTCGCAGCCTTATTTGCCGAGGTAGCAACCTGTTTACTGATAAGCTCATAGTCTATATGAATGAGACTAAAGAGAACGTGTGAGGAGCATGTGAGGAGCTTACTTGAAGAAGCAGAAAATATTTTGATAACTCAAAATATCTGCAACAAACTCTTTCTTAGTATAAATAGATTCTATCATTGTAAAGAGATCTTTATGTTGATTGATGTAGAAGCTTCTCATGCGTGAGAATGATGGATGGTGAGCTAACAAATATGATGTGTTAGCCATCTCCTTGGGTTTGTACATTGATTGACAATAAGGAATAAGATTGAGTTTGCGTACTCTGTTCTTATCAAATGGTACGTTCGTGTGCTCGGATCGTCTCAATTCTAGTTTCCACAGGTGCGAGATCTGATTTGCGTTCCTGGCTTGATTGGACGGAGAATCGTTTTGTGTTGGGAGATTACCCAGATTTTGAGAAACTATGCCTTGCTTATGGCTTCATCGAAGGAGACGCAGTCGATTTTGTTCGTGATATAGAAGCCGTGAGTCCTTACCAGAGTTGGATCGCGATGAAGGAATCGTTGATGTGTGCTTTTGGTACCAATGATGATCCTGAGAGAATCGTCTTTGAGTTGGAGTGTGAACGACGATGGGAGGAGTTCCGACAATCGTTTATGGTGAAGTATACGTCTCAACATCGATGGGAATCACAGCCACATGGTGAATCGCAATCGCTGGACGTCGCAAACGCTCAGGCCCGGCCCTTGACACATTCCCAAGATACATTGGTATTGGTCGTCCAAATTTTTTGAGATTTTTAGTAACTAAAATAGGTCTCAAAATATATTTGTATTGTAAAAATATGCCTCAGTTTTATGAAAACTTATAGATTTGGTCACAATTTGTAATTTTATCTATTTTGTTATTGCATAAATAGACCTCAATTTTTAAAATTTTAAGATTTAGTTTCAATTTTAAATTTTTATCTATAAAATTCATTTAAAAAAATTTTGTTTTGTGTTGGGCCTCAAATTTCACTATACCAGCCCTGCAAACGCTAACGCAAGTTTGCCCCTACCACAGGTACACGTTTCTGATTTAGAGCTTGTGATGAACATTGAACATAGGGAAGTGAATTCAGTATTGGAGAATCAAAATTATGTGGTGTTGGACGAGAATATGGAGCGAGAAACGATTCAGAGTAACATCCTGAGTGTTCGGGTTCAACGTGATGCTGAGAGGTCTCATTTTGGTTGGTATCATCACTAAAGAAGTTTCTGCATACAAGGTGTTCGACAAAAGGACTCCACAGGAAGAACGACTGAAATAAATGAAGAAGAGATGTTTGAAAGCTTGGAGGTTCAAATTCAAATCTAAAAACAGGACAAAGTCAAGAAGTATGAAACAACGTTTTAATGTTGAAATGCAGAAACCTGCATTTCTATGTTATGATGATTCAAGAACTGTTCAAGAACATAGAGTGGGTTCACAGATGCAGTCACCGGTTGTGGAAGCAATGGATGCACAAATGGTTGCTAGTGTGTCATCTCTGTTGCAACTATCTTGCTATCCCAACCTGTTTTCCTCTAAGCACAGTAATTGGGACGCTATCACGTTGTCTCCTGCTGTGACTGAGATATTGCGGTCTTCTTGTGCACATCAAATTTTTGCTGGCAGTACTTACAGACAACTAGGTAGAACGGAGAAGAGGAAGTACTTCAAATCTTGGAGATTTAAGTTAAAAACCTGGACTCATGGAAGAATTTTGGTACACATTGGAGACTGCTACATGACAATACTCATGGGTTTATTGCAGAAACTAAATTACATGCTGTGTTTGAAAATCTTTTACAAAGACTTGAGAGAAGAACGGGTTCAATACGTTCTGCTTGTGACAACTCCATCAGATGTGAATATGGATTTTGTCGAAGGCTTACCAGCGTCTCAGGGGTTCAATGCGATACTGGTCGTGGTGGATCGCTTGAGTAAGTATGGCCACTTCATTGCCCTGAAACATCCCTTCTCTGCTTCTGATGTGGCTCAAAAGTTCGTTGCGGAGATTGTGCGTTTACATGGATTTCCTGCTTCTATCGTTTCGGACCGTGACCGGATCTTTTTGAATCATTTTTGGAAGGAAAGTTTTAAGCTTGCTGGTACGAAGTTGAAGTATAGTACTGCGTTTCATCCGCAGACGGATGGTCAGACGGAGGTTCTTAACAGGTGTATGGAGTCTTACTTACGTTGCTTTGCGTCTGCCCATCCTCGCACTTGGTACAAGTTTTTATCTTGGGCGGAGCTATGGTACAATACGTCCTATCATACGGCGTTGAAGGCTACTCCTTTCAAGGTTTTATATGGCCGTGATCCTCCTGCCCTGTTGCATTATGAACCTCTTTCTACTCAGAATTGCGAACTGGAGAAAATGTTGCAGGAACGTGACCGCATGTTGGAGGATATTAAGGGTCATCTTGTGCATGCTCAGCAACTTATGAAGAATAACGCGGATAAACACAGGCGGGATGTTGAGTTTGCTGTTGACTCGTGGGTGTATTTGAAGCTGCGACCTTATCGACAACATTCGGTGGTGAAGAGAATTTGTCAGAAGCTGTCTGCTAAATACTTTGGTCCTTTTCGGGTGCTGGCACGTTTTGGAAAGTCTGCATATAAGTTGCAGTTGCCGGCAGAGTCAAAGATCCACCCTGTTTTTCACGTTTCTCAGTTGAAACAGGTGTTGGGTGTGCATCACCAGGTGTTGCCGCTTCCGGACTCATTTTCGGATGCTGGTGAGTTGGTTTTGGCACCTGCAGCTGTCTTGGAGACTCGTTATAACGATCAGGGGGTGTGGGAGGCGTTGGTTTCGTGGCAGGGTCTTCCGGAACATGAGAACTCGTGGGAACCTGTGCGGGCGCTGCAGCAGGAGTTTCCCGACTTAAAGCTTGAGGACAAGCTTGGTGTTGCAGGGGGGGTATTGATAAGCTCCATCGTGTGTACGTGCGTAAGAAGAAGCCACGTGAGACTGGCACGTGCGAGGAGAGTTGAGAAGTTGGATAAGGAAGACAAAAGGAATAAATATCTGCAACTAATTGTTTACAGTTAGAGAGTATAAAGTCTTCTTCCTCTCATTCATAAACATTTCATGTATGTGGTGTATAACTTTCTCCTGCGTGAGAACTTAAGAGAGATAGCGAAGGAGAATATGATGCTCTAAGCTTCTCTTTGTAATATTCAGAGTATTATTCAGATCTACAACCTTGTTCTAACATGGCCCATTTCCAGCAGTGACTTGTTTGCAGCAAGTTCCGGTTTGGCTGTCCTTTCCTCATGACTTGTACTCGGCATGGATGTTCAAAAATAAACCAAAGACAAAGAGAATGAAGAGACTGCATACTCAGCTGAAGTACAAACACTATTCGTTTCCAGCCTCTACGTTCTTCATTCATAGGTATGTTAATGGAAAAAGAGCACGTCGTACATGGAAGCAAAGCAAGGCTTTGAATTCCTGGAAATTCAAGTTCAAGCTTCACTGTGGGCTAAGAGAAGAGGGCATCAAGCAACTGACTGTTCCTTTGTGGTACAACTGCTAGTTGAAATTTAAAGATGGGATTAAAACTATGAGTAGAAAAGCAAGCTGGGAGGAGAACACACTCGACATAGTGAGGGTTTTGAGGCTACATTGGCATTGTCAAGAAGACACAAGTGTGACCCGCCCAACGCCGAAGGTCACGTCAGTGCAGCAACATCATGTTGTTTACAGAACTGGCATTAAGTACATGGGGGTCGCTGAAAGATCAAGGGGGAGTGAGCAAGCGACCAGGCTTCAACAGGTGCTGCCTGCGTGTGAAGAAGGGCCAAGTATGGCAGTCGAGCTGGCACAAATACTTCAAAAAAGAGACTTGACGCAGCTCCTAGTCCGACAACAAAATCTTCAAGCTCAAGAATATACATGGAAGCCTGCTCATAAAGCAAGAGAAGACAAAGTGTGTTTAGTGGGGGATTGGCATTCTTTCTTTTCGGTGTGGCATCGTTGGCGAAACAGGGATTTGTATCAGTTTCAACGGCTTCTTCAACAATCTCTGCAACAAGTTGAGGAGTATACAGTGGCTGGAGAACATTACATATAAGATGGCATATCAAGCTGTTTCACCTACAACAATTGGTCATATTGCATAGTTGTCACATGTCCATGAACTTCAGAGAAGGGATCATCACATTTTGCACGAGAATTTTCCATCTAGACATGGAGACATAGCGCAATGTCTGATCTTATCAGTTTTTGACATTGGAAGATCACTTTGTTCTGTTTGGCACCTATGGAAAAGCAAAAGAAGAGAAAAACTCTAGCCATTGTACTTTCTCAGAGGAAACAGAGGAAACCTTTAAGGGCTGCAAAATCTTACGCTCACTGCCACTACAAGCTCTTGGGGAGGAAGACATGTACATTTCAGCTTCAGCTGCCCCTTCTTTAGTGAATATTTGTTGAAGAGTGATTTTCTGCATATCGACGTGGCTTGAAAACAACCTGCAGTTGTTATCAGCAACGCTTGAGGACAAGCTTGTCTAAAAGGGGGGAGTATTGATAAGCTCATAGTTTATATGAGACTAAAGAGAACATGTGAGGAGCATGTGAGGAGCTTACTTGAAGAAGAAGAAGATATTTTGATAACTCAAAATATCTGCAACAAACTCTTTCTTAGTATAAATAGATTTTATCATTGTAAAGAGATCTTTATGTTAATTGATGTAGAAGCTTCTCCTGCGTGAGAATGATAAATGGTGATGTTTGCGTACTCTGTTCTTATCACTTACACTCCCAAGAGGTCAGACTATATGAAATTCTACAAATTTCCCGCAAAAGTAAGCAGAAACGGGGCCAATCCTGAGGAGAGTTGATAGCCTTTACCACCACCGCGCAGTCTATCTCCAATATAATCTTATCAACGTGCAGGGTTTGTAAAGCCTCAATCGTCCATTGAACACAATGTAGACCCGCCAAGATTAGTGATTCACAACTACTAAAAGCCTCTCGAGCGTGAAACACTACCTTGCCGTGTTCATCCCTAGCAATCCAAGCACCTCCAACCATCGAGGAACTATTAATCCAAGAGACAGCCACATTGCATTTTACCACTCCTGATGGTGGTTTGGTCCAATTAACCTTCATTATGTTTTGCTTTCTGTCCCATAAAGAGACAGATGTTGTAACAGCTTGTTAAGCTTCTCTCCACAGCCGAGCGTCTTGATACGCCTTCATCACCAAACCCCTTACATCACCTTGTTTCCCTTGAAAGACCAACTTGTTCCAGTATTTCCACACTTCCCATAAATTTTTAAACTTTTTATGGTGATATATTAAGCGACAAAAAAGTTGTGTAGGAAATATGAGAAAGCAATATGGGAATAATGCGACAATCCTATAATGATTATAGTATAATCATCAACTAGTCTTCCCTACAATAGATTACCATTGGGAAATTCCGACCATTTGTGGAAATTGGAGAACATATATGTCTGGAAAAGCATAAAAAGTTAACCAAGAAAGAATCTTCATCAAATACACATGACATCATAAGCTTTTTGTTATAGGTATTTTTAGCCTACAAGTTAAACTTAATAATGCTAAATATAGTTTTTTTTGGTTTTGTTATCGTTGAATTATCCTGAGATTGTGTGCCTTAGACGATCAAGCTTTGCGGACAATGGAACGTCTCTCTCGCTGGTACTCAACTTCACCTCTCTGGTGCATTATTAACAAAGCCCTCCTCACCTGCAATTTTAACATTCACATACTCAAACCCCCAGTCCGTTTACTGAAAATTAAACAACAAAGATGTTAGCTTAGGTACCATTGAATCGTTCATTCCCATCCTAGCCAGATCTTCTATAAGTCTTCTCTCTGATAACCGAGCTCCAATCCCCATTCTTCTCTTTATCTGTGTTTCAGCTTGCTGTTTTTCACACCAAAACAATCGAGTGGTTACATCTCCAAAAGATATGACTGATTATTTCTTCCCACAAGAACTAACCTTGATCTCATTAGCCATTTCGCCTGTTATGTTTATCTGTTGATTTATCCCTGATCTTGCTGCATCCATGGTTGAGGTATCAAAAAGTTTAAAGGCTTTGCCTACATCATCTTCTGTGGCCTCGTGTGACCTGACATATTTAAAAATGTCAATGCACGGCACATCCCATCAAGTTTCAGGAATATCTATGTTCATAAGATTACTTACAGTCTCATTTTTGCAAGTGACTCGCTCAGTCTGATAATAGCTTCGAGTTGTCTCACTGTGATAGGTATCGGAGCAGCCTCTCCTGTTTCATGTGCACGTCTCTTCATATCCTGTTTAACGGAAAAAATTATATTGAGAGACCAACTTTTTTTAATTTCTTTTTATCATCTTATTGTCAAATGTTCTAATGTGATGACAATTACCATTCTGATCGTGACATATTTCTGCTGCAGAATCTCAGCAGCGGCTTTTGAGAGACGGGGATGGCACCTTGCCCGACAGTATTGTATATACCTAATGTGACAAGACCATTATATTTTAAAGTCATAGTTTCGAATAGAAATATGCAAGAACAAGTTGTCTTGACGAATGAAATCATACCTTTTGAGCCAATTATCTTCTTTAGCATCTGTGTTTTCACCGGAAAAATTTTCCGCAGATGCATGAACCCTTATAATATGGCTGGCTATTTCCTGTCAAATGATAATTCCAACATTAATCATGTAACGAAGCAAACTTTCCCACTCACAGTGATCTACGTGGTTAATCTCTGTTTCTCTCTGTACTACATTAAATTTCTGAAAGAAGTGTTTCTTTGCTTGCTTACCCTGTCTTGGGAATATTTCCTGATGTCCTTGACAATGAAGATAAGATCAAATCTAGAAAGAATTGTTGTTTGCAAATCAATATTGTCCTGTGCAGTCTGCAAACCCAAAAAAACCGTCCCCTAAGAATATTGCAAACAAGAATCAGGAAAACATCATGTTGACAAAGGATATCAGATTTCAAACCTTAAGGTCATCATATCGACCAGATGGCGGGTTAGCAGCAGCAAGCACCGAGGTTCTAGAGTTAAGGACAGTTGTTATTCCAGCTTTTGCAATGGAGATTGTCTGCTGCTCCATTGCTTCATGTATAGCAACCCTAGAAAAAATATAAACAAAACATTCCATCATTCAACTCATCAAGAAGAATTGGATTCATCAACACTATGATTCAGATTTGAGTTACCTATCTTCCGGTCTCATCTTGTCAAATTCATCAATACAGACGACACCTCCATCAGCCAAAACCATAGCACCACCTTCAAGATAGAACTCTCGCTGCAGAGAAAATATTGTGTAAAATAACTGAGAATCTGTTGTAAACTAATTTTGAACATCTCATATAACAGAAAAAAAGAGAATGTGGCAGAAAAACACTGGCGAACATAGGACATACTGTGCTGCTATCTCGAATCACCGACGCCGTGAGCCCAGCAGCCGAAGATCCTTTTCCAGATGTATAAACAGCTATTGGAGCCGTCTTCTCCACAAATTTAAGAAACTGGAAAGATATATATAAAAAAAAAGAAGCAAATTGGGTTTCAACATGTTAGCTACAGGTGTTGAAAATACCACTGAATTTTTGTAAGGACTGTAATCTAACACGAGAACAAAAGGTTGTACGATGAATATCGGGCTAATAAGAGAGGCATAGAAAATATAAAAACACTATCACTCTTATTTTAAATCATTGATACAAACCTGTGATTTTGCAGTTGATGGGTCACCCAGAAGCAGAACATTAATATCACCTCTTAGTTTCACTCCATCCGGCAGGCTCTGAATTGAAGATAGAAATGTATATAAATATGTCAAAAATACATCCAAGTGTACAGAAAATGAAAACTGAAATCATAGTCACCTACCTTCCTTGATCCTCCAAAGAGAAGACACGCCACTGCTCTCTTCACATCCTCATGACCAAAAATAGAAGGAGCGATCTTGGTGCAAATGTTTGCATATACATCTTGACTATCACCAAACTTTTTGAATTCTTCCTCCTAACGTAACATTGTGAAAGACAAAACTGATTTATGAAATTGTACACAAGGCTGCATAAAGCGATGTTCCAAGCAGACCTAAATGGTTTATGCTAAACTAAAAGCACAAAAGCACAAAATAGTTTTGCTGAACACCATCACAGTCACAGCCAACAGCAACTCAAGGCATTTGGTTTTTAGTGATGAACTAGAATATTGACAGCCCAGGAACCAGAATAGCTCAGCTATGATGACTTTAATAGTTCATTGTGAAACCATAACAATATCACAGGCTATCAAATGAAAGAAAGGAAAAAAAAAAGATTCAAATGATGCATTACTAACTTCGTCAGGAGTGAAGTTGGCAGGGCCACGAGAACTCGCTTCATTTGTGTCTTCCAATGCAACAACTCTTATGTAAGGCTGTCGAATTGCAACTGCACCTTTATGCCTACATCAGAAGGTTAACAAAAAAGTTCATTACTATTGGTGCAACTTTACTAGAAAACAATCTACACTCTCATTTGACATAAACTAAAAGCTTACGAGTTAGATGATGATGAAGCTTGGAAAATGCTGTAGATACCCATTACTGTCAGTCTGGTTCCAGGTACAATTGTTTGTACAAGATGACGATCAACTGAGAGAAGCATATTCCTTGGAAGTTCTCCAGTAGGAACATCCTTCAAAGTCAGAAGCATTTCATATAGAACTGCTTACACTGAAAAATGATACCGAAGAGATAAAAAAAAATGCAACAGATATATACCTCCGGATTCTCCTGTAGCTTTAATGTCTGCTGATCAACATACTGGCTCCTATCAGGAACCACCATCCATGGATCAAGAGGGCAAGGTTCTTCCCCAGGCTAAACAAAATCCAGTTGGTCTTATCAAAACTCAGGATAATTTGCAAACATAGATTACCAACGAATCAAAGAAATCTTAAAAGTACCTGTGGAATATTATCACATGATCGAGGAACAATTGCCCCACCAAGACCCGGGCGACATGGAACTTCCCTTGTTTTTTTACAATTCTTACATACTAAAAATACGTAAGTGGCCTTTGCTTTCACTCTCGAAGCTGCAATGCTGATCCCAGAGATTTTAACCAATTTTGAGATGTACTGGGCCTGTGGAAAGCTAAAGTAAATCTCCAGACTAACGAGAAAACACATAACAGATAACATTTAAATCAGACACTAATCAAAACAAAGACATACCCCAAGTAACCGCATTGACACTGGATCCTCTCTTGAAGTCAGTAAAATCTGAACATCCTTTGGCAAAGGTTCCTCCATTTCCCCTCCCTCATTAGCCTCCCTCATTTTCAATCCAGCCAACACTTCACCAGCTGCTTTCTCAAACTGCAATATAAATGATTGATTCGTGCCAACTTTTCTCAGATCTAAGAAATCTCTCATGTGCAAATAGACACTCGTAAACTGAAAAGTTATGAATCTTTCTGTAACACTCAAACACAAATGTTTTTCCCAGGCCCGTAAACATATCTAAAAGAACTAGATAAGCAGTACAGAGCTTGATTCAGCCAAAATTTTCTAAACACTAAGAAATCTCATAAAAACAGCAATACTTTTAGGAACCCTAATATCTTTAATTCAAACGGTGAAGAAGAATTGCGGTCATACCACAGGGAGATAATCAGCAGGAGCGGATCGGATTAAAGACGGGAGATCAGAATCGAAGGCCAGTAGATCTTCGAGGTGGACAAGAAGTCTCTTAGGGTTATCGATGAGAGCTTCTCTGTAAGGGAAGCAGTTCTGCTCGATCTCGAAATTTCGAATGAATTCCTTAAATTTGGTTAAGACGGCATGGGGGCTGACGGTGGCGGCGTCTCCGGCCTCCGGGAACTGCGGCTGGTCGCTGAAGTAAACTGCTCCTTCGTCCCAACCTGACATCTTTGCTTCGTCTCTGTATCTCTCTCTCCAAAGTTATGAGGGAAAAGGGGTTTTTACTCACGATGACTTTTGGAGGGAAGAGGGTGGCGGGAAAACGTTGGGCCGGGCCCAAATAACCTATGAACGGATTTTGTTGGTTTGGTTTGCTTATTTTCGGCTAGTATATATATTTCAAATTTATTTTAAACATCGATTATATTATTTAGATGAATACTAGATTCGGACCCGCACATACGTGCGTGGTTGATTTTAAAAACTAAATTTACTAACACATTTATAATTTATTACGTACATGCGGATTATGTTTGTAAACATATTTTTAATAAATGTTATTAACATTCATAATCCAAACTTTTTTTGTATCAGTTTAGTATTTGATTTATTTTTAATTCGGTTTAGACAAAAAAATGATCAAATTTGTTTTTGTTATCAGTAATAACAATTATATTAAAAATAGTAACAGAAAGATGGTATGTCTAATTTAGGACATAAAATCTATCATGTCTTGTATATGTCTTATAACTATCGTTGATTTTTTTTTTCTTATCTATTATAGAACATAGTTTAATGTTTTTTCTTTTTCTTTTGAATATTTTTTTGACATTTTTGTGTTAGATAAATTGAAAAATATGTTACATAATATATTGGAAGAATTAATTTATTTTAATTCTAACATGATCTTGGATTTTGATTTTTGAAATTTTTTAATCTCATCTTATTCCTCCTTCCATCCGGTTTCTGTCCCATTATTCTTTTCTCATTTCCTCAAAATCATGTTCCTACATATTTAGCACACAAACACGTAATAGTTTGATTCAAAACAAAATAAAGTATTTGATGAAGAAAAATAATTTCTTTGAAACATTCAGTTAATAGAATCACACATACATGCCGTGTCAGTTAACATTCTTTCATCTCTTGTTTTGTACATGCTTATGCTAGATAAGCTGAAGAAAAAAAAAACATATTTAAAATACTGTTGTTTTACTTTAGTTGTAACATGTTTTCGGATCCGCACATTTATGCATTGATAAAATGATAAGTTATAAGTAGTTTCAAACGTATGTATATTTAATTCAGTATCCAAGATTTAAACATATTGTATATATGTAATACATATGTTTGAAATCATAATATAAAATCATAAATATTGTTACAGATATCTCACAATATATAACCAAATTATATTTTTATACATATATACAATTTTGTATTTAATTGCTCGATTTAATAGATACCGATTTAAATTATTTCTATAAACATTTAGATGATTTTGTATATTAGGTAACATCATAATTTCTTGTTTCCGGATATATCTCAAAATATAAAATCAAATTAAATAAGTTTACATATATACAATTTTGAAATTAATTGCCCAAATTAAACATATACATAAATATCAAAATTATTGTTTCATTAAATTGTTTACGCAAAACTACTTACCTTTTTTGAATTTTATTGCAGATACTTGTTTCGATTCTGTTTGGATACGGGAGTATGAAAAACAGCCCTGAACTGTTAATACATGATCCGAACAGAATTAATCCAGGGCATATAGGATCCGTGCATTTTTATTATCAAATTTACTTTAATGTCCCTCTTGTATTGTATGCTTTTTAATTTATTCAGGGTCATTTTATGTCATATATTTCAGGATTCATTTTGCCTTGTAAATAATGCTTCTCTTTTAATAGTATAGATTGCGTGTAATAAAATTTCGGATCTGAACCGAAAAACCAGATATCCAATTAGGGTAGATCTAAATCTAGATAGTAATTATTTGAATCTGCCAGATATGGATCCGGATCCGGATCCAAATGACATTAAAATATGTGGCCGAATATCTGGATCACATAGTAATATTCAATGTTTAGTTTTATGTTTTATTGGGTTTAAATTCAAAATTGTGTTAATTTCCTGCCAACAAAAAAAAAACTAATCGCCACAACCCATCTTCATCTACTAATCCTCCTCACCTTGTCTCAATACCCATCAACTCAACCAACAAAGCACCAAATCATCTTCACCCTTCACCAAAGAAACCATTGTTGTCGCCATCTCATGTTGGAGTCGCTGAATTTACTGTTCGTGGTAAATCTATGCTGTTTTCAGTGATCAATCAAGGAGGATTCTGAAACACCCTATCCCTCGGCCACAGACCATGAGGTGATATGGTCTCACCGGGGACTAAAGTTTTCGGCCAGGCTTTGGGTGACGATTCAACGTCACACAAAGCACGTTAAAACACAGCTTAACTAAAGCTAAACATTACTTACACATTTTAAAGCAATAAAACATTAACTTACAAACATATTTACCTTATACATTCATAGTCTCTGACTCATCCATCTCCGAATGGACATTTACTAATGAGGACATCAAGTCATCATCAACCAAAGTGCAGGGAGGAAACACTTGTCTTATTTGAACCTTTTGGTTTTAAGAGGCTTCAGTCTGATGTTTGGCATCCAGGTTAGTATCTATTACAACTAGAGACTCCTAAGAAGACCTCAAGCTTCATTTTCGCCTTGGATCAACTGGATTTAATCTCACCCATTTAACCTTCAACACTTTCCATATCCAGCGCCAAGAGAATTTATACTTGGAGCAATTGATCTCCAACAGTTCTTTTCCTTTCGAGAACTTGACAAGCACGATTTTGAAAGACTCTACACAAACCAGAGATTCTCAGCAAGATACAAGGCGTTCACTCACTTAACATATTTGGCCAAGCAATCTACTCCAACGTCCATATGCATTAAGTTTGATTTATTTGTTTATTAATTTACTTATTTAGAAGGTCATAATAACATTATTTTTTGAGTCAATATAAGCTTAGTTTGTTCCCCCTTGCTGTAAACAGTTTTGTTAGTGTTTCTAGGGTTAAAATGTGTCTTAATCCAATGCAACTGACTAATTATAAGAGTTTGAGATGGATTTGGAGAGTTTAAAAAACACTTATACCCATTTTATCCCAAAACAGGCAAAAACCGAGAAAACATTGCTTAGAAGTTGTAAAAAGCTTTGTTAGTGTTTCTAGGGTTAAAAAGGGTCTTAATCCAATGGATGTGGAGAGTTTAAAAGCCACTTATACCCATTTTGTCCCAAAACAGGCTAAAACAAAGAAAACATTGCTTAGAAGCTGTAAACAGCCTTGTTAGTGTTTATGGGGTTAAAATGTGTCTTAATCAAATGCAACTAACTAACTATAAGAGTTTGAGATGGATGTGGAGAGTTTAAAGTCACTTATACCCATTTTGTCCCAAAACAGGCTAAAACCAAGAAAACATTGCTTAGAAGCTGTAAACAGCTATGTTAGTGTTTCTGGGGTTAAAATGTGTCCTAATACAATGCAACTGACTAATTATAAGAGTTTGGGATGGATGTGGAGAGTTTAAAAGCCACTTATACCCATTTTGTCCCAAAACAGGCTAAAACTTGAGAAAACAATGCTTAGAAGCTGTAAACAGCTTTTTTAGTGTTTCTGGGGTTAAAATGTTTCTTAATCCAACGCAACTAGCTAATTATAAGAGATTGAGATGGATTTGGAGAGTTTAAAAGCCACTTATATCCATTTTGTCCCAAAACAGGCTAAAACCAAGAAAACATTGCTTAGAAGCTGTAAACAGCTATGTTAGTGTTTCTCAGGTTAAAATTTGTCTTAATCCAATGCAACTGACTAATTATAAGAGTTTGAGATGGATGTGGAGAGTTTAAAAGCCACTTATACCCATTTTGTCCCAAAACAGCCTAAAACCAAGAAAACATTACTTAGAAGCTGTAAACAGCTTTGTTAGCGTTTCTGGGGTTAAAATGTGTCTTAATCCAATGCAACTAACTAATTATAAGAGTTTGAGATGGATATGGAGAGTTTAAAAGCCACTTTTACCCATTTTGTCCCAAAATAGGCTAAAACCAAGAAAACATTGCTTAGAAGTTGTAAACAGCTATGTTAGTGTTTCTGGGGTTAAAATGTGTCTTAATCCAATGCAACTGACTAATTATAAGAGTTTGAGATGGATGTGGAGAGTTTTAAAGCCACTTATACCCATTTTGTCCCAAAACAGGCTAAAACTTGAGAAAACATTGCTTAGAAGCTGTACACAGCTTTGTTAGTGTTTCTGGGTTAAAATGTGTCTTAATCCAATGCAACTAACTAATTATAAGAGTTTGAGATGGATTTAGAGAGTTTAAAATCCACTTATACCCATTTTGTCCCAAAACACGCTAACACCAAGAAAACATTGCCTAGAAGATGTAAACAGCTATGTTTATGTTTCTGGGCTAAAATGTGTCTTAATCCAATGCAACCGACTAAATAAAGAGTTTAAGATGGATGTGGAGAGTTTAAAAGCCCCATATACCCATTTTGTCCCAAAACAGGCTAAAACCAAGAAAACATTGCTTAGAAGCTGTAAACAGCTATGTTAGTGTTTCTGGGGTTAAAATGTTTCTTAATCCAACGCAACTAACTAATTAGAAGAGATTGAGATGGATTTGTAGAGTTTAAAAGCAACTTATACCCATTTTGTCCCAAAACAGGCTAAAACCAAGAAAACATTGCTTAGAAGCTGTAAACAGCTATGTTAGTATTTCTCGGGTTAAAAATTGTCTTATTCCAATGCAACTGACTAATTATAAGAGTTTGAGATGGATGTGGAGAGTTTAAAAGCCACTTATATCCATTTTTTCCCAAAACAGCCTAAAATAAAGAAACATTACTTAGAAGCTGTAAACAGCTTTGTTAGTGTTTCTGGGGTTAAAATGTGTCTTACTCCAATGCAACTGACTAATTATAACAGTTTCAGATGGATGTGGAGAGTTTAAAAGCCACTTATACCCATTTTGTCCCAAAACAGCCTAAAACCAAGAAAACATTACTTAGAAGCTGTAAACAGCTTTGTTAGCGTTTCTGGGGTTAAAATATATCTTAATCCAATGCAACTAACTAATTATAAGAGTTTGAGATGGATATGGAGAGTTTAAAAGCCACTTTTACCCATTTTGTCCCAAAATAGGCTAAAACCAAGAAAACATTGCTTAGAAGCTGTAAACAGCTATGTTAGTGTTTCTGGGGTTAAAATGTGTCTTAATCCAATGCAACTGACTAATTATAAGAGTTTGAGATGGATGTGGAGAGTTTTAAAGCCACTTATACCCATTTTGTCCCAAAACAGGCTGAAACTTGAGAAAACATTGCTTAGAAGCTGTACACAGCTTTGTTAGTGTTTCTGGGGTTAAAATGTGTCTTAATCCAATGCAACTAACTAATTATAAGAGCTTGAGATGGATTTAGAGAGTTTAAAATCCACTTATACCCATTTTGTCCCAAAACACGCTAAAACCAAGAAAACATTGCCTAGAAGATGTAAACAGCTATGTTTATGTTTCTGGGCTAAAATGTGTCTTAATCCAATGCAACCGACTAAATATAAGAGTTTAAGATGGATGTGGAGAGTTTAAAAGCCCCATATACCCATTTTGTCCCAAAACAGGCTAAAACCAAGAAAACATTGCTTAGAAGCTGTAAACTGCTAGGTTAGTGTTTCTGGGGTTAAAATGTTTCTTAATCCAATGCAAATAACTAATTATAAGATTTTGAGATAGATGTGGAGAGTTTAAAAGCCACTTATACCCATTTTGTCCCAAAACAGGCTAAAACCAAGAAAACATTGCTTAGAAGCTGTAAACAGCTATGTTAGTATTTCTCGGGTTAAAAATTGTCTTATTCCAATGCAACTGACTAATTATAAGAGTTTGAGATGGATGTGGAGAGTTTAAAAGCCACTTATATCCATTTTTTCCCAAAACAGCCTAAAATAAAGAAACATTACTTAGAAGCTGTAAACAGCTTTGTTAGTGTTTCTGGGGTTAAAATGTGTCTTACTCCAATGCAACTGACTAATTATAACAGTTTCAGATGGATGTGGAGAGTTTAAAAGCCACTTATACCCATTTTGTCCCAAAAGAGGCTAAAACCAAGAAAACATTACTTAGAAGCTGTAAACAGCTATGTTAGTGTTTCTGGGGTTAAAATGTGTCTTAATCCAATGCAACTAACTAATTAAAAGAGTTTGAGATGGATTTGGAGAGTTTAAAAGCCATTTATACCCATTTTGTCCCAAAACAGGCTAAAACAAAGAAAACATTGCTTAGAAGCTGTAAACAGCTTTGTTAGTGTTTTTGGGGTTAAAATGTGTCTTAATCTAATGCAACTAACTAATTATAAGAGTTTGAGATGGATTTGGAGAGTTTAAAAGCCACTTATACCCATATTGTCCCAAAACAGGCTAAAACCAAGAAAACATTGCTTAGAAGCTGTAAACAGCTTTGTTAGTGTTTCTGGGGTTAAAATGTGTCTTAATCCAATGCAACTGACTAATTATAAGAGTTTGAGATGGATGTGGAGAGTTTAAATGCCACTTATACCCCTTTTTCCCAAAACAAGCTAAAACCAAGAAAACATTGCTTAGAAGCTGTTAACAGCTATGTTAGTGTGTATGGGGTTAAAATGTGTCTTAATCTAATGCAACTGACTAATTATAAGAGTTTCAGATGGATTTGGAGAGTTTAAAAGCCACTTATACCCATTTTGTCCCAAAATAGGCTAAAACCAAGAAAACGTTGCTTAGAAGCACTAAACAGCTTTGTTAGTGTTTCTGGGGTTAAAATGTGTCTTAATCCAATGCAAATAACTAATTATAAGATTTTGAGATAGATGTGGAGAGTTTAAAAGCCACTTATACCCATTTTGTCCCAAAACAGGCTAAAACCAAGAAAACATTGCTTAGAAGCTGTAAACAGCTATGTTAGTGTTTCTCGGGTTAAAATTTGTCTTAATCCAATGCAACTGCCTAATTATAAGAGTTTGAGATGGATGTGGAGAGTTTAAAAGCCACTTATACCCATTTTGTCCCAAAACAGCCTAAAACCAAGAAAACATTACTTAGAAGCTGTAAACAGCTTTGTTAGCGTTTCTGGGGTTAAAATGTGTCTTAATCCAATGCAACTAACTAATTATAAGAGTTTGAGATGGATATGGAGAGTTTAAAAGCCACTTTTACCCATTTTGTCCCAAAATAGGCTAAAACCAAGAAAACATTGCTTAGAAGCTGTAAACAGCTATGTTAGTGTTTCTGGGGTTAAAATGTGTCTTAATCCAATGCAACTGACTAATTATAAGAGTTTGAGATGGATGTGGAGAGTTTTAAAGCCACTTATACCCATTTTGTCCCAAAACAGGCTAAAACTTGAGAAAACATTGCTTAGAAGCTGTACACAGCTTTGTTAGTGTTTATGGGGTTAAAATGTGTCTTAATCCAATGCAACTAACTAATTATAAGAGTTTGAGATGGATTTAGAGAGTTTAAAATCCACTTATACCCATTTTGTCCCAAAACACGCTAAAACCAAGAAAACATTGCCTAGAAGATGTAAACAGCTATGTTTATGTTTCTGGGCTAAAATGTGTCTTAATCCAATCCAACCGACTAAATATAAGAGTTTAAGATGGATGTTGAGAGTTTAAAAGCCCCATATACCCATTTTGTCCCAAAACAGGCTAAAACCAAGAAAACATTGCTTAGAAGCTGTAAGCAGCTATGTTAGTGTTTCTGGGGTTAAAATGTTTCTTAATCCAACGCAACTAACTAATTAGAAGAGATTGAGATGGATTTGTAGAGTTTAAAAGCAACTTATACCCATTTTGTCCCAAAACAGGCTAAAACCAAGAAAACATTGCTTAGAAGCTGTAAACAGCTATGTTAGTATTTCTCGGGTTAAAAATTGTCTTATTCCAATGCAACTGACTAATTAAAAGAGTTTGAGATGGATGTGGAGAGTTTAAAAGCCACTTATACCCATTTTTTCCCAAAACAGCCTAAAATAAAGAAACATTACTTAGAAGCTGTAAACAGCTTTGTTAGTGTTTCTGGGGTTAAAATGTGTCTTAATCCAATGCAACTGACTAATTATAAGAGTTTGAGATGGATGTGGAGAGTTTAAATGCCACTTATACCCCTTTTTCCCAAAACAAGCTAAAACCAAGAAAACATTGCTTAGAAGCTGTTAACAGCTATGTTAGTGTGTCTGGGGTTAAAATGTGTCTTAATCACAATGCAACTGACTAATTATAAGAGTTTGAGATGGATTTGGAGAGTTTAAAAGCCACTTATACCCATTTTGTCCCAAAATAGGCTAAAACCAAGAAAACGTTGCTTAGAAGCACTAAACAGCTTTGTTAGTGTTTCTGGGGTTAAAATGTGTCTTAATCCAATGCAAATAACTAATTCTAAGATTTTGAGATAGATGTGGAGAGTTTAAAAGCCACTTATACCCATTTTGTCCCAAAACAGGCTAAAACCAAAAAAACATTGCTTAGAAGCTGTAAACAGCTTTGTTAGTGTTTATGGGGTTAAAATGTGTCTTAATCCAATGCAACTGACTAATTATAAGAGTTTGAGATGGATGTGTTGAGTTTAAAAGCCACTTACACCCATTTTTTCCCAAAACAGCCTAAAACCAAGAAAACATTACTTAGAAGCTGTAAACAGCTATGTTAGTGTTTCTGGGGTTAAAATGTGTCTTAATCCAATGCAACTAACTAATTGTAAGAGATTGAGATGGATTTGGAGATTTTAAAAGCCACTTATACCCATTTTGTCCCAAAACAGGCTAAAACCAAGAAAACATTGCTTAGAAGCTGTAAACAGCTATGTTAGTGTTTCTCGGGTTAAAATGTGTCTTAATCCAATGCAACTGACTAATTATAAGAGTTTGAGATGGATGTGGAGAGTTTAAAAGCCACTTATACCCATTTTTTCCCAAAACAGCCTAAAACCAAGAAAACATTGCTTAGAAGCTGTAAACAGCTTTGTTAGTGTTTCTCCGGTTAAAATTTGTCTTAATCCAATGCAACTGACTAATTATAAGAGTTTGAGATGGATGTGGAGAGTTTAAAAGCCACTTATACCCATTTTTTCCCAAAACAGCCTAAAACCAAGAAAACATTACTTAGAAGCTGTAAACAGCTATGTTAGTGTTTCTGGGGTTAAAATGTGTCTTAATCCAATGCAACTAACTAATTGTAAGAGATTGAGATGGATTTGGAGAGTTTAAAAACCACTTATATCCATTTTGTCCCAAAACAGGCTAAAACCAAGAAAACATTGCTTAGAAGCTGTAAACAGCTATGTTAGTGTTTCTCGGGTTAAAATTTGTCTTAATCCAATGCAACTGACTAATTATAAGAGTTTGAGATGGATGTGGAGAGTTTAAAAGCCACTTATACCCATTTTATCCCAAAAAACCTAAAACCAAGAAAACATTACTTAGAAGCTGTAAACAGCTTTGTTAGTGTTTATAGGGTTAAAATGTGTCTTAATCTAATGCAACTGACTAATTATAAGAGTTTGAGATAGATGTGGAGAGTTTAAAGTCACTTATACCCATTTTGTCCCAAAACAGGTTAAAACCAATAAAACATTGCTTAGAAGCTGTAAACAACTATGTTAGTGTTTCTGGGGTTAAAATGTGTCTTAATCCAATGCAACAGACTAATTATAAGAGTTTGAGATGGATGTGGAGAGTTTAAATGCCACTTATACCCATTTTGTCCCAAAACAGGCTAAAACCAAGAAAACATTGCTTAGAAGCTGTAAACAGCTATGTTAGTGTTTCTGGGGTTAAAATGTGTCTTAATCCAATGCAACTGACTAATTATAAGAGTTTGAGATAGATGTGGAGAGTTTAAAGTCACTTATACCCATTTTGTCCCAAAACAGGTTAAAACCAATAAAACATTGCTTAGAAGCTGTAAACAACTATGTTAGTGTTTCTGGGGTTAAAATGTGTCTTAATCCAATGCAACTAACTAATTAGAAGAGATTGAGATGGATTTGTAGAGTTTAAAAGCCACTTATACCCATTTTGTCCCAAAACAGGCTAAAACCAAGAAAACATTGCTTAGAAGCTGTAAACAGCTATGTTAGTATTTCTCGGGTTAAAATTTGTCTTCCAATGCAACTGACTAATTATAAGAGTCTGAGAAGGATGTGGAGAGTTTAAAAAGCCACTTATACCCATTTTGTCCCAAAACAGCCTAAAATAAAGAAAACATTACTTAGAAGCTGTAAACAGCTTTGTTAGTATTTCTCGGGTTAAAATTTGTCTTATTCCAATGCAACTGACTAATTATAAGAGTTTGAGAAGGATGTGGAGAGTTTAAAAGCCACTTATACCCATTTTGTCCAAAAACAACCTAAAATAAAGAAAACATTACTTAGAAGCTGTAAACAGCTTTGTTAGTGTATATGGGGTTAAAATGTGTCTTACTCCAATGCAACTGACTAATTATAACAGTTTCAGATGGATGTGGAGAGTTTAAAAGCCACTTATACACATTTTGTCCCAAAAGAGGCTAAAACCAAGAAAACATTACTTAGAAGCTGTAAACAGCTATGTTAGTGTTTCTGGGGTTAAAATGTGTCTTAATCCAATGCAACTAACTAATTATAAGAGTTTGAGATGGATTTGGAGAGTTTAAAAGCCATTTATACCCATTTTGTCCCAAAACAGGCTAAAACAAAGAAAACATTGCTTAGAAGCTGTAAACAGCTTTGTTAGTGTTTTTGGGGTTAAAATGTGTCTTAATCTAATGCAACTAACTAATTATAAGAGTTTGAGATGGATTTGGAGAGTTTAAAAGCCACTTATAACCATTTTGTCCCAAAACAGGCTAAAACCAAGAAAACATTGCTTAGAAGCTGTAAACAGCTTTGTTAGTGTGTGTGGGGTTAAAATGTGTCTTAATCCAATGCAACTGACTAATTATAAGAGTTTGAGATGGATGTGGAGAGTTTAAATGCCACTTATACCCCTTTTTCCCAAAACAAGCTAAAACCAAGAAAACATTGCTTAGAAGCTGTTAACAGCTATGTTAGTGTGTCTGGGGTTAAAATGTGTCTTAATCTAATGCAACTGACTAATTATAAGAGTTTGAGATGGATTTGGAGAGTTTAAAAGCCACTTATACCCATTTTGTCCCAAAATAGGCTAAAACCAAGAAAACGTTGCTTAGAAGCACTAAACAGCTTTGTTAGTGTTTCTGGGGTTAAAATGTGTCTTAATCCAATGCAACTAACTAATTATAAGAGTTTGAGATGGATTTGGAGAGTTTAAAAGCCATTTATACTCATTTTGTCCCAAAACAGGCTAAAACAAAGAAAACATTGCTTAGAAGCTGTAACCAGCTTTGTTAGTGCTTTTGGGGTTAAAATGTGTCTTAATCTAATGCAACTAACTAATTATAAGAGTTTGAGATGGATTTGGAGAGTTTAAAAGCCAGTTATACCCATTTTGTTCCAAAACAGGCTAAAACCAAGAAAACATTGTTTAGAAGCTGTAAACAGCTTTGTTAGTGTTTCTGGGGTTAAAATGTGTCTTAATCCAATGCAACTGACTAATTATAAGAGTTTGAGATGGATGTGGAGAGTTTAAAAGCCACTTATACCCATTTTTTCCCAAAACAGCCTAAAATAAAGAAACATGACTTAGAAGCTGTAAACAGCTATGTTAGTGTTTCTCGGGTTAAAATTTGTCTTAATCCAATGCAACTGACTAATTATAAGAGTTTGAGATGGATGTGGAGAGTTTAAAAGCCACTTATACCCATTTTTTCCCAAAACAGCCTAAAACCAAGAAAACATTGCTTAGAAGCTGTAAACAGCTTTGTTAGTGTTTCTCGGGTTAAAATTTGTCTTAATCGAATGCAACTGACTAATTATAAGAGTTTGAGATGGATGTGGAGAGTTTAAAAGCCACTTATACCCATTTTTTCCCAAAACAGCCTAAAACCAAGAAAACATTACTTAGAAGCTGTAAACAGCTATGTTAGTGTTTCTGGGGTTAAAATGTGTCTTAATCCAATGCAACTAACTAATTGTAAGAGATTGAGATGGATTTGGAGAGTTTAAAAACCACTTATATCCATTTTGTCCCAAAACAGGCTAAAACCAAGAAAACATTGCTTAGAAGCTGTAAACAGCTATGTTAGTGTTTCTCGGGTTAAAATTTGTCTTAATCCAATGCAACTGACTAATTATAAGAGTTTGAGATGGATGTGGAGAGTTTAAAAGCCACTTATACCCATTTTATCCCAAAAAACCTAAAACCAAGAAAACATTACTTAGAAGCTGTAAACAGCTTTATTAGTGTTTATAGGGTTAAAATGTGTCTTAATCTAATGCAACTGACTAATTATAAGAGTTTGAGATAGATGTGGAGAGTTTAAAGTCACTTATACCCATTTTGTCCCAAAACAGGTTAAACCCAATAAAACATTGCTTAGAAGCTGTAAACAACTATGTTAGTGTTTCTGGGGTTAAAATGTGTCTTAATCCAATGCAACAGACTAATTATAAGAGTTTGAGATGGATGTGGAGAGTTTAAATGCCACTTATACCCATTTTGTCCCAAAACAGGCTAAAACTTGAGAAAACAATGCTTAAAAGCTGTAAACAACTTTGTTAGCGTTTCTGGGGTTAAAATGTATCTTAATCCAATGCAACTAACTAATTATAAGAGTTTGAGATGAATTTGGAGAGTTTAAAAGCCACTTATACCCATTTTGTCCCAAAACAGGCTAAAACCAAGAAAACATTGCTTAGAAGCTGTAAACAGCTATGCTAGTGTTTCTAGGGTTAAAATGTGTCTTAATCCAATGCAACTGACTAATTAAAAGAGTTTGAGATGGATGTAGAGAGTTTAAAAGCCACTTATACCCATTTTGTCCCTAAACAGCCTAAAACCAAGAAAACATTGCTTAGAAGCCATAACCAGCATTGTTAGTGTTTATGGGGTTAAAATGTGTCTTAACCCAATGCAACTGACTAATTATAAGAGTTTGAGATGGATTTGGAGAGTTTAAAAGCCACTTATACCTACTTTGTCCCAAAACAGCCTAAAACTAAGAAAACATTGCTTAGAAACTGTAAACAGCTTTGTTAGTGTTTCTAGGGTTAAAATGTGTCTTAATCCAATGCAACTAACTAATTATAAGAGTTTGAGATGGATTTGGAGAGTTTAAAAGCCACTTATACCCATTTTGTCCCAAAACAGGCTGAAACCAAGAAAACATTGCTTAGAAGCTGTAGACAGCTATGCTAGTGTTTCTGGGGTTAAAATGTGTCTTGATCCAATGCAACTGACTAATTAGAAGACTTTGAGATGGATGTGGAGAGTTTAAAAGCCATTTATACCCATTTTGTCCCTAAACAGGCTAAAACCAAAAAAACATTACTTAGAAGCTTTAAACAGCTTTGTTAGTGTTTCTGGTTTAAAATGTGTCTTAATCCAATGCAACTAACTAATTATAAGAGTTTGAGATAGATGTGGAGAGTTTAAAAGCCACTTATACCCATTTTGTCCTAAAACAGGCTAAAACCAAGAAAACATTGCTTAGACGCTGTAAACAGCTTTGTTAGTGTTTCTGGGGATAAAATGTTTCTTAATCCAATGCAACTGAGTAATTATAAGAGTTTGGGATGGATTTGGAGAGTTTAAAAGCCAGTTATACCCGTTTTGTCCCAAAACAGCCTAAAACTAAGAAAACATTGCTTAAAAGTTATATACAGCTTTATTAGTGTTTTTGGGGTTAAAATGTGTCTTAATCCAATGCAACTGAGTAATTATAAGAGTTTGAGATGGATTTGGAGAGTTTAAAAGCCACTTATACCCACTTTGTCCCAAAATAGACTAAAACCAAGAAAACATTGCTTAGAAGCTGTAAACAGCTTTGTTAGTGTTTCTGGGGTTAAAATGTGTCTTAATCCAATGCAACTGACTAATTCTAAGAGTTTGAGATGGATGTGGAGAGTTTAAATGCCACTTATACCCATTTTGTCCCAAAAGAGGCTAAAACTTGAGAAAACAATGCTTAGAAGCTGTAAACAACTTTTTTAGCGTTTCTGGGGTTAAAATGTGTCTTAATCCAATGCAACTGACTAATTATAAGAGTTTGAGATGGATGTGGAGAGTTTAAAAGCCACTTCTACCCATTTTGTCCTAAAACAGGCTAAAACCAAGAAAACATTACTTAGAAGCTATAAACAGCTATGTTAGTGTTTCTGGGGTTAAAATTTGTCTTAATCCAATGCAACTGACTAATTATAAGAGTTTGAGATGGATGTGGAAAGTTTAAAAGGCATTTATACCCATTTTGTCCCAAAAGAGGTGAAAACCAAAAAAACATTACTTAGAAGCTGTAAACAGCTTTGTTAGTGTTTTTGGGGTTAAAATGTGTCTTAATCCAATGCAACTGACTAATTATATGAGTTTGAGATGGATGTGGAGAGTTTAAAAGCCACTTATACCCATTATGTCCCAAAATAGGGTAAAACCAAGAAAACATTATTTAGAAGCTGTAAACAGCTATGTTAGTGTTTATGGGGTTAAAATGTTTCTTAATCCAATGCAACTGAGTAATTATAAGAGTTTGAGATGGATTTGGAGAGTTTAAAAGGCAGTTATACCCATTTTGTCCCAAAACAGCCTAATACTAAGAAAACATTGCTTAAAAGTTGTATACAGCTTTGTTAGTGTTTTTGGGGTTAAAATGTTTTTTAATCCAATGCAACTGACTAATTATAAGAGTTTGAGATGGATTTGGAGAGTTTAAAAGCCACTTCTACCCATTTTGTCCCAAAACAGGCTAAAACCAGGAAAACATTGCTTAGAAGCTGTAAACAGCTTTGTTAGTGTTTCTAGGGATAAAATGTTTCTTAATCCAATGCGACTGAGTAATTATAAGAGTTTGAGATTGATTTGGAGAGTTTAAAAGCCAGTTATACCCGTTTTGTCCCAAAACAGCCTAAAACTAAGAAAACATTGCTTAAAAGCTGTATACAGCTTTATTAGTGTTTTTGGGGTTAAAATGTGTCTTATTCCAATGCAACTGAGTAATTATAAAAGTTTGAGATGGAGTTGGAGAGTTTAAAAGCCACTTATACCCATTTTGTCCCAAAACAGGGTAAAACCAAGAAAAAATTGCTTAGAAGCTGTAAACAGCTTTGTTAGTGTTTCTGGGGTTAAAATGTGTCTTAATCCAATGCAACTGACTAATTATAAGAGTTTGAGATGGATGTGGAGAGTTTAAATGCCACTTATACCCATTTTGTCCCAAAAGAGGCTAAAACTTGAGAAAACAATGCTTAGAAGCTGTAAACAGCTTTTTTAGCGTTTCTAGGGTTAAAATGTGTCTTACTCCAACGTAACTAGCTAAATATAAGAGATTGACATGGATTTGGAGAGTTTAAAAGCCACTTATACCCATTTTGTCCCAAAACAGGCTAAAACCAAAAAAACATTGCTTAGAAGCACTAAACAGCTTTGTTAGTATTTCTCGGGTTAAAATTTGTCTTAATCTAATGGAACTGACTAATTATAAGAGTTTGAGATGGATGTGGAGAGTTTAAAAGCCACTTATACCCATTTTGTCCCAAAACAGCCTAAAACAAAGAAAACATTACTTAGAAGCTGTAAACAGCTTTGTTGGTGTTTCTGGGGTTAAAATGTGTCTTAATCCAATGCAACTGACTAATTATAAGAGTTTGAGATGGATGTGGAGAGTTTAAATGCCACTTATACCCATTTTGTCCCAAAACAGGCTAAAACCAAGAAAACATTACTTAGAAGCTGTAAACAGCTATGTTAGTGTTTCTGGGGTTAAAATTTGTCTTAATCCAATGCAACTGACTAATTATAAGAGTTTGAGATGGATGTGGAAAGTTTAAAAGGCATTTATACCCATTTTGCCCCAAAAGAGGCGAAAACCAAGAAAACATTACTTAGAAGCTGTAAACAGCTTTGTTAGTGTTTCTGGGGTTAAAATGTGTTTTAATCCAATGCAAATGACTAATTATATGAGTTTGAGATGGATGTGGAGAGTTTAAAAGCCACTTATACCCATTATGTCCCAAAACAGGGTAAAACCAAGAAAACATTATTTAGAAGCTGTAAACAGCTATGTTAGTGTTTCTGGGGTTAAAATGTTTCTTAATCCAATGCAACTGAGTAATTATAAGAGTTTGAGATGGATTTGGAGAGTTTAAAAGCCAGTTATACCCATTTTGTCCCAAAACAGCCTAATACTAAGAAAACATTGCTTAAAAGCTGTATACAGCTTTGTTAGTGTTTTTGGGGTTAAAATGTGTCTTAATCCAATGCAACTGACTAATTATAAGAGTTTGAGATGGATTTGGAGAGTTTAAAAGCCACTTATACCCATTTTGTCCCAAAACAGGCTAAAACCAAGAAAACATTGCTTAGAAGCTGTTAGCGTTTCTGGGGTTAAAATGTATCTTAATCCAATACAACTAACTAATTATAAGAGTTTGAGATGGATTTGGAGAGTTTAAAAGCCACTTATACCCATTTTGTCCCAAAACAGGCTAAAACCAAGAAAACATTGCTTAGAAGCTGTAAACAGCTATGCTATTGTTTCTGGGGTTAAAATCTGTCTTGATCCAATGCAACTAACTAATTAAAAGAGTTTGAGATGGATGTGGAGAGTTTAAAAGCCAATTATACCCATTTTGTCCCTAAACAGCCTAAAACCAAGAAAACATTGCTTAGAAGCCATAACCAGCATTGTTAGTGTTTATGGGGTTAAAATGTGTCTTAACCCAATGCAACTGACTAATTATAAGAGTTTGAGATGGATTTGGAAAGTTTAAAAGCCACTTATACCCATTTTGTCCCAAAACAGCCTAAAACTAAGAAAACATTGCTTAGAAACTGTAAACAGCTTTGTTAGTGTTTCTGGGGTTAAAATGTGTCTTAATCCAATGCAACTAACTCATTATAAGATTTTGAGATAGATGTGGAGAGTTTAAAAGCCACTTATACCCATTTTGTCCCAAAACAGGCTAAAACCAAAAAAACATTGCTTAGAATCTGTAAACAGCTTTGTTAGTGCTTCTGGGGTTAAAATGTTTCTTAATCCAATGCAACTGAGTAATTATAAGAGTTTGAGATGGATTAGGAGAGTTTAAAAGCCACTTATACCCATTTTGTCCCAAAACAGGTTAAAACCAAGAAAACATTGCTTAAAAGGTGTAAACAGCTTTGTTAGTGTTTCTGGGGTTAAAATATGTCTTAATCCAATGCAAGTGACTAATGATAAGAGTTTGAGATGGATTTGGAGAGTTTAAAAGCCACTTATACCCATTTTGTCCCAAAAGGGGCTAAAACCAAGAAAACATTGCTTAGAAGCTGTAAACATCTTTGTTAGCGTTTATGGGGTTAAAATGTGCCTTAATCCAATGCAACAAACTAATTATAAGAGTTTGAGATAGATTTGGAGAGTTTAAAAGCCACTTATACCCATTTTGTCCCTAAACAGCCTAAAACCAAGAAAACATTTCTTAAAAGCTGTAAACAGCTATGCTAGTGTTTCTGGGGTTAAAATGTGACTTAATCCAATGCAACTAACTAATTATAAGAGTTTGAGATGGATTAGGAGAGTTTAAAAGCCACTTATACCCATTTTGTCTCAAAACAGGCTAAAACCAAGAAAACATTGCTTAGAAGCTGTAAACAGCTTTGTTAGTGTTTCTGGGGATAAAATGTTTCTTAATCCAATGCGACTGAGTAATTATAAGAGTTTGAGATTGATTTGGAGAGTTTAAAAGCCAGTTATACCCGTTTTGTCCCAAAACAGCCTAAAACTAAGAAAACATTGCTTAAAAGCTGTATACAGCTTTGTTAGTGTTTTTGGGGTTAAAATGTTTCTTAATCCAATGCAAGTGACTAATTATAAGAGTTTGAGATGGATTTGGAGAGTTTAAAAGCCACTTATAGCCATTTTGTCCCAAAACAGGCTAAAACCAAGAAAACATTAGTTAGAAGCTGTAAACAGCTATGTTAGTGTTTCTGAGGTTAAAATGTGACTTAATCCAATGCAACTAACTAATTATAAGAGTTTGAGATGGATTAGGAGAGTTTAAAAGCCACTTATACCCATTTTGTCTCAAAACAGGCTAAAACCAAGAAAACATTGCTTAGAAGCTGTAAACAGCTTTGTTAGTGTTTCTGGGGATAAAATGTTTCTTAATCCAATGCGACTGAGTAATTATAAGAGTTTGAGATTGATTTGGAGAGTTTAAAAGCCAGTTATACCCGTTTTGTCCCAAAACAGCCTAAAACTAAGAAAACATTGCTTAAAAGCTGTATACAGCTTTGTTAGTGTTTTTGGGGTCAAAATGTTTCTTAATCCAATGCAAGTGACTAATTATAAGAGTTTGAGATGGATTTGGAGAGTTTAAAAGCCACTTATAGCCATTTTGTCCCAAAACAGGCTAAAACCAAGAAAACATTAGTTAGAAGCTGTAAACAGCTATGTTAGTGTTTCTGGGGTTAAAATTTGTCTTAATCCAATGCAACTGACTAATTATAAGAGTTTGAGATGGATGTGGAAAGTTTAAAAGGCATTTATACCCATTTTGCCCCAAAAGAGGCGAAAACCAAGAAAACATTACTTAGAAGCTGTAAACAGCTTTGTTAGTGTTTCTGGGGTTAAAATGTGTTTTAATCCAATGCAACTGACTAATTATATGAGTTTGAGATGGATGTGGAGAGTTTAAAAGCCACTTATACCCATTATGTCCCAAAACAGGGTAAAACCAAGAAAACATTATTTAGAAGTTGTAAACAGCTATGTTAGTGTTTCTGGGGTTAAAATGTTTCTTAATCCAATGCAACTGAGTAATTATAAGAGTTTGAGATGGATTGGGAGAGTTTAAAAGCCAGTTATACCCATTTTGTCCCAAAACAGCCTAATACTAAGAAAACATTGCTTAAAAGCTGTATACAGCTTTGTTAGTGTTTTTGGGGTTAAAATGTGTCTTAATCCAATGCAACTGACTAATTATAAGAGTTTGAGATGGATTTGGAGAGTTTAAAAGCCACTTATACCCATTTTGTCCCAAAACAGGCTAAAACCAAGAAAACATTGCTTAGAAGCTGTTAGCGTTTCTGGGGTTAAAATGTATCTTAATCCAATGCAACTAACTAATTATAAGAGTTTGAGATGGATTTGGAGAGTTTAAAAGCCACTTATACCCATTTTGTCCCAAAACAGGCTAAAACCAAGAAAACATTGCTTAGAAGCTGTAAACAGCTATGCTATTGTTTCTGGGGTTAAAATCTGTCTTGATCCAATGCAACTAACTAATTAAAAGAGTTTGAGATGGATGTGGAGAGTTTAAAAGCCAATTATACCCATTTTGTCCCTAAACAGCCTAAAACCAAGAAAACATTGCTTAGAAGCCATAACCAGCATTGTTAGTGTTTATGGGGTTAAAATGTGTCTTAACCTAATGCAACTGACTAATTATAAGAGTTTGAGATGGATTTGGAAAGTTTAAAAGCCACTTATACCCATTTTGTCCCAAAACAGCCTAAAACTAAGAAAACATTGCTTAGAAACTGTAAACAGCTTTGTTAGTGTTTCTGGGGTTAAAATGTGTCTTAATCCAATGCAACTAACTCATTATAAGATTTAGAGATAGATGTGGAGAGTTTAAAAGCCACTTATACCCATTTTGTCCCAAAACAGGCTAAAACCAAAAAAACATTGCTTAGAATCTGTAAACAGCTTTGTTAGTGCTTCTGGGGTTAAAATGTTTCTTAATCCAATGCAACTGAGTAATTATAAGAGTTTGAGATGGATTAGGAGAGTTTAAAAGCCACTTATACCCATTTTGTCCCAAAACAGGTTAAAACCAAGAAAACATTGCTTAAAAGGTGTAAACAGCTTTGTTAGTGTTTCTGGGGTTAAAATATGTCTTAATCCAATGCAAGTGACTAATGATAAGAGTTTGAGATGGATTTGGAGAGTTTAAAAGCCACTTATACCCATTTTGTCCCAAAAGGGGCTAAAACCAAGAAAACATTGCTTAGAAGCTGTAAACATCTTTGTTAGCGTTTATGGGGTTAAAATGTGTCTTAATCCAATGCAACAAACTAATTATAAGAGTTTGAGATAGATTTGGAGAGTTTAAAAGCCACTTATACCCATTTTGTCCCTAAACAGCCTAAAACCAAGAAAACATTTCTTAAAAGCTGTAAACAGCTATGCTAGTGTTTCTGGGGTTAAAATGTGTCTTAATCCAATGCAACTAACTAATTATAAGAGTTTGAGATGGATTAGGAGAGTTTAAAAGCCACTTATACCCATTTTGTCTCAAAACAGGCTAAAACCAAGAAAACATTGCTTAGAAGCTATAAACAGCTTTGTTAGTGTTTCTGGGGATAAAATGTTTCTTAATCCAATGCGACTGAGTAATTATAATAGTTTGAGATTGATTTGGAGAGTTTAAAAGCCAGTTATACCCGTTTTGTCCCAAAACAGCCTAAAACTAAGAAAACATTGCTTAAAAGCTGTATACAGCTTTGTTAGTGTTTTTGGGGTTAAAATGTTTCTTAATCCAATGCAAGTGACTAATTATAAGAGTTTGAGATGGATTTGGAGAGTTTAAAAGCCACTTATACCCATTTTGTCCCAAAACAGGCTAAAACCAAGAAAACATTGCTTAGAAGCTGTAAACAGCTTTGTTAGTGTTTCTGGGGATAAAATGTTTCTTAATCCAATGCGACTGAGTAATTATAAGAGTTTGAGATTGATTTGGAGAGTTTAAAAGCCAGTTATACCCGTTTTGTCCCAAAACAGCCTAAAACTAAGAAAACATTGCTTAAAAGCTGTATACAGCTTTGTTAGTGTTTTTGGGGTTAAAATGTTTCTTAATCCAATGCAAGTGACTAATTATAAGAGTTTGAGATGGATTTGGAGAGTTTAAAAGCCACTTATAGCCATTTTGTCCCGAAACAGGCTAAAACCAAGAAAACATTAGTTAGAAGCTGTAAACAGCTATGTTAGTGTTTCTGGGGTTAAAATTTGTCTTAATCCAATGCAACTGACTAATTATAAGAGTTTGAATTGGATGTGGAAAGTTTAAAAGGCATTTATACCCATTTTGCCCCAAAAGAGGCGAAAACCAAGAAAACATTACTTAGAAGCTGTAAACAGCTTTGTTAGTGTTTCTGGGGTTAAAATGTGTTTTAATCCAATGCAACTGACTAATTATATGAGTTTGAGATGGATGTGGAGAGTTTAAAAGCCACTTATACCCATTATGTCCCAAAACAGGGTAAAACCAAGAAAACATTATTTAGAAGTTGTAAACAGCTATGTTAGTGTTTCTGGGGTTAAAATGTTTCTTAATCCAATGCAACTGAGTAATTATAAGAGTTTGAGATGGATTGGGAGAGTTTAAAAGCCAGTTATACCCATTTTGTCCCAAAACAGCCTAATACTAAGAAAACATTGCTTAAAAGCTGTATACAGCTTTGTTAGTGTTTTTGGGGTTAAAATGTGTCTTAATCCAATGCAACTGACTAATTATAAGAGTTTGAGATGGATTTGGAGAGTTTAAAAGCCACTTATACCCATTTTGTCCCAAAACAGGCTAAAACCAAGAAAACATTGCTTAGAAGCTGTTAGCGTTTCTGGGGTTAAAATGTATCTTAATCCAATGCAACTAACTAATTATAAGAGTTTGAGATGGATTTGGAGAGTTTAAAAGCCACTTATACCCATTTTGTCCCAAAACAGGCTAAAACCAAGAAAACATTGCTTAGAAGCTGTAAACAGCTATGCTATTGTTTCTGGGGTTAAAATCTGTCTTGATCCAATGCAACTAACTAATTAAAAGAGTTTGAGATGGATGTGGAGAGTTTAAAAGCCAATTATACCCATTTTGTCCCTAAACAGCCTAAAACCAAGAAAACATTGCTTAGAAGCCATAACCAGCATTGTTAGTGTTTATGGGGTTAAAATGTGTCTTAACCTAATGCAACTGACTAATTATAAGAGTTTGAGATGGATTTGGAAAGTTTAAAAGCCACTTATACCCATTTTGTCCCAAAACAGCCTAAAACTAAGAAAACATTGCTTAGAAACTGTAAACAGCTTTGTTAGTGTTTCTGGGGTTAAAATGTGTCTTAATCCAATGCAACTAACTCATTATAAGATTTAGAGATAGATGTGGAGAGTTTAAAAGCCACTTATACCCATTTTGTCCCAAAACAGGCTAAAACCAAAAAAACATTGCTTAGAATCTGTAAACAGCTTTGTTAGTGCTTCTGGGGTTAAAATGTTTCTTAATCCAATGCAACTGAGTAATTATAAGAGTTTGAGATGGATTAGGAGAGTTTAAAAGCCACTTATACCCATTTTGTCCCAAAACAGGTTAAAACCAAGAAAACATTGCTTAAAAGGTGTAAACAGCTTTGTTAGTGTTTCTGGGGTTAAAATATGTCTTAATCCAATGCAAGTGACTAATGATAAGAGTTTGAGATGGATTTGGAGAGTTTAAAAGCCACTTATACCCATTTTGTCCCAAAAGGGGCTAAAACCAAGAAAACATTGCTTAGAAGCTGTAAACATCTTTGTTAGCGTTTATGGGGTTAAAATGTGTCTTAATCCAATGCAACAAACTAATTATAAGAGTTTGAGATAGATTTGGAGAGTTTAAAAGCCACTTATACCCATTTTGTCCCTAAACAGCCTAAAACCAAGAAAACATTTCTTAAAAGCTGTAAACAGCTATGCTAGTGTTTCTGGGGTTAAAATGTGTCTTAATCCAATGCAACTAACTAATTATAAGAGTTTGAGATGGATTAGGAGAGTTTAAAAGCCACTTATACCCATTTTGTCTCAAAACAGGCTAAAACCAAGAAAACATTGCTTAGAAGCTATAAACAGCTTTGTTAGTGTTTCTGGGGATAAAATGTTTCTTAATCCAATGCGACTGAGTAATTATAATAGTTTGAGATTGATTTGGAGAGTTTAAAAGCCAGTTATACCCGTTTTGTCCCAAAACAGCCTAAAACTAAGAAAACATTGCTTAAAAGCTGTATACAGCTTTGTTAGTGTTTTTGGGGTTAAAATGTTTCTTAATCCAATGCAAGTGACTAATTATAAGAGTTTGAGATGGATTTGGAGAGTTTAAAAGCCACTTATACCCATTTTGTCCCAAAACAGGCTAAAACCAAGAAAACATTGCTTAGAAGCTGTAAACAGCTTTGTTAGTGTTTCTGGGGATAAAATGTTTCTTAATCCAATGCGACTGAGTAATTATAAGAGTTTGAGATTGATTTGGAGAGTTTAAAAGCCAGTTATACCCGTTTTGTCCCAAAACAGCCTAAAACTAAGAACACATTGCTTAAAAGCTGTATACAGCTTTATTAGTGTTTTTGGGGTTAAAATGTGTCTTATTCCAATGCAACTGAGTAATTATAAGAGTTTGAGATGGATTTGGAGAGTTTAAAAGCCACTTATACCCATTTTGTCCCAAAACAGGCTAAAACCAAGAAAAAATTGCTTAGAAGCTGTAAACAGCTTTGTTAGTGTTTCTGGGGTTAAAATGTGTCTTAATCCAATGCAACTGACTAATTATAAGAGTTTGAGATGGATGTGGAAAGTTTAAAAGGCATTTATACCCATTTTGTCCCAAAAGAGGCGAAAACCAAGAAAACATTACTTAGAAGCTGTAAACAGCTTTGTTAGTATTTATGGGGTTAAAATGTGTCTTAATCCAATGCAACTGACTAATTATATGAGTTTGAGATGGATGTGGAGAGTTTAAAAGCCACTTATACCCATTATGTCCCAAAATAGGGTAAAACCAAGAAAACATTATTTAGACGCTGTAAACAGCTATGTTAGTGTTTCTGGGGTTAAAATGTTTCTTAATCCAATGCAACTGAGTAATTATAAGAGTTTGAGATGGATATGAAGAGTTTAAAAGGCAGTTATACCCATTTTGTCCCAAAACAGCCTAATACTAAGAAAACATTGCTTAAAAGCTGTATACAGCTTTGTTAGTGTTTTTGGGGTTAAAATGTTTCTTAATCCAATGCAACTGACTAATTATAAGAGTTTGAGATGGATTTGGAGAGTTTAAAAGCCACTTATACCCATTTTGTCCCAAAACAGGCTAAAACCAAGAAAACATTGCTTAGAAGCTGTAAACAGCTTTGTTAGTGTTTCTGGGGATAAAATGTTTCTTAATCCAATGCGACTGAGTAATTATAAGAGTTTGAGATTGATTTGGAGAGTTTAAAAGCCACTTATACCCATTTTGTCCCAAAACAGGCTAAAACCAAAAAAACATTGCTTAGAATCTGTAAACAGCTTTGTTAGTGCTTCTGGGGTTAAAATGTTTCTTAATCCAATGCAACTGAGTAATTATAAGAGTTTGAGATGGATTAGGAGAGTTTAAAAGCCACTTATACCCATTTTGTCCCAAAACAGGTTAAAACCAAGAAAACATTGCTTAAAAGGTGTAAACTGCTTTGTTAGTGTTGCTGGGGTTAAAATATGTCTTAATCCAATGCAAGTGACTAATGATAAGAGTTTGAGATGGATTTGGAGAGTTTAAAAGCCACTTATACCCATTTTGTCCCAAAAGGGGCTAAAACCAAGAAAACATTGCTTAGAAGCTGTAAACATCTTTGTTAGCGTTTATGGGGTTAAAATGTGTCTTAATCCAATGCAACAAACTAATTATAAGAGTTTGAGATAGATTTGGAGAGTTTAAAAGCCACTTATACCCATTTTGTCCCTAAACAGCCTAAAACCAAGAAAACATTTCTTAAAAGCTGTAAACAGCTATGCTAGTGTTTCTGGGGTTAAAATGTGTCTTAATCCAATGCAACTAACTAATTATAAGAGTTTGAGATGGATTAGGAGAGTTTAAAAGCCACTTATACCCATTTTGTCTCAAAACAGGCTAAAACCAAGAAAACATTGCTTAGAAGCTGTAAACAGCTTTGTTAGTGTTTCTGGGGATAAAATGTTTCTTAATCCAATGCGACTGAGTAATTATAAGAGTTTGAGATTGATTTGGAGAGTTTAAAAACCAGTTATACCCGTTTTGTCCCAAAACAGCCTAAAACTAAGAAAACATTGCTTAAAAGCTGTATACAGCTTTGTTAGTGTTTTTGGGGTTAAAATGTTTCTTAATCCAATGCAAGTGACTAATTATAAGAGTTTGAGATGGATTTGGAGAGTTTAAAAGCCACTTATACCCATTTTGTCCCAAAACAGGCTAAAACCAAGAAAACATTGCTTAGAAGCTGTAAACAGCTTTGTTAGTGTTTCTGGGGATAAAATGTTTCTTAATCCAATGCGACTGAGTAATTATAAGAGTTTGAGATTGATTTGGAGAGTTTAAAAGCCAGTTATATCCGTTTTGTCCCAAAACAGCCTAAAACTAAGAAAACATTGCTTAAAAGCTGTATATATTGATCAAGAATAAGCCTATGGCGTCCGTACAGTCCGTACCGTCCGTACGTGCAAGCAATAAGGCCGAGTGAAGCACTAAGGCCGAGTCATCTATGTGTGAGGATAGTGAGGAGGCCTGCTTACCTTCAGCCCATGAGAAGGATCGAGAATCCCTTGTGTAGCCGTTAGGGAGAAAGCGCAAGTGGACAAGAGTGGAAGACTAGGACAAGTCGCTATCACCGATCACCTACCCCCTCTCTCTCCTAATTGTCAATTCCTTTTGTTTCTATTTTAGGTCATGTGGTCGCCCTAGCTGCCCCCCTATTTAAAACCTTTGTCATGTGTTGTATTTGTTACATTCTACCTAATTCTAATCTATTATCACTCTCTTTCATACTATTCGCCACCAACTCTTCTTCTTCATTCTAAACCTCTCAAATCTCTCTAAGTCTTCCGCTTATTTCAACATGGTATCAGAGCCAGGTTGTCGTTCTTGATAACCTATCTCTTCTATTCTTCCATTCTTCATTCTTGTTCACTCGATTCTCAGTCCTATTTCTCTTTATTCTCCGGGTAAAAGCTTTGTCCATCGGTCCATAGCGGTTAAACCATGGAAAACGCCAAACCCATTGTCATGCCGGTTGTTCTCAAAGGAACAAACTACTTGCTGTGGACTAGAACCACAAGAACTGCCCTTGGAGGTCGTGGTCTTTGGAGTCATGTCGAGAGTGACTATGCTCCAAAACAAAACCTCAAAGGAGAAGATGAAGGCGCTTCCGAGGAGGAAGTAGAAGAAGAGAGCGAGAGGAAGGCCAAGTGGTTCCAAGAAGACCAAGTTGTCCTATCTGTTCTCCAAAACTCTCTTGACACACCAATCCTTGAGGCCTACTCATATTGCGAGACGGCCAAGGAGTTGTGGGAGACACTTAAAGGTGTCTATGGCAATATCTCCAACTTGACTCGGGTCTTTGAGGTCAAGAAGGCCATAAATGAGCTTAACCAAGATGATGTGGAGTTCACTAAACACCTTGGCAAGTTTCGAGCTTTATGGTCCGAGCTTGACATGTTGCGGCCGAGTACACTCGATCCGAGTGTGTTGACTGAAAGAAAGGAGCAAGACAAGATCTTTGGTCTCCTTCTTACTTTAAACCCATCCTTCAACGATCTCTTGAAGCACATCCTCAGGGCAGAGAAACTTCCCTCTTTTGAAGACATTTGTTCACAAATCCAAAGAGAGCAAGGTTCTCTTGACTTGTTTAGCGGTAAGGGGGAGCTTGCTACGGCTAATAAAGGAGTGTACAAGCAAGAGGAGAGGAAGGTGTGGATATGCGACCACTGCAAGAGGCGGGGTCACCTGAAAGACAAGTGCTGGGTCCTCCACCCTCATCTCAAACCGGCCAAGTTCAAAGCAAACCTCTCAAAGGAAGCGGTTAGCGACAAGGGAGCCGGGCCGTCAAAGCAAGGAGATGAGGCAGCCATGACCGCAGCCTATGGAGAAGTGGTTAGGAAATCAGACCTTGAGGCGCTCATCCGTTCCATTGCCTCACTCAAGGAGTCTGGTATCTCTTTCTTTACCTCTAAGCCTAGTAAATCTCTTGTCATAGACTCGGGTGCTTCTCACCACATGATTAGTAATCCTAGTCTAATTGACAATATAAAACCGGCTTTAGGAAATGTTATAATTGCAAATGGAGAACAAATACCAGTGAAAGGAATAGGGGACTTGAAACTATTTGATAAAACCACAAAAGCTTTCTTTATGCCTACCTTCACATCTAATCTTCTATCGGTTAAGAGAACCACTAATGATTTGAATTGTTATGCAATCTTTGGTCCTAATAGTGTTCATTTTCAGGATATTGAGACTGGAAAAGTTCTTGGAGAGGGACAAGGGAGTGGAGATCTCTATGTCCTAGAGAAAACCTCGCCAAGTTTATCTACTAAATCTTGTTTTGTTGTTAATTTGGATAGTGTGTGGCATGCTAGATTAGGCCATCCTCATTCTCGTGCCCTTGCTTTAATGTTACCAAGTGTTTCTTTTGATAGTTCAATGTGTGAGTCTTGTATTCTTGGTAAACATTGCAAATCTATTTTTCCCAAGTCTAAAACTATCTATGAGCATTGTTTTGATTTAGTGCACTCGGATGTGTGGACTTCACCATGCCTTTCTAGAGATAATAACAAATATTTTGTGACTTTTATTGATGAGAAATCTAAGTACACATGGATTACTTTGTTGCCTTCAAAGGATAGAGTGTTTGATGCTTTTATAAACTTTCAAAATTATGTTACTAATCATTTCAATGCTAAAATTAAGGTACTTAGATCAGACAATGGTGGAGAGTATACAAGTCACAAATTCAGAGAACACCTAGCAAAACACGGCATACTACACCAAACGAGTTGTCCCTATACGCCCCAACAAAATGGTGTGGCCGAGAGGAAGAACCGACATCTAATGGAGGTGGCACGGTCGATGATGTTCCATTCACACGTTACAAGGCGATATTGGGGTGATGCTGTGATGACAGCATGCTACTTGATCAATCGGACACCAACCAAAGTCCTTAATGACCTATCGCCATTTGAGGTATTGAATGGATTTAAACCATCTCTAGAGCACTTACGGGTCTTTGGGTGTGTTTCTTTTGTACTTGTGCCAGGAGAACAGCGGAGTAAGCTCGATCCCAAAAGCATAAGGTGTATGTTCATCGGCTACTCCACTACTCAAAAGGGATACAAGTGTTTTGACCCAAAGACAAGCCGGCTGTATGTATCAAGAGATGTTCGGTTCTTGGAAAATGTGGGTTATTTTGATAACAAAGACTGGAACAGCTTGAAGGATCTTTCATCATCACCAAATGATAGAGCCTCCAGCCTTAAGTTTCTCCTTGACCATCTCGGAAATCCGCCTACGGCCACAGCCCTTCCTCAGCCAGAACCCAACCCGAGCTCCATTGACCATACGCTCGAGCCGGAAGGTGCTATGCCCGAGATGATATCCCCGGACCATGAGATGCCCGAGCCAAACTCAAGCCTGACCGAGACACGACCTGATGCTGAACCGGTCATCGAAGATGTCACTCAGTCCAGCCAATCAGTGCCGCCAGCTCAACCAGCTCCACGACGAAGCACGCGTGTCCGGTCTCACCCCTCTACATGGAAAGATAAGAGGGTCTACTACAACAGTCAAGCCGTCGCACATCCTATCCAAGCCGTATGTTCGCTCGAGCTGCTTCCGACCGAGCACCAAGCCTTCTTCGGCCAAGTTGATGAACACTGGGTTCCCCAAACGTACGAGGAGGCCAAAGAACATAAGGTATGGGTAGATGCTGTGGAGGATGAAGCTGGTGCAATGATCAGAAATCACACATGGGATGAGGCTGACCTCCCCAAAGGGAAGAAGGCCGTAAGTTCAAAGTGGGTATTCACCATCAAGTTCTTGAGCACGGGAGAGATTGAAAGGCATAAGGCACGGCTGGTGGCCCGAGGGTTCACTCAAACCTATGGAGATGACTACACGGCAACGTTTGCTCCCGTGGCCAAATTGCATACCGTGCGAGTAGTGCTATCGGTGGCCGTGAACCTTTCTTGGGACTTATGGCAAATGGATGTGAAGAACGCGTTCCTCCAAGGCGAGCTAGATGAAGAAGTGTACATGACTCCTCCGCCTGGCCTTGAGGATATTGTTGCTCCCGGGAAGGTCTTACGGTTACGCAAGGCCATCTATGGCCTCAAACAGTCACCACGCGCCTGGTACCATAAGCTCAGCTCCACTCTTAAGGCGAATGGCTTTAGACGATCGGAGGCTGACCACACTCTTTTCACTCTCAAGACATCACTTGGCCTGGTTGTGGTGCTGGTTTATGTCGATGACATCATCGTGACTGGCGATGACAAGGCCGGTATTGTTGCCATTAAAGACTCTCTCAAGTCTGCCTTTGACATTAAGGACCTCGGAGAGCTCAAATACTTCCTCGGCATCGAAATCTGCCGTTCCCCGGAGGGTATCTTCCTCTCACAACGCAAGTATGCTCTTGACTTGCTTGCTGAGACAGGCAAACTTGGTACGGTTCCAGCTACTACACCACTGGATGAAGATTACCAGCTCAAGCGAAAGGGGGAGAGCATTCGGGCGAAGGAAGGCAAACCACGCGAACCATTGGACGAGCCGTTCCCGGACGTCACACGCTACCGACGGCTTGTAGGTAAGTTGATCTATTTAACTATCACACGACCTGATATCTCTTATGCTGTGAATCAGGTGAGTCAGCACATGCAAGCTCCAAGCAAGTATCAATGGAGTCAAGTGGAGAGGATTTTGAGCTATCTCAAGGGCAGCCCTGGTCAAGGCATTTGGATGGGTAAAAACGGCAACACTGAGATCGTGGGTTATTGTGATGCGGACTATAATGGAGACACATTGGATAGGCGGTCAACTACTGGATATTGCACCTTTGTTGGAGGAAACCTAGTTACATGGAGGTCTAAGAAGCAAAAGGTGGTGTCATGTTCAAGTGCCGAGGCTGAGTACCGAGCTATGAGGAAGCTAACTAATGAGATGACATGGTTGAAAGGTCTACTTAAGGATCTCGGCATTGAAACAAGACAGCCGATGACAATGCATTGTGACAATGAGGCAGCGATCCACATAGCCACTAACTCAGTCTTCCATGAACGGACCAAGCACATTGAGAGCGACTGCCACAAGGTTAGGGAGAGGATCGAAGAGGGAGCGGTTCTACCATGCCACACAAGGAGTCAAGACCAGCTAGCCGACATCTTCACCAAATCTGCAAGTCCCAAGGTTTGTGATTATATTCATAGCAAACTTGGACTTGTAGACATCACACGGCCGTGATCAACTTTCCTAATCCGTGGACAGCACACTCTTTTTCCCTTGGCTTAGTTTTGTCCCATGAGGTTTTCTAAGTCAAGGTTTTTAATGAGGTGCTGCTTCACGGGTTCCAAGCTTAGCCATTTCATCAGGCTAAGCTTGAGGGGGAGTATTGATCAAGAATAAGCCTATGGCGTCCGTACAGTCCGTACCGTCCGTACGTGCAAGCAATAAGGCCGAGTGAAGCACTAAGGCCGAGTCATCTATGTGTGAGGATAGTGAGGAGGCCTGCTTACCTTCAGCCCATGAGAAGGATCGAGAATCCCTTGTGTAGCCGTTAGGGAGAAAGCGCAAGTGGACAAGAGTGGAAGACTAGGACAAGTCGCTATCACCGATCACCTACCCCCTCTCTCTCCTAATTGTCAATTCCTTTTGTTTCTATTTTAGGTCATGTGGTCGCCCTAGCTGCCCCCCTATTTAAAACCTTTGTCATGTGTTGTATTTGTTACATTCTACCTAATTCTAATCTATTATCACTCTCTTTCATACTATTCGCCACCAACTCTTCTTCTTCATTCTAAACCTCTCAAATCTCTCTAAGTCTTCCGCTTATTTCAACAGTATACAGCTTTATTAGTGTTTTTGGGGTTAAAATGTGTCTTATTCCAATGCAACTGAGTAATTATAAGAGTTTGAGATGGATTTGGAGAGTTTAAAAGCCACTTATACCCATTTTGTCCCAAAACAGGCTAAAACCAAGAAAAAATTGCTTAGAAGCTGTAAACAGCTTTGTTAGTATTTCTGGGGTTAAAATGTGTCTTAATCCAATGCAACTGACTAATTATATGAGTTTGAGATGGATGTGGAGAGTTTAAAAGCCACTTATACCCATTTTGTCCCAAAACAGGCTAAAACCAAGAAAAAATTGCTTAGAAGCT
This sequence comes from Camelina sativa, assembly GCF_030686135.1. Lineage (NCBI taxonomy): Eukaryota > Viridiplantae > Streptophyta > Magnoliopsida > Brassicales > Brassicaceae > Camelina > Camelina sativa. The sequence continues at coordinate 18,302,767 of NC_141894.1, read as the reverse complement.
GTAAACAGCTTTGTTAGTGTTTCTGGGGTTAAAATGTGTCTTAATCCAATGCAACTGACTAATTATAAGAGTTTGAGATGGATGTGGAAAGTTTAAAAGGCATTTATACCCATTTTGTCCCAAAAGAGGCGAAAACCAAGAAAACATTACTTAGAAGCTGTAAACAGCTTTGTTAGTATTTATGGGGTTAAAATGTGTCTTAATCCAATGCAACTGACTAATTATATGAGTTTGAGATGGATGTGGAGAGTTTAAAAGCCACTTATACCCATTATGTCCCAAAATAGGGTAAAACCAAGAAAACATTATTTAGACGCTGTAAACAGCTATGTTAGTGTTTCTGGGGTTAAAATGTTTCTTAATCCAATGCAACTGAGTAATTATAAGAGTTTGAGATGGATATGAAGAGTTTAAAAGGCAGTTATACCCATTTTGTCCCAAAACAGCCTAATACTAAGAAAACATTGCTTAAAAGCTGTATACAGCTTTGTTAGTGTTTTTGGGGTTAAAATGTTTCTTAATCCAATGCAACTGACTAATTATAAGAGTTTGAGATGGATTTGGAGAGTTTAAAAGCCACTTATACCCATTTTGTCCCAAAACAGGCTAAAACCAAGAAAACATTGCTTAGAAGCTGTAAACAGCTTTGTTAGTGTTTCTGGGGATAAAATGTTTCTTAATCCAATGCGACTGAGTAATTATAAGAGTTTGAGATTGATTTGGAGAGTTTAAAAGCCACTTATACCCATTTTGTCCCAAAACAGGCTAAAACCAAAAAAACATTGCTTAGAATCTGTAAACAGCTTTGTTAGTGCTTCTGGGGTTAAAATGTTTCTTAATCCAATGCAACTGAGTAATTATAAGAGTTTGAGATGGATTAGGAGAGTTTAAAAGCCACTTATACCCATTTTGTCCCAAAACAGGTTAAAACCAAGAAAACATTGCTTAAAAGGTGTAAACTGCTTTGTTAGTGTTGCTGGGGTTAAAATATGTCTTAATCCAATGCAAGTGACTAATGATAAGAGTTTGAGATGGATTTGGAGAGTTTAAAAGCCACTTATACCCATTTTGTCCCAAAAGGGGCTAAAACCAAGAAAACATTGCTTAGAAGCTGTAAACATCTTTGTTAGCGTTTATGGGGTTAAAATGTGTCTTAATCCAATGCAACAAACTAATTATAAGAGTTTGAGATAGATTTGGAGAGTTTAAAAGCCACTTATACCCATTTTGTCCCTAAACAGCCTAAAACCAAGAAAACATTTCTTAAAAGCTGTAAACAGCTATGCTAGTGTTTCTGGGGTTAAAATGTGTCTTAATCCAATGCAACTAACTAATTATAAGAGTTTGAGATGGATTAGGAGAGTTTAAAAGCCACTTATACCCATTTTGTCTCAAAACAGGCTAAAACCAAGAAAACATTGCTTAGAAGCTGTAAACAGCTTTGTTAGTGTTTCTGGGGATAAAATGTTTCTTAATCCAATGCGACTGAGTAATTATAAGAGTTTGAGATTGATTTGGAGAGTTTAAAAACCAGTTATACCCGTTTTGTCCCAAAACAGCCTAAAACTAAGAAAACATTGCTTAAAAGCTGTATACAGCTTTGTTAGTGTTTTTGGGGTTAAAATGTTTCTTAATCCAATGCAAGTGACTAATTATAAGAGTTTGAGATGGATTTGGAGAGTTTAAAAGCCACTTATACCCATTTTGTCCCAAAACAGGCTAAAACCAAGAAAACATTGCTTAGAAGCTGTAAACAGCTTTGTTAGTGTTTCTGGGGATAAAATGTTTCTTAATCCAATGCGACTGAGTAATTATAAGAGTTTGAGATTGATTTGGAGAGTTTAAAAGCCAGTTATATCCGTTTTGTCCCAAAACAGCCTAAAACTAAGAAAACATTGCTTAAAAGCTGTATACAGCTTTATTAGTGTTTTTGGGGTTAAAATGTGTCTTATTCCAATGCAACTGAGTAATTATAAGAGTTTGAGATGGATTTGGAGAGTTTAAAAGCCACTTATACCCATTTTGTCCCAAAACAGGCTAAAACCAAGAAAAAATTGCTTAGAAGCTGTAAACAGCTTTGTTAGTATTTCTGGGGTTAAAATGTGTCTTAATCCAATGCAACTGACTAATTATATGAGTTTGAGATGGATGTGGAGAGTTTAAAAGCCACTTATACCCATTATGTCCCAAAAGAGGCGAAAACCAAGAAAACATTATTTAGAAGCTGTAAACAGCTATGTTAGTGTTTCTGGGGTTAAAATGTTTCTTAATCCAATGCAACTGAGTAATTATAAGAGTTTGAGATGGATTTGGAGAGTTTAAAAGGCAGTTATACCCATTTTGTCCCAAAACAGCCTAATACTAAGAAAACATTGCTTAAAAGCTGTATACAGCTTTGTTAGTGTTTTTGGGGTTAAAATGTTTCTTAATCCAATGCAACTGACTAATTATAAGAGTTTGAGATGGATTTGGAGAGTTTAAAAGCCACTTATACCCATTTTGTCCCAAAACAGGCTAAATATTGATCAAGAGAATAAGCCTAAGGCAGCCATGGCCGTTCGTACAATTATGGGGCCGTCCGTACAACCAAGCAATAAGGCCGAGTCATGTAAGTGTGTAAAGACAATGAGGAGGCCTGCTCTCCTTAGGCCCATGAGAAGGATCTAGAATGTCGCTTGTAGCCGTTAGAGAGGAGGAACAAGTGGAGTCACGGGTTATGTTGTGTTTAAGGAGACTAGGACGGGTCACTATCACCGTTGGGATTAGTTCTATCTCTCTCCTTGTCCCTATCACTTATACGATCGGTTGGTAGAGGGTGTAGCCCTAATTTTCCCTTGATATATATAGACTTTAGCCTACATTGTAATATGTATTCTTATGGAACAATAACCTAATCTTTTCTTCTTCCTCATTCTCTTTGTCTACCGATATCTCTCATCAATCTCTTGATTCTCTTCTTTATTCTACAAAGTCTTACATGGTATCAGAGCAAGTTCTTCGATTCTCTACAGTCTAATCTCATTCTCCTACTCATTTCTACACTCTAGTCTCCTTATCTTCGTTTCTTCTTACTCGCATCTCCTTTATTCTCCGGGTAAAAGCTTTACCCATCGGTCCATAGAAATCCGACCATGGAAAACGCCAAGCCCATTGTTTCACCGGTTGTCCTAAAGGGGACAAACTACTTGCTGTGGACAAGAACCACAAGAACCGCCCTTGGAGGTCGTGGCCTTTGGAGTCATGTCGAGTCCGACTATGTCCCAAAGAAAAACCCCAAAGGAGAGGACGCTTCCGAGGCGGAAGCGGAGGAAGAGAGCGAGAGGAAGGCCAAATGGTTCCAAGAAGACCAAGTTGTCCTATCTGTTCTCCAAAACTCTCTGGACACGCCTATCCTTGAGGCCTACTCATATTGCGAGACGGCCAAGGAACTGTGGGAAACACTTAAAGGCGTGTATGGTAATGTCTCTAACATGACTAGAGTCTTTGAGGTCAAGAAGGCCATAAATGATCTTAACCAAGATGATGTGGAGTTCACTAAGCATCTTGGTAAGTTCCGTGCACTATGGTCCGAGCTTGACATGTTGCGGCCAAGTACACTTGAGGCAAGTGTGCTAAACGAAAGAAAGGAGCAAGACAAAGTCTTCGGACTCCTACTTACCTTGAACCCGTCCTTCAACGACCTCTTGAAGCACATCCTAAGGGCAGAGAAGCTCCCCTCCTTTGAGGATATTTGCTCCCAAATTCAGAAAGAGCAAGGATCCCTTGATTTGTTTAGCGGTAAGGGGGAGCTTGCTTCGGCCAACAAAGGAATGTACAAGCAAGAGGAGAGGAAGTTGTTGGTGTGCGACCACTGCAAGAAGCGGGGTCATCTGAAAGACAAGTGCTGGGTTCTCCATCCTCATCTCAAGCCGGCCAAGTTCAAAGCCAACCTCTCAAAGGAAGCGGTTAGCGATAAAGGAGCCGGATCATCAAAGCAGGGAGATGAGGTGGCCATGACCGCAGCCTACGGAGATGTGGTGAGGAAGTCAGACCTTGAGGCTCTCATCCGCTCCATTGCTTCACTCAAGGAGTCTGGTATCTCTTTCTTTACTTCTAGGCCTAGCAAATCGCTTGTTATTGACTCGGGAGCCTCACATCATATGATTAGTAACCCTAGTTTAATTGACAACATAAAACCGGCCTTAGGAAATGTTGTTATTGCAAATGGAGAACAAATACCAGTAAAGGGAATAGGGGACTTGAAACTATTTGATAAAACCTCAAAAGCTTTCTTTATGCCTACCTTTACCTCCAATTTACTATCGGTTAAGAGGGCCACAAATGATTTGAATTGTTATGCAATCTTTGGTCCTAACAATGTTTATTTTCAGGATATTGAGACTGGAAAGGTTCTTGGAGAAGGGCAAGGGAGTGGAGATCTCTATGTCCTAGAGAAAACCGATCCAAATTTATCCTCTACTAAGTCTTGTTTTGTTGTTGATTCGAATATGGTGTGGCATGCTAGGCTAGGCCACCCACATTCACGTGCTTTAGGGTTGATGTTTCCTAATATTTCTTTTGATAATTCTACTTGTGAACCTTGTATTCTTGGAAAACATTGCAAGTCTATCTTTCCTAAGTCAACTACTATTTATGAGAATTGTTTTGATTTGGTTCACTCAGATGTTTGGACATCACCATGCCTATCTAGAGATAATAACAAGTATTTTGTGACTTTTATTGATGAAAAATCAAAATACACTTGGATTACCTTGTTGCCATCTAAAGATAGAGTATTTGATGCCTTTATCAATTTTCAAAATTATGTGACTAATCACTTCAATGCTAAACTTAAGGTACTTAGGTCTGATAATGGGGGGGAATACACAAGTTGCAAGTTCAAAGAACATCTCTCCAAGCATGGCATTCTCCATCAAACTAGTTGTCCCTACACGCCACAACAAAATGGTGTGGCCGAGAGGAAGAACCGGCACCTCATGGAAGTGGCGCGGGCAATCATGTTCCATTCGAGTGTTCCTAAACGATATTGGGGTGATGCCGTGATGACTGCATGCTACCTAATCAACCGAACACCAACTAGAGTTCTTCATGACTTATCTCCATTTGAAGTACTAAACAAATTTAAACCATCTCTTGCTCACTTACGAGTTTTCGGCTGTGTTTGTTTTGTGTTAGTACCAGGAGAACAGAGGAGTAAGCTGGATGCCAAAAGTACAAAGTGTATGTTCATTGGCTACTCCACCACACAAAAGGGGTACAAATGTTATGATCCGGCCACAAGTCGACTATATGTCTCTCGAGACGTCCGGTTTCTAGAACATGTGGGCTACCATGACAAGAGGGATTGGAACAGCCTTAAAGATCTCTCTCACTCACCTAATGACCGAGCTTCGAGTCTACGGTTCCTTCTTGATCACCTTGGCAACCCATCTCCACCAACGGGTGCCGTGCGGCCAACACTAAGTCAAAATTCTACCGATGGTGGGTCTGACCAAGGAGACGCAAATGACAATGGTTCAGCCCAAGATGGTGAATCTCTCGGGTCTGGCCTACCCATAACCGGTGTTCCCGTCCCTGGCCCTACAACGGACACGCATGCTCCGGCGGCGGCCTCTACCGAGGAAAACACGGAGACGGCTCCTACGGACGGTACGTCCACCGTGTTGCCTAGCGTGGATCCACTTCCGGCACCAGTTCTGCGTCGGAGCACCAGACCTCGATCAGATCCCTCCACTTGGAAGAACAAGCGTGTCTATTACAACAGCCAAGCTGTCGCTCATCCCATTCAGTCCGTTTGTTCCCTTGAGCTGTTACCTGCTGATCACCAAGCTTTCTTCGGCCAAGTGGACGCCAATTGGATCCCGCAGACATATGATGAAGCTAAGGAACATCAAGTTTGGTTAGATGCGGTCAAGAATGAAACTGGCGCCATGATCCGGAATCATACGTGGGACGAATCGGATCTTCCTCAAGGCAAGCGGGCAGTTAGCTCCAAATGGGTGTTTACCATAAAGTATTTGAGCAATGGTGACATTGAACGGCATAAAGCCAGGTTAGTGGCCCGTGGCTTCACCCAAACCTATGGCGCGGACTACACGGACACCTTTGCACCCGTGGCCAAGCTCCATACGGTTCGGGTTGTGCTGTCTCTTGCTGTCAACCTCTCATGGGACTTATGGCAGATGGATGTGAAGAACGCCTTCCTTCAAGGTGAACTTGATGAAGAAGTGTACATGACGCCTCCTCCCGGCCTTGAAGACATGGTTACACCCGGAAAAGTCTTGAGGCTACGTAAGGCCATCTATGGCCTTAAGCAGTCCCCACGAGCGTGGTACCACAAACTAAGCTCCACTCTCAAGACTGATGGTTTTACGCGATCGGAGGCTGATCATACTCTCTTCACGCGTCGCACCTCTATTGGTTGGGTGGTGGTGCTCATATACGTCGACGACATCATCGTGACTGGTGATGATAAGGCGGCCATTCAGGACACCAAGGACTCTCTCAAGTCGGTATTTGACATCAAGGACCTTGGGGAACTCAAATACTTTCTTGGTATTGAGATTTGTCGCTCACCGGAAGGACTCTTCCTCTCACAACGCAAGTTTACTCTTGACTTGTTAGAGGAGACTGGCAAGCTTGGTGTGTCTCCGGTTGCTACGCCCCTTGATGAAGATTACCAGCTCAAGCGAAAGGGGGAGAGCTTACGGGCAAAAGAAGGCCGACCTAAGGAACCAATGGACGAGCCATTCTTAGACGTCACACGCTACCGCCGGCTTGTAGGTAAGCTGATATACCTTACTATCACACGACCTGACATATCCTATGCTGTGAATCAGGTTAGCCAACATATGAAGGCACCAAGCAAGTACCAATGGAGTCAAGTCGAAAGGATCCTAAGCTATCTCAAGGGCAGTCCGGGTCAAGGTATTTGGATGGGCAAGAATGACAACACCGAAATCGTTGGCTATTGTGATGCGGATTACAATGGCGACACGCTGGATAGGAGATCCACCACTGGGTACTGCACGTTTGTTGGAGGCAACTTGGTTACATGGAGGTCTAAGAAACAAAAGGTGGTTTCATGCTCTAGCGCCGAGGCCGAGTATAGAGCTATGAGGAAACTCACTAACGAGATGACATGGCTGAAGGGCCTACTCAAGGACTTAGGCATTGAGACAAAGCAGCCCATGACCATGCACTGCGACAATGAAGCGGCTATCCACATTGCCACAAACTCAGTCTTTCATGAGAGGACCAAGCACATAGAAAGCGATTGCCACAAGGTGAGAGAGAAGATTGAAGAAGGAGTGGTGTTACCATGCCACACAAGGAGTCAAGATCAGCTAGCTGACATCTTCACCAAGTCTGCAAGCTCCAAGGTTTGTGATCACATCTACAGCAAACTTGGACTTGTAGACATTACACGGCCATGATCAAGCTTCCCTAATCCGTGGACAGCACACTCTTTTTCCCTTGACTTGGTTTTGTCCCATGAGGTTTTCTAAGTCAAGGTTTTTAATGAGGTGCTGCTTCACGGGTTCCAAGCTTAGCCATTTCACTCGGCTAAGCTTGAGGGGGAGTATTGATCAAGAGAATAAGCCTAAGGCAGCCATGGCCGTTCGTACAATTATGGGGCCGTCCGTACAACCAAGCAATAAGGCCGAGTCATGTAAGTGTGTAAAGACAATGAGGAGGCCTGCTCTCCTTAGGCCCATGAGAAGGATCTAGAATGTCGCTTGTAGCCGTTAGAGAGGAGGAACAAGTGGAGTCACGGGTTATGTTGTGTTTAAGGAGACTAGGACGGGTCACTATCACCGTTGGGATTAGTTCTATCTCTCTCCTTGTCCCTATCACTTATACGATCGGTTGGTAGAGGGTGTAGCCCTAATTTTCCCTTGATATATATAGACTTTAGCCTACATTGTAATATGTATTCTTATGGAACAATAACCTAATCTTTTCTTCTTCCTCATTCTCTTTGTCTACCGATATCTCTCATCAATCTCTTGATTCTCTTCTTTATTCTACAAAGTCTTACACTAAAACCAAGAAAACATTGCTTAGAAGCTGTAAACAGCTTTGTTAGTGTTTCTGGGGATAAAATGTTTCTTAATCCAATGCGACTGAGTAATTATAAGAGTTTGAGATTGATTTGGAGAGTTTAAAAGCCAGTTATATCCGTTTTGTCCCAAAACAGCCTAAAACTAAGAAAACATTGCTTAAAAGCTGTATACAGCTTTATTAGTGTTTTTGGGGTTAAAATGTGTCTTATTCCAATGCAACAGAGTAATTTTAAGAGTTTGAGATAGATTTGGAGAGTTTAAAAGCCACTTATACCCATTTTGTCCCTAAACAGCCTAAAACCAAGAAAACATTTCTTAAAAGCTGTAAACAGCTATGCTAGTGTTTCTGGGGTTAAAATGTGTCTTAATCCAATGCAACTAACTAATTATAAGAGTTTGAGATGGATTAGGAGAGTTTAAAAGCCACTTATACCCATTTTGTCTCAAAACAGGCTAAAACCAAGAAAACATTGCTTAGAAGCTGTAAACAGCTTTGTTAGTGTTTCTGGGGATAAAATGTTTCTTAATCCAATGCGACTGAGTAATTATAAGAGTTTGAGATTGATTTGGAGAGTTTAAAAACCAGTTATACCCGTTTTGTCCCAAAACAGCCTAAAACTAAGAAAACATTGCTTAAAAGCTGTATACAGCTTTGTTAGTGTTTTTGGGGTTAAAATGTTTCTTAATCCAATGCAAGTGACTAATTATAAGAGTTTGAGATGGATTTGGAGAGTTTAAAAGCCACTTATACCCATTTTGTCCCAAAACAGGCTAAAACCAAGAAAACATTGCTTAGAAGCTGTAAACAGCTTTGTTAGTGTTTCTGGGGATAAAATGTTTCTTAATCCAATGCGACTGAGTAATTATAAGAGTTTGAGATTGATTTGGAGAGTTTAAAAGCCACTTATATCCGTTTTGTCCCAAAACAGCCTAAAACTAAGAAAACATTGCTTAAAAGTTGTATACAGCTTTATTAGTGTTTTTGGGGTTAAAATGTGTCTTATTCCAATGCAACTGAGTAATTATAAGAGTTTGAGATGGATTTGGAGAGTTTAAAAGCCACTTATACCCATTTTGTCCCAAAACAGGCTAAAACCAAGAAAAAATTGCTTAGAAGCTGTAAACAGCTTTGTTAGTATTTCTGGGGTTAAAATGTGTCTTAATCCAATGCAACTGACTAATTATATGAGTTTGAGATGGATGTGGAGAGTTTAAAAGCCACTTATACCCATTATGTCCCAAAAGAGGCGAAAACCAAGAAAACATTATTTAGAAGCTGTAAACAGCTATGTTAGTGTTTCTGGGGTTAAAATGTTTCTTAATCCAATGCAACTGAGTAATTATAAGAGTTTGAGATGGATTTGGAGAGTTTAAAAGGCAGTTATACCCATTTTGTCCCAAAACAGCCTAATACTAAGAAAACATTGCTTAAAAGCTGTATACAGCTTTGTTAGTGTTTTTGGGGTTAAAATGTTTCTTAATCCAATGCAACTGACTAATTATAAGAGTTTGAGATGGATTTGGAGAGTTTAAAAGCCACTTATACCCATTTTGTCCCAAAACAGGCTAAAACCAAGAAAACATTGCTTAGAAGCTGTAAACAGCTTTGTTAGTGTTTCTGGGGATAAAATGTTTCTTAATCCAATGCGACTGAGTAATTATAAGAGTTTGAGATTGATTTGGAGAGTTTAAAAGCCAGTTATATCCGTTTTGTCCCAAAACAGCCTAAAACTAAGAAAACATTGCTTAAAAGCTGTATACAGCTTTATTAGTGTTTTTGGGGTTAAAATGTGTCTTATTCCAATGCAACTGAGTAATTATAAGAGTTTGAGATGGATTTGGAGAGTTTAAAAGCCACTTATACCCATTTTGTCCCAAAACAGGCTAAAACCAAGAAAAAATTGCTTAGAACCTGTAAACAGCTTTGTTAGTATTTCTGGGGTTAAAATGTGTCTTAATCCAATGCAACTGACTAATTATATGAGTTTGAGATGGATGTGGAGAGTTTAAAAGCCACTTATACCCATTATGTCCCAAAAGAGGCGAAAACCAAGAAAACATTATTTAGAAGCTGTAAACAGCTATGTTAGTGTTTCTGGGGTTAAAATGTTTCTTAATCCAATGCAACTGAGTAATTATAAGAGTTTGAGATGGATTTGGAGAGTTTAAAAGGCAGTTATACCCATTTTGTCCCAAAACAGCCTAATACTAAGAAAACATTGCTTAAAAGCTGTATACAGCTTTGTTAGTGTTTTTGGGGTTAAAATGTTTCTTAATCCAATGCAACTGACTAATTATAAGAGTTTGAGATGGATTTGGAGAGTTTAAAAGCCACTTATACCCATTTTGTCCCAAAACAGGCTAAAACCAAGAAAACATTGCTTAGAAGCTGTAAACAGCTTTGTTAGTGTTTCTGGGGATAAAATGTTTCTTAATCCAATGCGACTGAGTAATTATAAGAGTTTGAGATTGATTTGGAGAGTTTAAAAGCCAGTTATATCCGTTTTGTCCCAAAACAGCCTAAAACTAAGAAAACATTGCTTAAAAGCTGTATACAGCTTTATTAGTGTTTTTGGGGTTAAAATGTGTCTTATTCCAATGCAACTGAGTAATTATAAGAGTTTGAGATGGATTTGGAGAGTTTAAAAGCCACTTATACCCATTTTGTCCCAAAACAGGCTAAAACCAAGAAAAAATTGCTTAGAAGCTGTAAACAGCTTTGTTAGTATTTCTGGGGTTAAAATGTGTCTTAATCCAATGCAACTGACTAATTATATGAGTTTGAGATGGATGTGGAGAGTTTAAAAGCCACTTATACCCATTATGTCCCAAAAGAGGCGAAAACCAAGAAAACATTATTTAGAAGCTGTAAACAGCTATGTTAGTGTTTCTGGGGTTAAAATGTTTCTTAATCCAATGCAACTGAGTAATTATAAGAGTTTGAGATGGATTTGGAGAGTTTAAAAGGCAGTTATACCCATTTTGTCCCAAAACAGCCTAATACTAAGAAAACATTGCTTAAAAGCTGTATACAGCTTTATTAGTGTTTTTGGGGTTAAAATGTGTCTTATTCCAATGCAACTGAGTAATTATAAGAGTTTGAGAAGGATTTGGAGAGTTTAAAAGCCACTTATACCCATTTTGTCCCAAAACAGGCTAAAACCAAGAAAAAATTGCTTAGAAGCTGTAAACAGCTTTGTTAGTGTTTCTGGGGTTAAAATGTGTCTTAATCCAATGCAACTGACTAATTATAAGAGTTTGAGATGGATGTGGAGAGTTTAAATGCCACTTATACCCATTTTGTCCCAAAAGAGGCTAAAACTTGAGAAAACAATGCTTAGAAGCTGTAAACAGCTTTTTTAGCGTTTCTAGGGTTAAAATGTGTCTTACTCCAACGCAACTAGCTAAATATAAGAGATTGACATGGATTTGGAGAGTTTATTTTGTCCCAAAACAGGCTAAAACCAAAAAAACATTGCTTAGAAGCACTAAACAGCTTTGTTAGTATTTCTCGGGTTAAAATTTGTCTTAATCTAATGGAACTGACTAATTATAAGAGTTTGAGATGGATGTGGAGAGTTTAAAAGCCACTTATACCCATTTTGTCCCAAAACAGCCTAAAACAAAGAAAACATTACTTAGAAGCTGTAAACAGCTTTGTTGGTGTTTCTGGGGTTAAAATGTGTCTTAATCCAATGCAACTGACTAATTATAAGAGTTTGAGATGGATGTGGAGAGTTTAAAAGCCACTTATAGCCATTTTGTCCCAAAACAGGCTAAAACCAAGAAAACATTACTTAGAAGCTGTAAACAGCTATGTTAGTGTTTCTGGGGTTAAAATTTGTCTTAATCCAATGCAACTGACTAATTATAAGAGTTTGAGATGGATGTGGAAAGTTTAAAAGGCATTTATACCCATTTTGTCCCAAAACAGGCGAAAACCAAGAAAACATTACTTAGAAGCTGTAAACAGCTTTGTTAGTGTTTCTGGGGTTAAAATGTGTTTTAATCCAATGCAACTGACTAATTATATGAGTTTGAGATGGATGTGGAGAGTTTAAAAGCCACTTATACCCATTATGTCCCAAAACAGGGTAAAACCAAGAAAACATTATTTAGAAGCTGTAAACAGCTATGTTAGTGTTTCTAGGGTTAAAATGTTTCTTAATCCAATGCAACTGAGTAATTATAAGAGTTTGAGATGGATTTGGAGAGTTTAAAATCCAGTTATACCCATTTTGTCCCAAAACAGCCTAATACTAAGAAAACATTGCTTAAAAGCTGTATACAGCTTTGTTAGTGTTTTTGGGGTTAAAATGTGTCTTAATCCAATGCAACTGACTAATTATAAGAGTTTGAGATGGATTTGGAGAGTTTAAAAGCCACTTATACCCATTTTGTCCCAAAACAGGCTAAAACCAAGAAAACATTGCTTAGAAGCTGTTAGCGTTTCTGGGGTTAAAATGTATCTTAATCCAATGCAACTAACTAATTATAAGAGTTTGAGATGGATTTGGAGAGTTTAAAAGCCACTTATACCCATTTTGTCCCAAAACAGGCTAAAACCAAGAAAACATTGCTTAGAAGCTGTAAACAGCTATGCTATTGTTTCTGGGGTTAAAATCTGTCTTGATCCAATGCAACTAACTAATTAAAAGAGTTTGAGATGGATGTGGAGAGTTTAAAAGCCACTTATACCCATTTTGTCCCTAAACAGCCTAAAACCAAGAAAACATTGCTTAGAAGCCATAACCAGCATTGTTAGTGTTTATGGGGTTAAAATGTGTCTTAACCCAATGCAACTGACTAATTATAAGAGTTTGAGATGGATTTGGAAAGTTTAAAAGCCACTTATACCCATTTTGTCCCAAAACAGCCTAAAACTAAGAAAACATTGCTTAGAAACTGTAAACAGCTTTGTTAGTGTTTCTGGGGTTAAAATGTGTCTTAATCCAATGCAACTAACTCATTATAAGATTTTGAGATAGATGTGGAGAGTTTAAAAGCCACTTATACCCATTTTGTCCCAAAACAGGCTAAAACCAAAAAAACATTGCTTAGAATCTGTAAACAGCTTTGTTAGTGCTTCTGGGGTTAAAATGTTTCTTAATCCAATGCAACTGAGTAATTATAAGAGTTTGAGATGGATTAGGAGAGTTTAAAAGCCACTTATACCCATTTTGACCCAAAACAGGTTAAAACCAAGAAAACATTGCTTAAAAGGTGTAAACAGCTTTGTTAGTGTTTCTGGGGTTAAAATATGTCTTAATCCAATGCAAGTGACTAATGATAAGAGTTTGAGATTGATTTGGAGAGTTTAAAAGCCACTTATACCCATTTTGTCCCAAAAGGGGCTAAAACCAAGAAAACATTGCTTAGAAGCTGTAAACATCTTTGTTAGCGTTTATGGGGTTAAAATGTGTCTTAATCCAATGCAACAAACTAATTATAAGAGTTTGAGATAGATTTGGAGAGTTTAATAGCCACTTATACCCATTTTGTCCCTAAACAGCCTAAAACCAAGAAAACATTTCTTAAAAGCTGTAAACAGCTATGCTAGTGTTTCTGGGGTTAAAATGTGTCTTAATCCAATGCAACTAACTAATTATAAGAGTTTGAGATGGATTAGGAGAGTTTAAAAGCCACTTATACCCATTTTGTCTCAAAACAGGCTAAAACCAAGAAAACATTGCTTAGAAGCTGTAAACAGCTTTGTTAGTGTTTCTGGGGTTAAAATGTTTCTTAATCCAATGCAACTGACTAATTATAAGAGTTTGAGATGGATGTGGAGAGTTTAAAAGGCATTTATACCCATTTTGTCCCAAAAGAGGCAAAAACCAAGAAAACATTACTTAGAAGCTGTAAACAGCTTTGTTAGTATTTCTGGGGTTAAAATGTGTCTTAATCCAATGCCACTGTCTAATTATATGAGTTTGAGATGGATGTGGAGTGTTTAAAAGCCACTTATACCCATTATGTCCCAAAACAGGGTAAAACCAAGAAAACATTATTTAGAAGCTGTAAACAGCTATGTTAGTGTTTCTGGGGTTAAAATTTTTCTTAATCCAATGCAACTGAATAATTATAAGAGTTTGAGATGGATTTGGAGGGTTTAAAGCCAGTTATACCCATTTTGTCCCAAAACAGCCTAATACTAAGAAAACATTGCTTAAAAGCTGTGTACAGCTTTGTTAGTGTTTTTGGGGTTAAAATGTGTCTTAATCCAATGCAACTGACTAATTATAAGAGTTTGAGATGGATTTGGAGAGTTTAAAAGCCACTTATACCCATTTTGTCCCAAAACAGGCTAAAACCAAGAAAACATTGCTTAGAAGCTGTAAACAGCTTTGTTAGCGTTTCTGCGGTTAAAATGTATCTTAATCCAATGCAACTAACTAATTATAAGAGTTTGAGATGGATTTGGAGCGTTTAAAAGCCACTTATACCCCCTTTGTCCCAAAACAGGCTAAAACCAAGAAAACATTGCTTAAAAGCTGTAAACAGCTATGCTATTGTTTCTGGGGTTAAAATGTGTCTTGATCCAATGCAACTGACTAATTAAAAGAGTTTGAGATAGGTGTGGAGAGTTTAAAAGCCACTTATACCCATTTTGTCCCTAAACAGCCTAAAACCAAGAAAACATTGCTTAGAAGCCATAACCAGCATTGTTAGTGTTTATGGGGTTAAAATGTGTCTTAACCCAATGCAACTGACTAATAATAAGAGTTTAAGATGGATTTGGAGAGTTTAAAAGCCACTTATACCCATTTTGTCCGAAAACAGCCTAAAACTAAGAAAACATTGCTTAGAAACTGTAAACATCTTTTTTAGTGTTTCTAGGGTTAAATGTGTCTTAATCCAATGCAACTAACTCATTATAAGATTTTGAGATAGATGTGGAGAGTTTAAAAGCCACTTATACCCATTTTGTCCCAAAACAGGCTAAAAGCAAAACAAACATTGCTTAGAAGCTGTAAACAGCTTTGTTAGTGCTTCTGGGGTTAAAATGTTTCTTAATCCAATGCAACTGAGTAATTATAAGAGTTTGAGATGGATTAGGAGAGATTAAAAGCCACTTATACCCATTTTGTCCCAAAACAGGTTAAAACCAAGAAAACATTGCTTAAAAGGTGTAAACAGCTTTGTTAGTGTTTCTGGGGTTAACATGTGTCTTAATCCAATGCAAGTGACTAATTATAAGAGTTTAAGATGGATTTAGAGAGTTTAAAAGCCACTTATACCCATTTTGTCCCAAAAGAGGCTAAAACCAAGAAAACATTGCTTAGAAGCTGTAGACAGCTATGCTAGTGTTTCTGGGGTTAAAATGTGTATTGATCCAATGCAACTGACTAATTAGAAGAGTTTGAGATGGAAGTGGAGAGTTTAAAAGCCACTTATACCCATTTTGTCCCTAAACAAGCTAAAACCAAAAAAACATTGCTTAGAAGCTTTAAACAGCTTTGTTAGTGTTTCTGGTTTAAAATGTGTCTTAATCCAATGCAACTAACTAATTATAAGAGTTTGAGATAGATGTGGAGAGTTTAAAAGCCATTTATACCCATTTTGTCCCAACACAGGCTAAAACCAAGAAAGCATTGCTTAGAAGCTGTAAACAGCTTTGTTAGCGTTTCTGGGGTTAAAATGTGTCTTGATCCAATGCAACTGACTAATTAAAAGAGTTTGAGATGGATGTGGAGAGTTTAAAAGCCACTTATACCCATTTTGTCCATAAACAGCCTAAAATCAAGAAAACATTGCTTAGAAGCCATAACCAGCATTGTTAGTGTTTATGGGGTTAAAATGTGTCTTAACCCAATGCAACTGACTAATTATAAGAGTTTGAGATGGATTTGGAGAGTTTAAAAGCCACTTATACCCATTTTGTCCCAAAACAGCCTAAAACTAAGAAAACATTGCTTAGAAACTGTAAACAGCTTTGTTAGTGTTTATGGGGTTAAAATGTGTCTTAATCCAATGCAACTAACTAATTATAAGAGTTTGAGATGGATTTGGAGAGTTTAAAAGCCACTTATACCCATTTTGTCCCAAAACAGGCTGAAACCAAGAAAACATTGCTTAGAAGCTGTAGACAGCTATGCTAGTGTTTCTGGGGTTAAAATGTGTCTTGATCCAATGCAACTGACAAATTAGAAGAGTTTGAGATGGATGTGGAGAGTTTAAAAGCCACTTATACCCATTTTGTCCCTAAACAGGCTAAAACCAAAAAAACATTGCTTAGAAGCTTTAAACAGCTTTGTTAGTGTTTCTGGTTTAAAATGTGTCTTAATCCAATGCAACTAACTAATTATAAGAGTTTGAGATAGATGTGGAGAGTTTAAAAGCCACTTATACCCATTTTGTCCCAAAACAGGCTAAAACCAAGAAAACATTGCTTAGAAGCTGTAAACAGCTTTGTTAGTGTTTCTGTGGATAAAATGTTTCTTAATCCAATGCAACTGAGTAACTATAAGAGTTTGAGATGGATTTGGAGAGTTTAAAAGCCAGTTATACCCGTTTTGTCCCAAAACAGCCTAAAACTAAGAAAACATTGCTTAAAAGCTGTATACAGCTTTATTAGTGTTTTTGGGGTTAAAATGTGTCTTAATCCAATGCAACTGAGTAATTATAAGAGTTTGAGATTGATTTGGAGAGTTTTATAGCCACTTATACCCATTTTGTCCCAAAACAGGCTAAAACCAAGAAAATATTGCTTAGAAGCTGTAAACAGCTTTGTTAGTGTTTATGGGGTTAAAATGTGTCTTAATCCAATGCAACAAACTAATTATAAGAGTTTGAGATAGATTTGGAGAGTTTAAAAGCCACTTATACCCATTTCCCTAAACAGCCTAAAACCAAGAAAACATTTCTTAAAAGCTGTAAACAGCTATGCTAGTGTTTCTGGGGTTAAAATGTGTCTTAATCCAATGCAACTAACTAATTATAAAAGTTTGAGATAGATGTGGAGAGTTTAAAAGCCACTTATACCCATTTTGTCCCAAAACAGGCTAAAACCAAGAAAACATTGCTTAGAAGCTGTAAACAGCTTTGTTAGTGTTTCTGGGGTTAAAATGTTTCTTAATCCAATGCAAGTTAGTAATTATAAGAGTTTGAGATGG
The DNA here is from genome assembly GCF_030686135.1 of Camelina sativa. Taxonomy (NCBI): domain Eukaryota; kingdom Viridiplantae; phylum Streptophyta; class Magnoliopsida; order Brassicales; family Brassicaceae; genus Camelina; species Camelina sativa. The sequence continues at coordinate 18,285,585 of NC_141894.1, read as the reverse complement.
ATTTGGAAAGTTTAAAAGCCACTTATACCCATTTTGTCCCAAAACAGGCTAAAACCAAGAAAACATTGCTTAGAAGCTCTAAACAGCTTTGTTAGCGTTTCTGGGGTTAAAATGTGTCTTATTCCAATGCAACTAACTAATTATAAGAGTTTGAGACGGATTTGGAGAGTTTAAAAGCCACTTATACCTATTTTGTCCCAAAACAGGCTAAAACCAAGAAAACATTGCTTAGAAGCTGTAGACAGCTATGCTAGTGTTTCTGGAGTTAAAATGTGTCTTGATCCAATGCAACTGACTAATTAGAAGAGTTTGAGACGGATTTGGAGAGTTTAAAAGCCACTTATACCTATTTTGTCCCAAAACAGGCTAAAACCAAGAAAACATTGCTTAGAAGCTGTAGACAGCTATGCTAGTATTTCTGGGGTTAAAATGTGTCTTGATCCAATGCAACTGACTAATTAGAAGAGTTTGGGATGGATGTGGAGAGTTTCAAAGCCATTTATACCCATTTTGTCCCTAATCAGGCTAAAACCAAGAAAACATTGTTTAGAAGCTTTAAACAGCTTTGTTAGTGTTTCTGGGGTGAAAATGTGTCTTAATCCTATGCAACTGACTAATTGTAACATCCGCGAACCAATTTTTAAGGTTTTGGTGTGGGTGTCGATCGACACCCTTGGTGTATCGATCGACACCATGTTTTCTGGTTTGGTCCGGTTCGTTTTAATTGTTGTTTGGTTCGGTTTGGTTCAAGGAAAAATCCCTAAATCATGTTATAAGTAGAGAAGCGACAAATTTAAGGGTTTTAGGGTGTCTTGTCGCCGTTTTCAGAGATAGAGAGAGAGGAGAGAGCCTATTGTGGTGTGAAGGAGATTAAAGGAGAAAGATCAGAATCGTTAGGGTTTGGGAGGAAACAGTTTCGGCATATCAAATCGTTCTCAAAAGTAATGAAATTTGGTAGGTTTATTCCCAAGTCTTTCATCGTCATTCGCTTTTCTACAGAAGTAGATTTGGATTTAAACTCGATGAGTTATTGGCAGTTTCGTGAGACACGTTTTCTCAGACGCGAGTTGGGACCATCGGAGATTGTAACTGAGATCGTGGTCTCGTGTGGTGCCTGATCGTGCTGAAATTTAGTGGGACGCTTCGTGACGTCTAGGGGTAGCTTTTCACCGGAGCGATTTGATAGTTAACGGTTGGTTTTTATTTTAGGGTTTCGTCTTTGAGACTGTTCTTTTCTGATGTTTCTGTCCAGTTTTGTTATAAGTCGTTTTTGGTTGTGTGGCTTGTTGTAGGGCATTTCTGGGCTGTTTCAGACGTTAGGAGGGTCTCAACTGGTTGTATTGGTTGTTATAATCAGTTGATAAGGTGAGTGCATGACCATGGCTTATCTAAGCCTGAGAATCCTTTGTTGTTCTTGCTTGATTGGTGGTGCTTTGTGGTGTTGTTCTTGCTTGGTTGGTTGTGTTAGTGGTGTTGTTCTTGCTTGTGGTGGTTGTGTTATGGTTCTTATAGGTTCCTGAAGGTTTTGGGTGAGGTTGGAACGGATTGGAGATGATTGGAAACGGAGGTTCGTCGTTTGGATTCGTGCAGTTCGCGTCTGCGAAGGGAGTGTCGATCGACACCAGTTAGGTGTCGGTCGACACCATGTTTGGTCAGTGTCGATCGACACCTCTCTGGTGTCGGTCGACACCAAGTTGCTTGTTTCGTGATTTTTCCTGGTTTGTTGTGTTTGGTTGTCATTTGTTAAGCATTGGAATCTCAGTTGCTTGTGTGTATAGCCCAGTAGATGGGAGGATTGCCTCACTAAGTATTTGTGATAATACTTACGCATCTCAATTGTTGTTTGTGGTGTGCAGGTTTGTGACGTGGAATCATGGCAATGAGGAGGAGGATGATCTAGGGTCTCGTTTGGGTGTTATTGGATTTGTTGGTTATGTTGTTGGAACCTTGGTTAGTGTTATGTTAGGTTGCCGGATAGAATGGTTAGGAATGTTATTGTATTGATGATGTTGTTGGTTTTGTATTATTGGTATGTTTCCGCTGTGCTTAATGTTATTGCTGGTTTAATGTTGAGTTGTGGTTTGGGTTGGTTAATTAAGTAGTATGGGATGCTTCATTATACATTGTATTTAATTGTTAAAAAAAAAAAAGGGGTCGGGTTTTTTCACTAATTATAAGAGTTTGAGATGGATGTGGAGAGCTTAAAAGCCACTTATACCCATTTTGTCCCAAAACAGGCTAAAACCAAGAAAACATTGCTTAGAAACTCTAAATAGCTATGTTAGTGTTTATGGGGTTAAAATGTGTCTTAATCCAATGCAACTAACTAATTATAAGAGTTTGAGATGGATGTGGAGAGCTTAAAAGCCACTTATACCCATTTTGTCCCAAAACAGGCTAAAACCAAGAAAACATTGCTTAGAAACTCTAAATAGCTATGTTAGTGTTTCTGGGGTTAAAATGTGTCTTAATCCAATGCAGCTGACTAGTTATAAGAGTTTGAGATGGATGTGGAGAGTTTAAAAGCCACTTATACCCATTTTGTCCCAAAACAAGCTAAAACCAAGAAAACATTGCTTAGAAGCACTAAATAGCTTTGTTAGTGTTTCTGGGGTTAAAATGTGTCTTAATCCAATGCAACTAACTAATTATAAGAGTTTGAGATAGATGTGGATAGTTTAAAAGCCACTTATACACATTTTGTCCCAAAAAGGCTAAAACCAAGAAAACATTGCTTAGAAACACTAAACAGCTTTGTTAGTGTTTCTGGGGTTAAAATGTGTCTTAATCCAATGCAACTAACTAATTATAAGAGTTTGAGATAGATGTGGATAGTTTAAAAGCCACTTATACCCATTTTGTCCCACAACAGGCTAAAACCAAGAAAACATTGCTTAGAAGCTGTAAATAGCTATGTTAGTGTTTCAGGGGTTAAAATGTGTCTTAATCCAATCCAGCTGACTAGTTAGAAGAGTTTGAGATGGATGTGGAGAGCTTAAAAGCCACTTATACCCATTTTGTCCCAAAACAGGCTAAAACCAAGAAAACATTGCTTAGAAGCACTAAACAGCTTTGTTAGTGTTTCTGGGGTTAAAATGTGTCTTAATCCAATGCAACTAACTAATTATAAGAGTTTGAGATAGATGTGGATAGTTTAAAAGCCACTTATACCCATTTTGTCCCAAAAAGGCTAAAACCAAGAAAACATTGCTTAGAAGCACTAAACAGCTTTGTTAGTGTTTCTGGGGTTAAAATGTGTCTTAATCCAATGCAACTAACTAATTATAAGAGTTTGAGATAGATGTGGATAGTTTAAAAGCCACTTATACCCATTTTGTCCCAAAACAGGCTAAAACCAAGAAAACATTGCTTAGAAGCTGTAAACAGCTATGTTAGTGTTTATGGGGTTAAAATGTTTCTTAATCCAATGCAACTGACTAATTATAAGAGTTTGAGATGGATGTGGAGAGCTTAAAAGCCACTTATACCCATTTTGTCCCAAAACAGGCTAAAACCAAGAAAACATTGCTTAGAAACTCTAAATAGCTATGTTAGTGTTTCTGGGGTTAAAATGTGTCTTAATCCAATGCAGCTGACTAGTTATAAGAGTTTGAGATGGATGTGGAGAGTTTAAAAGCCACTTATACCCATTTTGTCCCAAAACAAGCTAAAACCAAGAAAACATTGCTTAGAAGCACTAAATAGCTTTGTTAGTGTTTCTGGGGTTAAAATGTGTCTTAATCCAATGCAACTAACTAATTATAAGAGTTTGAGATAGATGTGGATAGTTTAAAAGCCACTTATACACATTTTGTCCCAAAAAGGCTAAAACCAAGAAAACATTGCTTAGAAGCACTAAACAGCTTTGTTAGTGTTTCTGGGGTTAAAATGTGTCTTAATCCAATGCAACTAACTAATTATAAGAGTTTGAGATAGATGGGGATAGTTTAAAAGCCACTTATACCCATTTTGTCCCAAAACAGGCTAAAACCAAGAAAACATTGCTTAGAAGCTGTAAATAGCTATGTTAGTGTTTCAGGGGTTAAAATGTGTCTTAATCCAATCCAGCTGACTAGTTAGAAGAGTTTGAGATGGATGTGGAGAGCTTAAAAGCCACTTATACCCATTTTGTCCGAAAACAGGCTAAAACCAAGAAAACATTGCTTAGAAGCACTAAACAGCTTTGTTAGTGTTTCTGGGGTTAAAATGTGTCTTAATCCAATGCAACTAACTAATTATAAGAGTTTGAGATAGATGTGGATAGTTTAAAAGCCACTTATACCCATTTTGTCCCAAAAAGGCTAAAACCAAGAAAACATTGCTTAGAAGCACTAAACAGCTTTGTTAGTGTTTCTGGGGTTAAAATGTGTCTTAATCCAATGCAACTAACTAATTATAAGAGTTTGAGATAGATGTGGATAGTTTAAAAGCCACTTATACCCATTTTGTCCCAAAACAGGCTAAAACCAAGAAAACATTGCTTAGAAGCTGTAAATAGCTATGTTAGTGTTTCTGGGGTTAAAATGTGTCTTAATCCAATGCAGCTGACTAGTTATAAGAGTTTGAGATGGATGTGGAGAGTTTAAAAGCCACTTATACCCATTTTGTCCCAAAACAGGCTAAAACCAAGAAAACATTGCTTAGAAGCACTAAACAGATTTGTTAGTGTTTCTGGGGTTAAAATGTGTCTTAATCCAATGCAACTAACTAATTATAAGAGTTTGAGATAGATGTGGATCGTTTAAAAGCCACTTATACAAATTTTGTCCCAAACCAGGCTAAAACCAAGAAAACATTGCTTAGAAGCTGTAAATAGCTATGTTAGCGTTTCTGGGGTTAAAATGTGTCTTAATCCAATGCAACTGACTAAGTATAAGAGTTTGAGATGGATGTAGAGAGTTTAAAAGCCACTTATACCCATTTTGTCCCAAAACAGGCTAAAACCAAAAAAACATTGCTTAGAAGGACTAAACAGCTTTGTTAGTGTTTCTGGGGTTAAAATGTGTCTTAATCCAACGCAACTAACTAATTATAAGAGTTTGAGATAGATGTGGATAGTTTAAAAGCCACTTATACCCATTTTGTCCCAAAACAGGCTAAAATCAAGAAAACATTGCTTAGAAACTCTAAATAGCTATGTTAGTGTTTCTGGGGTTAAAATGTGTCTTAATCCAATGCAGCTGACTAGTTATAAGAGTTTGAGATGGATGTGGAGAGTTTAAAAGCCACTTATACCCATTTTGTCCCAAAAGAAGCTAAAACCAAGAAAATATTGCTTAGAAGCACTAAACAGCTTTGTTAGTGTTTCTGGGGTTAAAATGTGTCTTAATCCAATGCAACTAACTAATTATAAGAGTTTGAGATAGATGTGGATAGTTTAAAAGCCACTTATACAAATTTTGTCCCAAACCAGGCTAAAACCAAGAAAACATTGCTTAGAAGCTGTAAATAGCTATGTTAGTGTTTCAGGGGTTAAAATGTGTCTTAATCCAATGCAGCTGACTAGTTATAAGAGTTTGAGATGGATGTGGAGAGTTTAAAAGCCACTTATACCCATTTTGTCCCAAAAGAAGCTAAAACCAAGAAAATATTGCTTAGAAGCACTAAACAGCTTTGTTAGTGTTTCTGGGGTTAAAATATGTCTTAATCCAATGCAACTAACTAATTATAAGAGTTTGAGATAGATGTGGATAGTTTAAAAGCCACTTATACACATTTTTTCCCAAAATAGGCTAAAACCAAGAAAACATTGCTTAGAAGCTGTAAACAGGTATGTTAGTGTTTATGGGGTTAAAATGTGTCTTAATCCAATGCAACTGACTAATTATAAGAGTTTGAGATGGATGGGGAGAGTTTAAAAGCCACTTATACACATTTTGTCCCAAAACAGGCTAAAACCAAGAAAACATTGCTTAGAAGCTGTAAACAGCTTTGTTAGTGTTTCTGGGGTTAAAATGTGTCTTAATCCAATGCAACTGACTAATTTTAAGAGTATGAGATTGATGTGGAGAGTTTAAAAGCCACTTATACCCATTTTGTCCAAAAACAGGCTAAAACCAAGAAAACATTGCTTAGAAACTCTAAATAGCTATGTTAGTGTTTCTCGGGTTAAAATGTGTCTTAATGCAATGCAGCTGACTAGTTATAAGAGTTTGAGATGGATGTGGAGAGTTTAAAAGCCACTTATACCCTTTTTGTCCCAAAACACGCTAAAACCAAGAAAACATTGCTTAGAAGCACTAAACAGCTTTGTTTGTGTTTCTGGGGTTAAAATGTGTCTAAATCCAATGCAACTAACTAATTATTAGAGTTTGAGATGGATGTGGATAGTTTAAAAGCCACTTATACCCATTTTGTCCCAAAATAGGCCAAAACCAAGAAAACATTGCTTAGAAGCTGTAAACAGCTATGTTAGTGTTTATGGGGTTAAAATGTTTCTTAATCCAATGCAACTGACTAATTATAAGAGTTTGAGATGGATGTGGAGAGCTTAAAAGCCACTTATACCCATTTTGTCCCAAAACAGGCTAAAACCAAGAAAACATTGCTTAGAAACTCTAAATAGCTATGTTAGTGTTTCTGGGGTTAAAATGTGTCTTAATCCAATGCAGCTGACTAGTTATAAGAGTTTGAGATGGATGTGGAGAGTTTAAAAGCCACTTATACCCATTTTGTCCCAAAACAAGCTAAAACCAAGAAAACATTGCTTAGAAGCACTAAATAGCTTTGTTAGTGTTTCTGGGGTTAAAATGTGTCTTAATCCAATGCAACTAACTAATTATAAGAGTTTGAGATAGATGTGGATAGTTTAAAAGCCACTTATACACATTTTGTCCCAAAAAGGCTAAAACCAAGAAAACATTGCTTAGAAGCACTAAACAGCTTTGTTAGTGTTTCTGGGGTTAAAATGTGTCTTAATCCAATGCAACTAACTAATTATAAGAGTTTGAGATAGATGTGGATAGTTTAAAAGCCACTTATACCCATTTTGTCCCAAAACAGGCTAAAACCAAGAAAACATTGCTTAGAAGCTGTAAATAGCTATGTTAGTGTTTCAGGGGTTAAAATGTGTCTTAATCCAATCCAGCTGACTAGTTAGAAGAGTTTGAGATGGATGTGGAGAGCTTAAAAGCCACTTATACCCATTTTGTCCCAAAACAGGCTAAAACCAAGAAAACATTGCTTAGAAGCACTAAACAGCTTTGTTAGTGTTTCTGGGGTTAAAATGTGTCTTAATCCAATGCAACTAACTAATTATAAGAGTTTGAGATAGATGTGGATAGTATAAAAGCCACTTATACACATTTTGTCCCAAAACAGGCTAAAACCAAGAAAACATTGCTTAGAAGCTGTAAATAGCTATGTTAGCGTTTCTGGGGTTAAAATGTGTCTTAATCCAATGCAACTAACTAAGTATAAGAGTTTGAGATGGATGTAGAGAGTTTAAAAGCCACTTATACCCATTTTGTCCCAAAACAGGCTAAAACTAGGAAAACATTGCTTAGAAGGACTAAACAGCTTTCTTAGTGTTTCTGGGGTTAAAATGTGTCTTAATCCAACGCAACTAACTGATTATAAGATTTTAGATAGATGTGGATAGTTTAAAAGCCACTTATACCCATTTTGTCCCAAAATAGGCTAAAATCAAGAAAACATTGCTTAGAAACTCTAAATAGCTATGTTAGTGTTTCTGGGGTTAAAATGTGTCTTAATCCAATGCAGTTGACTAGTTATAAGAGTTTGAGATGGATGTGGAGAGTTTAAAAGCCACTTATACCCATTTTGTCCCAAAACAAGCTAAAACCAAGAAAACATTGCTTAGAAGCACTAAACAGCTTTGTTAGTGTTTCTGGGGTTAAAATGTGTCTTAATCCAATGCAACTAACTAATTATAAGAGTTTGAGATAGATGTGGATAGTTTAAAAGCCACTTATACACATTTTTTCCCAAAATAGGCTAAAACCAAGAAAACATTGCTTAGAAGCTGTAAACAGGTATGTTAGTGTTTATGGGGTTAAAATGTGTCTTAATCCAATGCAACTGACTAATTATAAGAGTTTGAGATGGATGGGGAGAGTTTAAAAGCCACTTATACACATTTTGTCCCAAAACAGGCTAAAACCAAGAAAACATTGCTTAGAAGCTGTAAACAGCTTTGTTAGTGTTTCTGGGGTTAAAATGTGTCTTAATCCAATGCAACTGACTAATTTTAAGAGTATGAGATTGATGTGGAGAGTTTAAAAGCCACTTATACCCATTTTGTCCAAAAACAGGCTAAAACCAAGAAAACATTGCTTAGAAACTCTAAATAGCTATGTTAGTGTTTCTCGGGTTAAAATGTGTCTTAATGCAATGCAGCTGACTAGTTATAAGAGTTTGAGATGGATGTGGAGAGTTTAAAAGCCACTTATACCCTTTTTGTCCCAAAACAGGCTAAAACCAAGAAAACATTGCTTAGAAGCACTAAACAGCTTTGTTTGTGTTTCTGGGGTTAAAATGTGTCTAAATCCAATGCAACTAACTAATTATTAGAGTTTGAGATGGATGTGGATAGTTTAAAAGCCACTTATACACAATTTGTCCCAAAACAGGCTAAAACCAAGAAAACATTGCTTAGAAACTGTAAACAGCTATGTTAGTGTTTCTGGGGTTAAAATGTGTCTTAATCCAATGCAATTGACTAATTATAAGAGTTTGAGATGGATGTGGAGAGTTTAAAAGCCACTTATACCCATTTTGACCCAAAACAGGGTAAAAACAAGAAAACATTGCTTAGAAGCACTAAACAGCTTTGTTAGTGTTTCTGGGGTTAAAATGTGTCTTAATCCAAAGCAACTAACTAATTATAAGAGTATGAGATTGATGTGGAGAGTTTAAAAGCCACTTATACCCATATTGTCCCAAAACAGGCTAAAACCAAGAAAACTTTGCTTAGAAGCACTAAACATGTTTGTTAGTGTTTCTGGGGTTAAAATGTGTCTTAATCCAATGCAACTAACTAATTATAAGAGTTTGAGATTGATGTGGACAGTTTAAAAGCCACTTATACCCATTTTGTCCCAAAAAGGCTAAATCAAAGAAAACATTGCTTAGAAAACCAAGAAAACATTGCTTAGAAGCACTAAACAGCTTTGTTAGTGTTTCTGGGGTTCAAATGTGTCTTAATCCAATGCAACTAACTAATTATAAGAGTTTGAGATAGATGTGGAGAGTTTAAAAGCCACTTATACCCATTTTGTCCCAAACCAGGCTAAAACCAAGAAAACATTGCTTAGAAGCTGTAAATAGCTTTGTTAGTGTTTCTGGGGTTAAAATGTGTCTTAATCCAATGCAACTAACTAATTATAAGAGTTTGAGATTGATGTGGAGAGTTTAAAAGCCACTTATACCCATTTTGTCCCAAAACAGGCTAAAACCAAGAAAACATTGCTTAGAAGCACCAAACAGCTTTGTTAGTGTTTATGGGGTTAAAATGTGTCTTAATCCAATGCAACTAACTAATTATAAGAGTTTGAGATAGATATGGAGAGTTTAAAAGCCACTTATACCCATTTTGTCCCAAAACAGGCTAAAACCAAGAAAACATTGCTTAGAAGCTGTAAACATCTTTGTTAGTGTTTCTGGGGTTAAAATGTGTCTTAATCCAATGCAACTAACTAATTATAAGAGTTTGAGATGGATTTGGAGAGTTTAAAAGCCACTTATACCCATTTTGTCCGAAAACAGGCTAAATCCAAGAAAACATTGCCTAGAAGCTATAAACAGCTATGTTAGTGTTTCTGGGGTTAAAATGTGTCTTAATCCAATGCAGCTGACTAATTATAAGAGTTTGAGATGGATGTGGTGAGTTTAAAAGCCACTTATACCCATTTTGTCCCAAAAGAGGCTAAAACCAAGAAAACATTGCTTAGAAGCACCAAACAGCTTTGTTAGTGTTTCTGGGGTTAAAATGTGTCTTAATACAATGCAACTTACTAATTATAATAGTTTGAGATAAATGTGGAGAATTTAAAAGCCACTTATACCCATTTTGTACCAAAAAGGCTAAAACCAAGAAAACATTGCTTAGAAGCACTAAACAGCTTTGTTAGTGTTTCTGGGGTTAAAATGTGTCTTAATCCAATGCAACTAACTAATTATAAGAGTTTGATATAGATGTGGAGAGTTTAAAAGCCACTTATACCCATTTTGTCCCAAAAAGGCTAAAACCAAGAAAACATTGCTTAGAAGCACTAAACAGCTTTGTTAGTGTTTCTGGGGTTAATATGTGTCTTAATCCAATGCAACTAACTAATTATAAGAGTTTGAGATAGATGTGGATAGTTTAAAAGCCACTTATACCCATTTTGTCCCAAAACAGGCTAAAACCAAGAAAACATTGCTTAGAAGCTGTAAACAGCTATGTTAGTGTTTCTGGGGTTAAAATGTGTCTTAGTGTGTTTTAACCCCAGAAACACTAACATAGCTGTTTACAGCTTCTAAGCAATGTTTTCTTGGTTTTAGCCTGTTTTGGGACAAAATGGGTATAAGTGGCTTTTAAACTCTCCACATCAATCTCAAACTCTTATAATTAATTAGTTGCATCGAATTAAGACACATTTTAACCCCAGAAACACTAACATAGCTGTTTACAGCTTCTAAGCAATGTTTTCTTGGTTTTAGCCTGTTTTGGGACAAAATGGGTATAAGTGGCTTTTAAACTCTCCACATCTATCTCAAACTCCTATAATTAGTTAGTTGCATTGGATAAAGACACATTTTAACCCCAGAAACACTAACATAGCTGTTTACAGCTTCTAAGCAATGTTTTCTTGGTTTTAGCCTGTTTTGGGACAAAATGGGTATAGGTGGCTTTTAAACTCTCCACATTTATCTCAAACTCCTATAATTAGTTAGTTGCATTGGATTAAGACACATTTTAACCCGAGAAACACTAACATAGCTGTTTACAGCTTCTAAACAATGTTTTCCTTGTTTTAGCCTGTTTTGGGACAAAATGGGTATAAGTGGCTTTTAAAATCTCCACATCTATCTCAAACTCTTATACCTAGTCAGTTGCATTGGACTAAGACTCATTTTAACCCCAGAAACACTAACACAGCTGTTTACAGCTTCTAAGCAATGTTTTCTTGGTTTTAGCCTGTTTTGGGACAAAATGAGTATAAGTGGCTTTTAAACTCTCCACATCTATCTCAAACTCCTATAATTAATTAGTTGCATTGGATTAAGACACATTTTAACCCCAGAAACACTAACATAGCTGTTTACAGCTTCTAAGCAATGTTTTCTTGGTTTTAGCCTGTTTTAGGACAAAATGGGTATAAGTGGCTTTTAAAGTCTCCACATCTATCTCAAACTCTTATAACTAGTCAGTTGCATTGGATTAAGACACATTTTAACCCCAGAAACACTAACATAGCTGTTTACAGCTTCTAAGCAATGTTTTCTTGGTTTTAGCCTATTTTGGGACAAAATGGGTATAAGTGGCTTTTAAACTCTCCACATCAATCTCATACTCTTAAAATTAGTCAGTTGCATTGGATTAAGACACATTTTAACCCCAGAAACACTAACAAAGCTGTTTACAGCTTCTAAGCAATGTTTTCTTGGTTTTAGCCTGTTTTGGGACAAAATGTGTATAAGTGGCTTTTAAACTCTCCCCATCCATCTCAAACTCTTATAATTAGTCAGTTGCATTGGATTAAGACACATTTTAACCCCATAAACACTAACATACCTGTTTACAGCTTCTAAGCAATGTTTTCTTGGTTTTAGCCTATTTTGGGAAAAAATGTGTATAAGTGGCTTTTAAACTATCCACATCTATCTCAAACTCTTATAATTAGTTAGTTGCATTGGATTAAGACACATATTAACCCCAGAAACACTAACAAAGCTGTTTAGTGCTTCTAAGCAATGTTTTCTTGGTTTTAGCCTTTTTGGGACAAAATGGGTATAAGTGGCTTTTAAACTCTCCACATCTATCTCAAACTCTTATAACTAGTCAGTTGTATTGGACTAAGACACATTTTAACCCCAGAAACACTAACATAGCTGTTTACAGCTTCTAAGCTATGTTTTCTTGGTTTTAGCCTGTTTTGGGACAAAATGGGTATAAGTGGCTTTTAAAGTCTCCACATCTATCTCAAACTCTTATAACTAGTCAGTTGCATTGGATTAAGACACATTTTAACCCCAGAAACACTAACATAGCTGTTTACAGCTTCTAAGCAATGTTTTCTTGGGTTTAGCCTCTTTTGGGACAAAATGGGTATAAGTGGCTTTTAAACTCTCCACATCTATCTCAAACTCCTATAATTAGTTAGTTGCATTGGATTAAGACACATTTTAACCCCAGAAACACTAACATAGCTGTTTACAGCTTCTAAGCAATGTTTTCTTGGGTTTAGCCTGTTTTGGGACAAAATGGGTATAAGTGGCTTTTAAACTCTCCACATCTATCTCAAACTCCTATAATTAGTTAGTTGCATTGGATTAAGACACATTTTAACCCCATAAACACTAACATAGCTGTTTACAGCTTCTAAGCAATGTTTTCTTGGTTTTAGCCTGTTTTGGGACAAAATGGGTATAAGTGGCTTTTAAACTCTCCACATCAATCTCAAACTCTTATAATTAGTTAGTTGCATTGAATTAAGACAAATTTTAACCCCAGAAACACTAACATAGCTGTTTACAGCTTCTAAACAATGTTTTCCTTGTTTTAGCCTGTTTTGGGACAAAATGGGTATAAGTGGCTTTTAAACTCTCCACATCTATCTCAAACTCTTATAACTAGTCAGTTGCATTGGACTAAGACACATTTTAACCCCAGAAACAATAACATAGCTGTTTACAGCTTCTAAGCTATGTTTTCTTGGTTTTAGCCTGTTTTGGGACAAAGAGGGTATAAGTGGCTTTTAAACTCTCCACATCTATCTCAAACTCCTATAATTAGTTAGTTGCATTGGATTAAGACACATTTTAACCCGAGAAACACTAACATAGCTGTTTACAGCTTCTAAGCAATGTTTTCTTGGTTTTAGCCTGTTTTGGGACAAAATGGGTATAAGTGGCTTTTAAACTCTCCACATCAATCTCAAACTCTTATAATTAGTTAGTTGCATTGAATTAAGACACATTTTAACCCCAGAAACACTAACATAGCTGTTTACAGCTTCTAAACAATGTTTTCCTTGTTTTAGCCTGTTTTGGGACAAAATGGGTATAAGTGGCTTTTAAAGTCTCCACATCTATCTCCAACTCTTATAACTAGTCAGTTGCCTTGGATTAAGACACATTTTAACCCCATAAACACTAACATAGCTGTTTACAGTTTCTAAGCAATGTTTTCTTGGTTTTAGCCTGTTTTGGGACAAAATGGGTATAAGTGGCTTTTAAACTCTCCACATTTATCTCAAACTCCTATAATTAGTTAGTTGCATTGGATTAAGACACATTTTAACCCCATAAACACTAACATAGCTGTTTACAGCTTCTAAACAATGTTTTCCTTGTTTTAGCCTGTTTTGGGACAAAATGGGTATAAGTGGCTTTTAAACTCTCCACATCTATCTCAAACTCCTATAATTAGTTAGTTGCATTGGATTAAGACACATTTTAACCCCAGAAACACTAACATAGCTGTTTACAGCTTCTAAGCAATGTTTTCTTGGTTTTAGCCTGTTTTGGGACAAAATGGGTATAAGTGGCTTTTAAACTCTCCACATCAATCTCAAACTCTTATAATTAGTTAGTTGCATTGAATTAAGACACATTTCAACCCCAGAAACACTAACATAGCTGTTTACAGCTTCTAAACAATGTTTTCCTTGTTTTAGCCTGTTTTGGGACAAAATAGGTATAAGTGGCTTTTAAACTCTCCACATCTATCTCAAACTCTTATAACTAGTCAGTTGTATTGGACTAAGACACATTTTAACCCCAGAAACACTAACATAGCTGTTTACAGCTTCTAAGCTATGTTTTCTTGGTTTTAGCCTGTTTTGGGACAAAATGGGTATAAGTGGCTTTTAAAGTCTCCACATCTATCTCAAACTCTTATAACTAGTCAGTTGCATTGGATTAAGACACATTTTAACCCCAGAAACACTAACATAGCTGTTTCAAGCTTCTAAGCAATGTTTTCTTGGGTTTAGCCTCTTTTGGGACAAAATGGGTATAAGTGGCTTTTAAACTCTCCACATCTATCTCAAACTCCTATAATTAGTTAGTTGCATTGGATTAAGACACATTTTAACCCCAGAAACACTAACATAGCTGTTTACAGCTTCTAAGCAATGTTTTCTTGGTTTTAGCCTGTTTTGGGACAAAATGGGTATAAGTGGCTTTTAAACTCTCCACATCAATCTCAAACTCTTATAATTAGTTAGTTGCATTGAATTAAGACAAATTTTAACCCCAGAAACACTAACATAGCTGTTTACAGCTTCTAAACAATGTTTTCCTTGTTTTAGCCTGTTTTGGGACAAAATGGGTATAAGTGGCTTTTAAACTCTCCACATCTATCTCAAACTCTTATAACTAGTCAGTTGCATTGGACTAAGACACATTTTAACCCCAGAAACAATAACATAGCTGTTTACAGCTTCTAAGCTATGTTTTCTTGGTTTTAGCCTGTTTTGGGACAAAGAGGGTATAAGTGGCTTTTAAACTCTCCACATCTATCTCAAACTCCTATAATTAGTTAGTTGCATTGGATTAAGACACATTTTAACCCGAGAAACACTAACATAGCTGTTTACAGCTTCTAAGCAATGTTTTCTTGGTTTTAGCCTGTTTTGGGACAAAATGGGTATAAGTGGCTTTTAAACTCTCCACATCAATCTCAAACTCTTATAATTAGTTAGTTGCATTGAATTAAGACACATTTTAACCCCAGAAACACTAACATAGCTGTTTACAGCTTCTAAACAATGTTTTCCTTGTTTTAGCCTGTTTTGGGACAAAATGGGTATAAGTGGCTTTTAAAGTCTCCACATCTATCTCCAACTTTATAACTAGTCAGTTGCCTTGGATTAAGACACATTTTAACCCCAGAAACACTAACATAGCTGTTTACAGCTTCTAAGCTATGTTTTCTTGGTTTTAGCCTGTTTTGGGACAAAATGGGTATAAGTGGCTTTTAAAGTCTCCACATCTATCTCAAACTCTTATAACTAGTCAGTTGCATTGGATTAAGACACATTTTAACCCCAGAAACACTAACATAGCTGTTTACAGCTTCTAAGCAATGTTTTCTTGGGTTTAGCCTCTTTTGGGACAAAATGGGTATAAGTGGCTTTTAAACTCTCCACATCTATCTCAAACTCCTATAATTAGTTAGTTGCATTGGATTAAGACACATTTTAACCCCAGAAACACTAACATAGCTGTTTACAGCTTCTAAGCAATGTTTTCTTGGTTTTAGCCTGTTTTGGGACAAAATGGGTATAAGTGGCTTTTAAACTCTCCACATCAATCTCAAACTCTTATAATTAGTTAGTTGCATTGAATTAAGACAAATTTTAACCCCAGAAACACTAACATAGCTGTTTACAGCTTCTAAACAATGTTTTCCTTGTTTTAGCCTGTTTTGGGACAAAATGGGTATAAGTGGCTTTTAAAATCTCCACATCTATCTCAAACTCTTATAACTAGTCAGTTGCATTGGACTAAGACACATTTTAACCCCAGAAACACTAACATAGCTGTTTACAGCTTCTAAGCTATGTTTTCTTGGTTTTAGCCTGTTTTGGGACAAAATGGGTATAAGTGGCTTTTAAAGTCTCCACATCTATCTCAAACTCTTATAACTAGTCAGTTGCATTGGATTAAGACACATTTTAACCCCAGAAACACTAACATAGCTGTTTACAGCTTCTAAGCAATGTTTTCTTGGGTTTAGCCTGTTTTGGGACAAAATGGGTATAAGTGGCTTTTAAACTCTCCACATCTATCTCAAACTCCTATAATTAGTTAGTTGCATTGGATTAAGACACATTTTAACCCCATAAACACTAACATAGCTGTTTACAGCTTCTAAGCAATGTTTTCTTGGTTTTAGCCTGTTTTGGGACAAAATGGGTATAAGTGGCTTTTAAACTCTCCACATCAATCTCAAACTCTTATAATTAGTTAGTTGCATTGAATTAAGACAAATTTTAACCCCAGAAACACTAACATAGCTGTTTACAGCTTCTAAACAATGTTTTCCTTGTTTTAGCCTGTTTTGGGACAAAATGGGTATAAGTGGCTTTTAAACTCTCCACATCTATCTCAAACTCTTATAACTAGTCAGTTGCATTGGACTAAGACACATTTTAACCCCAGAATAAATAACATAGCTGTTTACAGCTTCTAAGCTATGTTTTCTTGGTTTTAGCCTGTTTTGGGACAAAGAGGGTATAAGTGGCTTTTAAACTCTCCACATCTATCTCAAACTCCTATAATTAGTTAGTTGCATTGGATTAAGACACATTTTAACCCCAGAAACACTAACATAGCTGTTTACAGCTTCTAAGCAATGTTTTCTTGGTTTTAGCCTGTTTTGGGACAAAATGGGTATAAGTGGCTTTTAAACTCTCCACATCAATCTCAAACTCTTATAATTAGTTAGTTGCATTGAATTAAGACATATTTTAACCCCAGAAACACTAACATAGCTGTTTACAGCTTCTAAACAATGTTTTCCTTGTTTTAGCCTGTTTTGGGACAAAATGGGTATAAGTGGCTTTTAAAGTCTCCACATCTATCTCCAACTCTTATAACTAGTCAGTTGCCTTGGATTAAGACACATTTTAACCCCATAAACACTAACATAGCTGTTTACAGTTTCTAAGCAATGTTTTCTTGGTTTTAGCCTGTTTTGGGACAAAATGGGTATAAGTGGCTTTTAAACTCTCCACATTTATCTCAAACTCCTATAATTAGTTAGTTGCATTGGATTAAGACACATTTTAACCCCAGAAACACTAACATAGCTGTTTACAGCTTCTAAACAATGTTTTCCTTGTTTTAGCGTGTTTTGGGACAAAATGGGTATAAGTGGCTTTTAAACTCTCCACATCTATCTCAAACTCCTATAATTAGTTAGTTGCATTGGATTAAGACACATTTTAACCCCAGAAACACTAACATAGCTGTTTACAGCTTCTAAGCAATGTTTTCTTGGTTTTAGCCTGTTTTGGGACAAAATGGGTATAAGTGGCTTTTAAACTCTCCACATCAATCTCAAACTCTTATAATTAGTTAGTTGCATTGAATTAAGACACATTTCAACCCCAGAAACACTAACATAGCTGTTTACAGCTTCTAAACAATGTTTTCCTTGTTTTAGCCTGTTTTGGAACAAAATAGGTATAAGTGGCTTTTAAACTCTCCACATCTATCTCAAACTCTTATAACTAGTCAGTTGTATTGGACTAAGACACATTTTAACCCCAGAAACACTAACATAGCTGTTTACAGCTTCTAAGCTATGTTTTCTTGGTTTTAGCCTGTTTTGGGACAAAATGGGTATAAGTGGCTTTTAAAGTCTCCACATCTATCTCAAACTCTTATAACTAGTCAGTTGCATTGGATTAAGACACATTTTAACCCCAGAAACACTAACATAGCTGTTTACAGCTTCTAAGCAATGTTTTCTTGGGTTTAGCCTGTTTTGGGACAAAATGGGTATAAGTGGCTTTTAAACTCTCCACATCTATCTCAAACTCCTATAATTAGTTAGTTGCATTGGATTAAGTCACATTTTTACCCCAAAAACACTAACATAGCTGTTTACAGCTTCTAAGCAATGTTTTCTTGGTTTTAGCCTGTTTTGGGACAAAATGGGTATAAGTGGCTTTTAAACTCTCCACATCAATCTCAAACTCTTATAATTAGTTAGTTGCATTGAATTAAGACAAATTTTAACCCCAGAAACACTAACATAGCTGTTTACAGCTTCTAAACAATGTTTTCCTTGTTTTAGCCTGTTTTGGGACAAAATGGGTATAAGTGGCTTTTAAACTCTCCACATCTATCTCAAACTCTTATAACTAGTCAGTTGCATTGGACTAAGACACATTTTAACCCCAGAAACACTAACATAGCTGTTTACAGCTTCTAAGCTATGTTTTCTTGGTTTTAGCCTGTTTTGGGACAAAATGGGTATAAGTGGCTTTTAAACTCTCCACATCTATCTCAAACTCCTATAATTAGTTAGTTGCATTGGATTAAGACACATTTTAACCACAGAAACACTAAGGGGGGTGTATTGAATATGAAATTTTAGGAGATTTTGGAGTATTCTTAAATCTCATGTTATTTAATTGGTGATTTTTAAAAATCACATGAAATCCCATGTTATTGGATATGAAATTTATAAAAATCATCTATAATCTCTTGTTATTCAATCAATAATTTATAATTCTCACTCCAAATCTAGTGTTATTCAAAAAATCACAATTATTTTTAAAAAAGCTACTGAATGTCATTCTAGAAGATTTTTCTATCATTTTTAGTTAAAACATATGACTTCCAAAATCACACCTTTGAAGGTGAAACTTTGGAATTTTTTTTTTTAAATAGAGTTCGACATACTGCAAGAGCAACTCTCTTTCTCACTCTTCTCTCTTTCTCACTCTTCTCTCTTCTCTCTTTGATCCTAAACTGATTTGCTGGAAAACACAAAAAAAGAAAAAACTCTTTCTTGGATACTCCGCTCATCAAAGGTGTGATCACTGCGTCTTTGCCTACTCCGCTAGGACCACTGACGACGATGATGATCTGATTCGGCGGTGGGATGATTGGATCGACGGTGAATGAAGAACCTAATTGAAACTCGAGGGAACGAAGCGATTCGGGTTTGGTGGGGGGGTTGAATCGGGGAAGAAAACGAATTGGGGTTATCGGAGAGATGGGTATCGGTCATTTTCAAGGAGGAGTAAGAGTGATGACGGAGAGGTTTGGGAAAAGAGCGGGAGGAGATTGGTGAGAGCTCATTATGGACCAATAACTAACAAGCCAACAATGTTCTTGGAGATTGGTGAGAGCTCTCTGCTTTGTTCCTTTTGTCTGAATTGAAAAGCTCTATGCTTTCTTGAAAAGCTCTGATTAGTCATTGCTTATTGTGTTTATGTAGGTAATAGAGAGGAATACTGGAAGAGAGAAGACGCAGCACAAGTCATGGCTCTTGTAAGTGTAAAACGTTTGTTGTTGTTCTTGTTTTTTTTTGGTTCATGTGGATTATAATACCTCTTTGGGGTTTTAAAGCTTGTAGTCATCATTATGTTTAACAAGAGTGATTAGCAACAATTTTGAGGCTCATGAACTTGCCAATAGATTAGTAGATTTTACTATGTTTTATTTCATTTGTTCTCCATGAGCATACATAATTTGTATTTGTATTGTATTTGTGCATGTTTCATCGTGTGACATTATCTATGCAATGGTTTGCCAATATCTATGAGCTTGGTTTGCCAATTTGTTTATACCTCATTCTTTACTCTTTTTGTGATATATGTTCTGCAGGTGGATCTCTACTTGCTTTCTCAGGCAGCTTTCCCCACAGGAAGGATTGTATTTCAAGAACTTGATATGGGTTAGAGAGACAAAGGGAAAACATGTCATAATTGACAATAATCCACCTCCGCAGCGGTGCTTCCGACAACGGCGACGGTAAACTGACAATTGATGGTAACATTCGCTAATTTTAAAGTAGTTTTTTAGTGGGCTGCTCTTTTTGGATCAAAGAATTATAATATATGGGCTTGCCCCATTCTTTTCATATCAGCTAGGGTTAGTTTATTGGTGTATATATATACTCACGTTCAGCAGCTTTCTTCTCCCCTACAAGTTCACGATCAGCAGCTTTTTCTCTATCAAAGTGAGTATTTTCTATTGCTAGTTAGTTAATATATACATGTTGCTAGTTAGTTAATATATACGTTTTGTATCATGAACATCTTATAAGAGATACATGTTGCTAGTTAGTTAATATATCCCAGGAAAAGCAATTTCTTAAGTTGGAAACAACTGACAGCCAGTGTTTGAGATCTGTTACTCATGAGTTGTTTTTTTTTTGTATTGTATGGCTAGTTACAGTACACACTGCAATGGGAGATTCCCAGGCTGTAAAAGCTAAAGGTCAATATAACCAATGGTTGGAACATGAAAGCAAGATGTTAGTCCAGCTGCTAGTGGATGCAATCAATCAGGGTTTTCGTGATGGTAATGGAAAATTCAGCAAATTGACCATCGAGACAAGAGTATTACCAACTCTAAACCAAAATCTTGGAATTAACAAAACCTATAAGGAGTTCAAAAATAGGTTAAAGATCTTGAAGAATAAGTACCTAGGGTTGTCAGATCATCTTCGTTTTAGTTCTGGTTTTGGATGGGACCCTGAAACAAAGAAATTCACTGCTCCGGATGAAGTATGGGCTGACTATTTGAAGGTATGCAAAGTTATAACATGAATTTGTGAATATAGTAGTGTTGTTTATATGTCAGAATTACTATTTTTTTTTTTTTTTTTAAATAGGCTCATCCTAGTAGGACAAATCTGCGTGATGACTCATTTGAAGATTTTGGAGATTTGCAACTGATTTTTGAATCAACTACTGCTACTGGAAGGAATGCTGTGGGATTAGGCGATGCCATTGATGCAAATACATATCAAGTTGGAGAGAATGAAGGGACAAATAATTCAAGTCATGTCCAAATAATGGAAGATGAGGAAATAACATATGAAGAAACATCTGTTCATGAAGTTTTCTCTGCATTAGAAACAAGAAGGGGGGGAAAGCTACCTCCAAAAAAGAAGGCTAGAACTGAAACTGATGCACTTAACTCAAACAAGGCTGTTGATGAACTGAATACAGTGCAAGATTTTGGTCAGCAGATATTTGGCATGATACAAAAAAGATGGGAAAAGGAAAATGAAGAAAAAGAAGCTGAGGACAAAGCTAATAACGTGTGGGATGCTATCAAAGAAATTCCTGATTTGGATGATGGTTTGCGTTATGAGGCCATGACATTGGTTCACAAGTTAGGTATGAAATATGGATTTGTCCATATGTCTATAGCAGATCGCAAGGGATGGATTCTAGAAACCTTCATAAACCATGAGATTGAAGTTGAAGAAGACTTTTTTTTTTTTTTAATAGTTTTTAGTTTTCAAATTAGCAATACCTTATGAGCTCTCTTTTTATTTTATTTTTGATTTCAGACATTTCTTCTTTTTAAAAATAATCAATTTTTTATTGTTTTTAATTCTTGAATGCAACTTAAACAAGAGATTTCACACAAAAAAATGCAAAATAATCGTATGTATATTGTGGCGGGTAAACGCATATTGTGGCGGGTTAAAGACTAAAGACCATACTAGGGTAAATATATATATGATTCTTTTCCTCCCTCATTTGTTCTTCCTCAGTTAGTTTTTAGCCGCCTTCCTCATAAGTTCTTCCTCTTTAGTTTTTAGCCGCCGGCGTTAACGTTGCTTCCTCGTAAGTTCTTCACTCCATCTCCACATTATTATATTATTATATGATTTTGTGTCTTTGTATAATACATGTTCTCCATCCTCATACATGCTTGTTCTCCATTTTCACAGTAGCCGTACGTTCTTCTTTTTTTAATTAATTGTTATATAAAAACGTACGTACGAGGATACACGTTTCTCCATCCTCATACATACTTGTTCTTCTATGTTTATTAGATCTGTCAATGGTTTTGTGTAGGATTTTGATAATGGATCCCATTGTTCATGAAAGCGAAGAGATACAAGCTAGAAAAACAAGAAAACGAAAGAGAAATTTCAAGTTAGATATTGATATCATGATGCTGGTTTTGTCAATCATTGCGAAGATTCAACATTCCGTTCTGCAGATACCACGCCAAATAAGAAAGTCAGCTACAAGACTTGGACATGAATACATACAATACCAATTGGTTCATGAGAAACGTGACACTTTTCGACGTTTGTACCGTATGGACCCAGAAGCATTTCTGAATCTATGCTCTATTTTGAGATTGGAGATGGGTTTGAAAGACACAAGATATGTTTCAGTTGAAGAAATGCTTGCCACATTTTTGTTCATCGTCGGTCAAAATTCAAGATATGTTTCAGCTGAAACTAGATTTCAGAGATCAAGATTTTCAATAAGTAAGAGCTTTAACAAAATTCTAAAGGTGCTAAAAGCACTTGCTCCAAAGTATATGGCTAAACCCGGGCTTGCAGTGCCTACAAAAATAAAAGATAGCACAAGATTTTATCCTTATTTTAAGGTATGAGATTTTTTTTCTTCTGTTCATTTTCTAGTATTTCAAAACCTATATGGCTAATCTTTTGTTTCTATTTTTTTTTTAGGATTGTGTAGGGGCTATTGATGGAACTCATATCCTTGCAATGATAACAGGACAAGACTTGGCTAGCTACCGTAATCGAAAAGGACAACTATCACAAAATGTGTTAGCTGCTTGTAATTTTGATTTAGAATTTACATATGTTCTTAGCGGTTGGGAAGGTTCAGCTCACGATGCGAAGGTACTAAACGATGCTTTAACTAGAAACACCAACAAATTAATAGTTCCAGAAGGTATGTCATTACATTATGATAAAACTAATATTCTTTCTTATTAATTTCATTTATATCACTTATATTTGTATAATTTTAAAATTGTAGGAAAATATTATTTAGTTGATTGTGGATTTGCCAATCGTCGTCAATTTTTAGCTCCATTTCGAAGTACTCGCTATCATCTCCAAGACTTTAGGGGACAAGGAAAAGATCCTGCAAATGCAAATGAGTTGTTTAACCATCGACACTCTAGCTTACGAAACGTAATAGAGAGGATTTTTGGCATCTTCAAGTCAAGGTTTCTCATCTTCAAATATGCACCACCCTTTCCATATAAGACGCAAGTAGAGTTAGTACTTGCTTGTGTTGTTTTACATAATTATCTTCGTAGAGAATGTCGTTCAGACTTGTTTGAAGATGTGGCTAATGCGGAGGGAACTGCCGTTGATGAAAGAGTTGATGATGAGAACCATGAAGAAGAACAGCTTCATGGTACTCAAGACCAACAAAGAGTCCTTGCTAATAACTGGAGAGCAACTATAGCGGAAAACATGTGGACAGATGCTATGAATATGGGATCATGATGCAGTACCAGTGTGCTTTATATTAGATTGTCTTCATTTTTACCATTGATTTTTTTTAAGACGTTGAAATTTCAGAGGAGGGTGAGGCTCTCTTTTTTTTCTTCTCTATATTGTGATTTTCAACTTCAATATTCATGGTTTATATAGTTCAATGAACTCATTTTATTTTTATTTATGTCAAAATCGAATTGACCAATGACACGTAAACGTTACTGTCTCTACTTTTCTAAACAATCTCAAAACGATATATATTGTTGAGTTGTGGTCAAGCTTATCCGACATGTGAAGTATGAACTCAATGCCCTAAGAGATTGCTTAATAAAATTCCGTATCCACAACCATAAACTTCCTTTACTTATTCACATTGGTAGAATTTAGTGTAATCTTATTACCATACAATTTATCAAAATTCATTAGAAAACAAACTGTTGTTCATTAGCTCCAGAGGAGTAAAAAAGTGAAACTGCAAAGTTCCAACAAACATTGGATTAATTTTATATTGTTCACCAGTAGTAGTAACAATAAGAAAAAATCTCTTTATTCATCATCTTTCATGTCTTGGCCCCTTCATTTAAATCATTTCATAAACTCAAAATGGCACGAACCATAACCTATCAAACCATGAGATAATCAAACACAAATGGGTCAAGATCTTCATTCATCAAAGAGCTTAAATAATTGTTGACAAAAGGGTCTAGATAAAGTTGCTTACTAGGGTCGCGTTGCGTGAGTATTGCGGCGCTGCTGAAGTAACAATCAGCACCCATGTGCTTATAACGCTGGTAATAACTATTGAAGACAACAGAGGCATTTTGCTTTTTTTTTTTTCCTTTTTAAATATCAAAATCACCTAAAATTCAATAATCAAATCTCAACAAATCTCAAAACCCAAATCTCACCAAATCCTAAAAATCCAAAATTAATAACCAAATCTCCTAAAATTACACTCAAATCTCCTAAAATTCTGAAATATTAAAATCCCAGCAAATCTCCTAAAATTTCATATTCAATACACCCCCCTAACATAGCTGTTTACAGCTTCTAAACAATGTTTTCTTGGTTTTAGCCTGTTTTGGGACAAAATGTTTTTAAGTGGCTTTTAAACTCTCCACATCTATCTCAAAGTCCTATAATTAATTAGTTGCATTGGATTAAGACACATTTTAACCCCAGAAACACTAACATAGCTGTTTACAGCTACTAAGCAATGTTTTCTTGGTTTTAGCCTGTTTTGGGACAAAATGGGTATAAGTGGCTTTTTAAGTCTCCACATCTATCTCAAACTCTTATAACTAGTCAGTTGCATTGGATTAAGACACATTTTAACCCCAGAAACACTAACATAGCTGTTTACAGCTTCTAAGCAATGTTTTCTTGGTTTTAGCCTGTTTTGGGACAAAATGGGTATAAGTGGGTTTTAAACTCTCCACATCTATCTCAAACTCCTATAATTAGTTAGTTGCATTGGACTAAGACACATTTTAACCCCAGAAACACTAACATAGCTGTTTACAGCTTCTAAGCAATGTTTTCTTGGTTTTAGCCTGTTTTGGGACAAAATGGGTATAAGTGGCTTTTAAACTCTCCACATCTATCTCAAACTCTTATAACTAGTCAGTTGCATTGGATTAAAACACATTTTAACCCCAGAAACACTAACATAGCTGTTTACAGCTTCTAAGCAATGTTTTCTTGGTTTTAGCCTGTTTTGGGACAAAATGGGTATAAGTGGGTTTTAAACTCTCCACATCTATCTCAAACTCCTATAATTAATTAGTTGCATTGGATTAAGACACATTTTAACCCCAGAAACACTAACATAGCTGTTTACAGCTACTAAGCAATGTTTTCTTGGTTTTAGCCTGTTTTGGGACAAAATGGGTATAAGTGGCTTTTTAAGTCTCCACATCTATATCAAACTCTTATAACTAGTCAGTTGCATTGGATTAAGACACATTTTAACCCCAGAAACACTAACATAGCTGTTTACAGCTTCTAAGCAATGTTTTCTTGGTTTTAGCCTGTTTTGGGACGAAATGGGTATAAGTGGCTTTTAAATTCTCCACATCTATCTCAACCTCCTATAATTAGTTAGTTGCATTGGATTAAGACACCTTTTAACCCCAGAAACACTAACATAGCTGTTTACAGCTTCTAAGCAATGTTTTCTTGGTTTTAGCCTGTTTTGGGACAAAATGGGTATAAGTGGCTTTTAAACTCTCCACATCAATCTCAAACTCTTATAATTAGTTAGTTGCATTGAATTAAGACACATTTTAACCCCAGAAACACTAACATAGCTGTTTACAGCTTCTAAACAATGTTTTCCTTGTTTTAGCCTGTTTTGGGACAAAATAGGTATAAGTGGCTTTTAAACTCTCCACATCTATCTCAAACTCTTATAACTAGTCAGTTGTATTGGACTAAGACACATTTTAACCCCAGAAACACTAACATAGCTGTTTACAGCTTCTAAGCTATGTTTTCTTGGTTTTAGCCTGTTTTGGGACAAAATGGGAATAAATGGCTTTTAAAGTCTCCACATCTATCTCAAACTCTTATAACTAGTCAAATGCATTGGATTAAGACACATTTTAACCCCAGAAACATTAACATAGCTGTTTACAGCTTCTAAGCAATGTTTTCTTGGGTTTAGCCTGTTTTGGGACAAAATGGGTATAAGTGGCTTTTAAACTCTCCACATCTATCTCAAACTCCTATAATTAGTTAGTTGCATTGGATTAAGACACATTTTAACCCCAAAAACACTAACATAGCTGTTTACAGCTTCTAAGCAATGTTTTCTTGGTTTTAGCCTGTTTTGGGACAAAATGGGTATAAGTGGCTTTTAAACTCTCCACATCAATCTCAAACTCTTATAATTAGTTAGTTGCATTGAATTAAGACAAATTTTAACCCCAGAAACACTAACATAGCTGTTTACAGCTTCTAAACAATGTTTTCCTTGTTTTAGCCTGTTTTGGGACAAAATGGGTATAAGTGGCTTTTAAACTCTCCACATCTATCTCAAACTCTTATAACTAGTCAGTTGCATTGGACTAAGACACATTTTAACCCCAGAAACACTAACATAGCTGTTTACAGCTTCTAAGCTATGTTTTCTTGGTTTTAGCCTGTTTTGGGACAAAATGGGTATAAGTGGCTTTTAAACTCTCCACATCTATCTCAAACTCCTATAATTAGTTAGTTGCATTGGATTAAGACACATTTTAACCACAGAAACACTAACATAGCTGTTTACAGTTTCTAAGCAATGTTTTCTTGGTTTTAGCCTGTTTTGGGACAAAATGTTTATAAGTGGCTTTTAAACTCTCCACATCTATCTCAAACTCCTGTAATTAATTAGTTGCATTGGATTAAGACACATTTTAACCCCAGAAACACTAACATAGCTGTTTACAGCTACTAAGCAATGTTTTCTTGGTTTTAGCCTGTTTTGGGACAAAATGGGTATAAGTGGCTTTTTAAGTCTCCACATCTATATCAAACTCTTATAACTAGTCAGTTGCATTGGATTAAGACACATTTTAACCCCAGAAACACTAACATAGCTGTTTACAGCTTCTAAGCAATGTTTTCTTGGTTTTAGCCTGTTTTGGGACGAAATGGGTATAAGTGGCTTTTAAATTCTCCACATCTATCTCAACCTCCTATAATTAGTTAGTTGCATTGGATTAAGACACCTTTTCACCCCAGAAACACTAACATAGCTGTTTACAGCTTCTAAGCAATGTTTTCTTGGTTTTAGCCTGTTTTGGGACAAAATGGGTATAAGTGGCTTTTAAACTCTCCACATCAATCTCAAACTCTTATAATTAGTTAGTTGCATTGAATTAAGACACATTTTAACCCCAGAAACACTAACATAGCTGTTTACAGCTTCTAAACAATGTTTTCCTTGTTTTAGCCTGTTTTGGGACAAAATAGGTATAAGTGGCTTTTAAACTCTCCACATCTATCTCAAACTCTTATAACTAGTCAGTTGTATTGGACTAAGACACATTTTAACCCCAGAAACACTAACATAGCTGTTTACAGCTTCTAAGCTATGTTTTCTTGGTTTTAGCCTGTTTTGGGACAAAATAGGAATAAATGGCTTTTAAAGTCTCCACATCTATCTCAAACTCTTATAACTAGTCAGTTGCATTGGATTAAGACACATTTTAACCCCAGAAACACTAACATAGCTGTTTACAGCTTCTAAGCAATGTTTTCTTGGGTTTAGCCTGTTTTGGGACAAAATGGGTATAAGTGGCTTTTAAACTCTCCACATCTATCTCAAACTCCTATAATTAGTTAGTTGCATTGGATTAAGACACATTTTAACCCCAAAAACACTAACATAGCTGTTTACAGCTTCTAAGCAATGTTTTCTTGGTTTTAGCCTGTTTTGGGACAAAATGTTTATAAGTGGCTTTTAAACTCTCCACATCAATCTCAAACTCTTATAATTAGTTAGTTGCATTGAATTAAGACAAATTTTAACCCCAGAAACACTAACATAGCTGTTTACAGCTTCTAAACAATGTTTTCCTTGTTTTAGCCTGTTTTGGGACAAAATGGGTATAAGTGGCTTTTAAACTCTCCACATCTATCTAAAACTCTTATAACTAGTCAGTTGCATTGGACTAAGACACATTTTAACCCCAGAAACACTAACATAGCTGTTTACAGCTTCTAAGCTATGTTTTCTTGGTTTTAGCCTGTTTTGGGACAAAATGGGTATAAGTGGCTTTTAAACTCTCCACATCTATCTCAAACTCCTATAATTAGTTAGTTGCATTGGATTAAGACACATTTTAACCACAGAAACACTAACATAGCTGTTTACAGTTTCTAAGCAATGTTTTCTTGGTTTTAGCCTGTTTTGGGACAAAATGTTTATAAGTGGCTTTTAAACTCTCCACATCTATCTCAAACTCCTGTAATTAATTAGTTGCATTGGATTAAGACACATTTTAACCCCAGAAACACTAACATAGCTGTTTACAGCTACTAAGCAATGTTTTCTTGGTTTTAGCCTGTTTTGGGACAAAATGGGTATAAGTGGCTTTTTAAGTCTCCACATCTATCTCAAACTCTTATAACTAGTCAGTTGCATTGGATTAAGACACATTTTAACCCCAGAAACACTAACATAGCTGTTTACAGCTTCTAAGCAATGTTTTCTTGGTTTTAGCCTGTTTTGGGACAAAATGGGTATAAGTGGCTTTTAAACTCTCCACATCAATCTCAAACTCTTATAATTAGTTAGTTGCATTGGACTAAGACACATTTTAACCCCAGAAACACTAACATAGCTGTTTACAGCTTCTAAGCAATGTTTTCTTGGTTTTAGCCTGTTTTGGGACAAAATGTTTATAAGTGGCTTTTAAACTCTCCACATCTATCTCAAACTCCTATAGTTAGTTAGTTGCATTGGATTAAGACACATTTTAACCCCAGAAACACTAACATAGCTGTTTACAGCTTCTAAGCAATGTTTTCTTGGTTTTAGCCTGTTTTGGGACAAAATGGGTATAAGTGGCTTTTAAAGTCTCCACATCTATCTCAAACTCTTATAACTAGTCAGTTGCATTGGATTAAGACACATTTTAACCCCAGAAACACTAACATAGCTGTTTACAGCTTCTAAGCAATGTTTTCTTGGTTTTAGCCTGTTTTGGGACAAAATGGGTATAAGTGGGTTTTAAACTCTCCACATCGATCTCAAACTCCTATAATTAGTTAGTTGCATTGGACTAAGACACATTTTAACCCCAGAAACACTAACATAGCTGTTTACAGCTTCTAAGCTATGTTTTCTTGGTTTTAGCCTGTTTTGGGACAAAATGGGTATAAGTGGCTTTTAAACTCTCCACATCTATCTCAAACTCCTATAATTAATTAGTTGCATTGGATTAAGACACATTTTAACCCCAGAAACACTAACATAGCTGTTTACAGCTTCTAAGCAATGTTTTCTTGGTTTTAGCCTGTTTTGGGACAAAATGGGTATAAGTGGTTTTAAACTCTCCACATCAATCTCAAACTCTTATAATTAGTTAGTTGCATTGGACTAAGACACATTTTAACCCCAGAAACACTAACATAGCTGTTTACAGCTTCTAAGCAATGTTTTCTTGGTTTTAGCCTGTTTTGGGACAAAATGGGTATAAGTGGCTTTTAAAGTCTCCACATCTATCTCAAACTCTTATAACTAGTCAGTTGCATTGGATTAAGACACATTTTAACCCCAGAAACACTAACATAGCTGTTTACAGCTTCTAAGCAATGTTTTCTTGGTTTTAGCCTGTTTTGGGACAAAATGGGTATAAGTGGGTTTTAAACTCTCCACATCTATCTCAAACTCCTATAATTAGTTAGTTGCATTGGACTAAGACACATTTTAACCCCAGAAACACTAACATAGCTGTTTACAGCTTCTAAGCTATGTTTTCTTGGTTTTAGCCTGTTTTGGGACAAAATGGGTATAAGTGGCTTTTAAACTCTCCACATCTATCTCAAACTCCTATAATTAATTAGTTGCATTGGATTAAGACACATTTTAACCTCATAAACACTAACATAGCTGTTTACAGCTTCTAAGCAATGTTTTCTTGGTTTTAGCCTGTTTTGGGACAAAATGGGTATAAGTGGCTTTTAAACTCTCCACATCTATCTCAAACTCCTATAATTAGTTAGTTGCATTGGATTAAGACACCTTTTAACCCCAGAAACCCTAACATAGCTGTTTACAGCTTCTAAGCAATGTTTCTTGGTTTTACCCTGTTTTGGGACAAAATGGGTATAAGTGGCTTTTAAACTCTCCACATCAATCTCAAACTCTTATAATTAGTTAGTTGCATTGGACTAAGACACATTTTAACCCCAGAAACACTAACATAGCTGTTTACAGCTTCTAAGCAATGTTTTCTTGGTTTTAGCCTGTTTTGGGACAAAATGGGTATAAGTGGCTTTTAAACTCTCCACATCTATCTCAAACTCCTATAGTTAGTTAGTTGCATTGGATTAAGACACATTTTAACCCCAGAAACACTAACATAGCTGTTTACAGCTTCTAAGCAATGTTTTCTTGGTTTTAGCCTGTTTTGGGACAAAATGGGTATAAGTGGCTTTTAAACTCTCCACATTTATCTCAAACTCCTATAATTAGTTAGTTGCATTGGATTAAGACACATTTTAACCCCAGAAACACTAACATAGCTGTTTACAGCTTCTAAACAATGTTTTCCTTGTTTTAGCCTGTTTTGGGACAAAATGGGTATAAGTGGGTTTTAAACTCTCCACATCTATCTCGAACTCCTATAATTAGTTAGTTGCATTGGACTAAGACACATTTTAACCCCAGAAACACTAACATAGCTGTTTACAGCTTCTAAGCAATGTTTTCTTGGTTTTAACCTGTTTTGGGACAAAATGGGTATAATTGGGTTTTAAACTCTCCACATCTATCTCAAACTCCTATAATTAGTTAGTTGCATTGGACTAAGACACATTTTAACCCCAGAAACACTAACATAGCTGTTTACAGCTTCTAAGCAATGTTTTCTTGGTTTTAGCCTGTTTTGGGACAAAATGGGTATAAGTGGCTTTTAAACTCTCCACATTTATCTCAAACTCCTATAATTAGTTAGTTGCGTTGGATTAAGACACCTTTTAACCCCAGAAACACTAACATAGCTGTTTACAGCTTCTAAACAATGTTTTCCTTGTTTTAGCCTGTTTTGGGACAAAATGGGTATAAGTGGCTTTTAAACTCTCCACATTTATCTCAAACTCCTATAATTAGTTAGTTGCATTGGATTAAGACACATTTTAACCCCAGAAACACTAACATAGCTGTTTACAGCTTCTAAACATTGTTTTCCTTGTTTTAGCCTGTTTTGGGACAAAATGGGTATAAGTGGGTTTTAAACTCTCCACATCTATCTCAAACTCCTATAATTAGTTAGTTGCATTGGACTAAGACACATTTTAACCCCAGAAACACTAACATAGCTGTTTACAGCTTCTAAGCAATGTTTTCTTGGTTTTAGCCTGTTTTGGGACAAAATGGGTATAAGTGGCTTTTAAACTCTCCACATTTATCTCAAACTCCTATAATTAGTTAGTTGCATTGGATTAAGACACATTTTAACCCCAGAAACACTAACATAGCTGTTTACAGCTTCTAAGCAATGTTTTCTTGGTTTTAGCCTGTTTTGGGACAAAATGGGTATAAGTGGCTTTTAAACTCTCCACATCTATCTCAAACTCCTATAATTAGTTAGTTGCATTGGATTAAGACACCTTTTAACCCCAGAAACACTAACCTAGCTGTTTACAGCTTCTAAGCTATGTTTTCTTGGTTTTAGCCTGTTTTGGGACAAAATGGGTATAAGTGGCTTTTAAAGTCTCCACATCTATCTCAAACTCTTATAACTAGTCAGTTGCATTGGATTAAGACACATTTTAACCCCAGAAACACTAACATAGCTGTTTACAGCTTCTAAGCAATGTTTTCTTGGTTTTAGTCTGTTTTGGGACAAAATGGGTATAAGTGGCTTTTAAACTCTCCACATCTATCTCAAACTCCTATAATTAGTTAGTTGCATTGGATTAAGACACATTTTAACCCCAGAAACACTAACATAGCTGTTTACAGCTTCTAAGCAATGTTTTCTTCGTTTTAGCCAGTTTTGGGACAAAATGGGTATAAGTGGCTTTTAAACTCTCCACATTTATCTCAAACTCCTATAATTAGTTAGTTGCATTGGATTAAGACACATTTTAACCCCAGAAACACTAACATAGCTGTTTACAGCTTCTAAACAATGTTTTCCTTGTTTTAGCCTGTTTTGGGACAAAATGGGTATAAGTGGGTTTTAAACTCTCCACATCTATCTCAAACTCCTATAATTAGTTAGTTGCATTGGACTAAGACACATTTTAACCCCAGAAACACTAACATAGCTGTTTACAGCTTCTAAGCAATGTTTTCTTGGTTTTAGCCTGTTTTGGGACAAAATGGGTATAAGTGGCTTTGAAACTCTCCACATCTATCTCAAACTCCTATAATTAGTTAGTTGCATTGGATTAAGACACCTTTTAACCCCATAAACCCTAACATAGCTGTTTACAGCTTCTAAGCAATGTTTTCTTGGTTTTAGCCTGTTTTGGGACAAAATGGGTATAAGTGGCTTTTAAACTCTCCACATTTATCTCAAACTCCTATAATTAGTTAGTTGCATTGGATTAAGACACATTTTAACCCCATAAACACTAACATAGCTGTTTACAGCTTCTAAGCAATGTTTTCTTGCTTTTAGCCTCTTTTGGGACAAAATGGGTATAAGTGGCTTTTAAACTCTCCACATTTATCTCAAACTCCTATAATTAGTTAGTTGCATTGGATTAAGACACCCTTTAACCCCAGAAACACTAACATAGCTGTTTACAGCTTCTAAGCAATGTTTTCTTGGTTTTAGCCTGTTTTGGGACAAAATAGGTATAAGTGGCTTTTAAACTCTCCACATTTATCTCAAACTCTTATAACTAGTCAGTTGCATTGGATTAAGACACATTTTAACCCCAGAAACACTAACATAGCTGTTTACAGCTTCTAAGCAAGGTTTTCTTGGTTTTAGCCTGTTTTGGGACAAAATGGGTATAAGTGGCTTTTAAACTCTCAACATCTATCTCAAACTCCTATAATTAGTTAGTTGCATTGGATTAAGACACCTTTTAACCCCAGAAACACTAACATAGCTGTTTACAGCTTCTAAGCAATGTTTTCTTGGTTTTAGCCTGTTTTGGGACAAAATGGGTATAAGTGGCTTTTAAACTCTCCACATCAATCTCAAACTCTTATAATTAGTTAGTTGCATTGAATTAAGACACATTTTAACCCCAGAAACACTAACATAGTTGTTTACAGCTTCTAAACAATGTTTTCCTTGTTTTAGCCTGTTTTGGGACAAAATGGGTATAAGTGGCTTTTAAACTCTCCACATCTATCTCAAACTCCTATAATTAGTTAGTTGCATTGGATTAAGACACATTTTAACCCCAGAAATACTAACATAGCTGTTTACAGCTTCTAAGCAATGTTTTCTTGGTTTTAGCCTGTTTTGGGACAAAATGGGTATAAGTGGCTTTTAAACTCTCCACATCTATCTCAAACTCCTATAATTAGTTAGTTGCATTGGATTAAGACACCTTTTAACCCCAAAAACACTAACATAGCTGTTTACAGCTTCTAAGCAATGTTTTCTTGGTTTTAGCCTGTTTTGGGACAAAATAGGTATAAGTGGCTTTTAAACTCTCCACATCTATCTCAAACTCCTATAATTAGTTAGTTGCATTGGATTAAGACACATTTTAACCCCAGAAACACTAACATAGCTGTTTACAGCTTCTAAGCAATGTTTTCTTGGTTTCAGCCTGTTTTGGGACAAAATGGGTATAAGTGGCTTTTAAACTCTCCACATTTATCTCAAACTCCTAGAATTAGTTAGTTGCATTGGATTAAGACACATTTTAACCCCAGAAACACTAACATAGCTGTTTACAGCTTCTAAACAATGTTTTCCTTGTTTTAGCCTGTTTTGGGACAAAATGAGTATAAGTGGGTTTTAAACTCTCCACATCTATCTCAAACTCCTATAATTAGTTAGTTGCATTGGACTAAGACACATTTTAACCCCAGAAACACTAACATAGCTGTTTACAGCTTCTAAGCAATGTTTTCTTGGTTTTAGCCTGTTTTGGGACAAAATGGGTATAAGTGGCTTTTAAACTCTCCACATTTATCTCAAACTCCTATAATTAGTTAGTTGCATTGGATTAAGACACATTTTAACCCCAGAAACACTAACATAGCTGTTTACAGCTTCTAAGCAATGTTTTCTTGGTTTTAGCCTGTTTTGGGACAAAATGGGTATAAGTGGCTTTTAAACTCTCCACATCTATCTCAAACTCCTATAATTAGTTAGTTACAGTGGATTAAGACACCTTTTAACCCCAGAAACACTAACATAGCTGTTTACAGCTTCTAAGCTATGTTTTCTTGGTTTTAGCCTGTTTTGGGACAAAATGGGTATAAGTGGCTTTTAAAGTCTCCACATCTATCTCAAACTCTTATAACTAGTCAGTTGCATTGGATTAAGACACATTTTAACCCCAGAAACACTAACATAGCTGTTTACAGCTTCTTGTTGAAATAAGCGGAAGACTTAGAGAGATTTGAGAGGTTTAGAATGAAGAAGAAGAGTTGGTGGCGAATAGTATGAAAGAGAGTGATAATAGATTAGAATTAGGTAGAATGTCACAAATACAACACATGACAAAGGTTTAAATAGGGGGGCAGCTAGGGCGACCACATGACCTAAAATAGAAACAAAAGGAATTGACAATTAGGAGAGAGAGGGGGTAGGTGATCGGTGATAGCGACTTGTCCTAGTCTTCCACTCTTGTCCACTTGCGCTTTCTCCCTAACGGCTACACAAGGGATTCTCGATCCTTCTCATGGGCTGAAGGTAAGCAGGCCTCCTCACTATCCTCACACATAGATGACTCGGCCTTAGTGCTTCACTCGGCCTTATTGCTTGCACGTACGGACGGTACGGACTGTACGGACGCCATAGGCTTATTCTTGATCAATACTCCCCCTCAAGCTTAGCCTGATGAAATGGCTAAGCTTGGAACCCGTGAAGCAGCACCTCATTAAAAACCTTGACTTAGAAAACCTCATGGGACAAAACTAAGCCAAGGGAAAAAGAGTGTGCTGTCCACGGATTAGGAAAGTTGATCACGGCCGTGTGATGTCTACAAGTCCAAGTTTGCTATGAATATAATCACAAACCTTGGGACTTGCAGATTTGGTGAAGATGTCGGCTAGCTGGTCTTGACTCCTTGTGTGGCATGGTAGAACCGCTCCCTCTTCGATCCTCTCCCTAACCTTGTGGCAGTCGCTCTCAATGTGCTTGGTCCGTTCATGGAAGACTGAGTTAGTGGCTATGTGGATCGCTGCCTCATTGTCACAATGCATTGTCATCGGCTGTCTTGTTTCAATGCCGAGATCCTTAAGTAGACCTTTCAACCATGTCATCTCATTAGTTAGCTTCCTCATAGCTCGGTACTCAGCCTCGGCACTTGAACATGACACCACCTTTTGCTTCTTAGACCTCCATGTAACTAGGTTTCCTCCAACAAAGGTGCAATATCCAGTAGTTGACCGCCTATCCAATGTGTCTCCATTATAGTCCGCATCACAATAACCCACGATCTCAGTGTTGCCGTTTTTACCCATCCAAATGCCTTGACCAGGGCTGCCCTTGAGATAGCTCAAAATCCTCTCCACTTGACTCCATTGATACTTGCTTGGAGCTTGCATGTGCTGACTCACCTGATTCACAGCATAAGAGATATCAGGTCGTGTGATAGTTAAATAGATCAACTTACCTACAAGCCGTCGGTAGCGTGTGACGTCCGGGAACGGCTCGTCCAATGGTTCGCGTGGTTTGCCTTCCTTCGCCCGAATGCTCTCCCCCTTTCGCTTGAGCTGGTAATCTTCATCCAGTGGTGTAGTAGCTGGAACCGTACCAAGTTTGCCTGTCTCAGCAAGCAAGTCAAGAGCATACTTGCGTTGTGAGAGGAAGATACCCTCCGGGGAACGGCAGATTTCGATGCCGAGGAAGTATTTGAGCTCTCCGAGGTCCTTAATGTCAAAGGCAGACTTGAGAGAGTCTTTAATGGCAACAATACCGGCCTTGTCATCGCCAGTCACGATGATGTCATCGACATAAACCAGCACCACAACCAGGCCAAGTGATGTCTTGAGAGTGAAAAGAGTGTGGTCAGCCTCCGATCGTCTAAAGCCATTCGCCTTAAGAGTGGAGCTGAGCTTATGGTACCAGGCGCGTGGTGACTGTTTGAGGCCATAGATGGCCTTGCGTAACCGTAAGACCTTCCCGGGAGCAACAATATCCTCAAGGCCAGGCGGAGGAGTCATGTACACTTCTTCATCTAGCTCGCCTTGGAGGAACGCGTTCTTCACATCCATTTGCCATAAGTCCCAAGAAAGGTTCACGGCCACCGATAGCACTACTCGCACGGTATGCAATTTGGCCACGGGAGCAAACGTTGCCGTGTAGTCATCTCCATAGGTTTGAGTGAACCCTCGGGCCACCAGCCGTGCCTTATGCCTTTCAATCTCTCCCGTGCTCAAGAACTTGATGGTGAATACCCACTTTGAACTTACGGCCTTCTTCCCTTTGGGGAGGTCAGCCTCATCCCATGTGTGATTTCTGATCATTGCACCAGCTTCATCCTCCACAGCATCTACCCATACCTTATGTTCTTTGGCCTCCTCGTACGTTTGGGGAACCCAGTGTTCATCAACTTGGCCGAAGAAGGCTTGGTGCTCGGTCGGAAGCAGCTCGAGCGAACATACGGCTTGGATAGGATGTGCGACGGCTTGACTGTTGTAGTAGACCCTCTTATCTTTCCATGTAGAGGGGTGAGACCGGACACGCGTGCTTCGTCGTGGAGCTGGTTGAGCTGGCGGCACTGATTGGCTGGACTGAGTGACATCTTCGATGACCGGTTCAGCATCAGGTCGTGTCTCGGTCAGGCTTGAGTTTGGCTCGGGCATCTCATGTGCCTCGGTCATGCTGTGGTTTGGCTCGGGCATCTCATGGTCCGGGGATATCATCTCGGGCATAGCACCTTCCGGCTCGAGCGTATGGTCAATGGAGCTCGGGTTGGGTTCTGGCTGAGGAAGGGCTGTGGCCGTAGGCGGATTTCCGAGATGGTCAAGGAGAAACTTAAGGCTGGAGGCTCTATCATTTGGTGATGATGAAAGATCCTTCAAGCTGTTCCAGTCTTTGTTATCAAAATAACCCACATTTTCCAAGAACCGAACATCTCTTGATACATACAGCCGGCTTGTCTTTGGGTCAAAACACTTGTATCCCTTTTGAGTAGTGGAGTAGCCGATGAACATACACCTTATGCTTTTGGGATCGAGCTTACTCCGCTGTTCTCCTGGCACAAGTACAAAAGAAACACACCCAAAGACCCGTAAGTGCTCTAGAGATGGTTTAAATCCATTCAATACCTCAAATGGCGATAGGTCATTAAGGACTTTGGTTGGTGTCCGATTGATCAAGTAGCATGCTGTCATCACAGCATCACCCCAATATCGCCTTGTAACGTGTGAATGGAACATCATCGACCGTGCCACCTCCATTAGATGTCGGTTCTTCCTCTCGGCCACACCATTTTGTTGGGGCGTATAGGGACAACTCGTTTGGTGTAGTATGCCGTGTTTTGCTAGGTGTTCTCTGAATTTGTGACTTGTATACTCTCCACCATTGTCTGATCTAAGTACCTTAATTTTAGCATTGAAATGATTAGTAACATAATTTTGAAAGTTTATAAAAGCATCAAACACTCTATCCTTTGAAGGCAACAAAGTAATCCATGTGTACTTAGATTTCTCATCAATAAAAGTCACAAAATATTTGTTATTATCTCTAGAAAGGCATGGTGAAGTCCACACATCCGAGTGCACTAAATCAAAACAATGCTCATAAATAGTTTTAGACTTGGGAAAAATAGATTTGCAATGTTTACCAAGAATACAAGACTCACACATTGAACTATCAAAAGAAACACTTGGTAACATTAAAGCAAGGGCACGAGAATGAGGATGGCCTAATCTAGCATGCCACACACTATCCAAATTAATAACAAAACAAGATTTAGTAGATAAACTTGGCGAGGTTTTCTCTAGGACATAGAGATCTCCACTCCCTTGTCCCTCTCCAAGAACTTTTCCAGTCTCAATATCCTGAAAATGAACACTATTAGGACCAAAGATTGCATAACAATTCAAATCATTAGTGGTTCTCTTAACCGATAGAAGATTAGATGTGAAGGTAGGCATAAAGAAAGCTTTTGTGGTTTTATCAAATAGTTTCAAGTCCCCTATTCCTTTCACTGGTATTTGTTCTCCATTTGCAATTATAACATTTCCTAAAGCCGGTTTTATATTGTCAATTAGACTAGGATTACTAATCATGTGGTGAGAAGCACCCGAGTCTATGACAAGAGATTTACTAGGCTTAGAGGTAAAGAAAGAGATACCAGACTCCTTGAGTGAGGCAATGGAACGGATGAGCGCCTCAAGGTCTGATTTCCTAACCACTTCTCCATAGGCTGCGGTCATGGCTGCCTCATCTCCTTGCTTTGACGGCCCGGCTCCCTTGTCGCTAACCGCTTCCTTTGAGAGGTTTGCTTTGAACTTGGCCGGTTTGAGATGAGGGTGGAGGACCCAGCACTTGTCTTTCAGGTGACCCCGCCTCTTGCAGTGGTCGCATATCCACACCTTCCTCTCCTCTTGCTTGTACACTCCTTTATTAGCCGTAGCAAGCTCCCCCTTACCGCTAAACAAGTCAAGAGAACCTTGCTCTCTTTGGATTTGTGAACAAATGTCTTCAAAAGAGGGAAGTTTCTCTGCCCTGAGGATGTGCTTCAAGAGATCGTTGAAGGATGGGTTTAAAGTAAGAAGGAGACCAAAGATCTTGTCTTGCTCCTTTCTTTCAGTCAACACACTCGGATCGAGTGTACTCGGCCGCAACATGTCAAGCTCGGACCATAAAGCTCGAAACTTGCCAAGATGTTTAGTGAACTCCACATCATCTTGGTTAAGCTCATTTATGGCCTTCTTGACCTCAAAGACCCGAGTCAAGTTGGAGATATTGCCATAGACACCTTTAAGTGTCTCCCACAACTCCTTGGCCGTCTCGCAATATGAGTAGGCCTCAAGGATTGGTGTGTCAAGAGAGTTTTGGAGAACAGATAGGACAACTTGGTCTTCTTGGAACCACTTGGCCTTCCTCTCGCTCTCTTCTTCTACTTCCTCCTCGGAAGCGCCTTCATCTTCTCCTTTGAGGTTTTGTTTTGGAGCATAGTCACTCTCGACATGACTCCAAAGACCACGACCTCCAAGGGCAGTTCTTGTGGTTCTAGTCCACAGCAAGTAGTTTGTTCCTTTGAGAACAACCGGCATGACAATGGGTTTGGCGTTTTCCATGGTTTAACCGCTATGGACCGATGGACAAAGCTTTTACCCGGAGAATAAAGAGAAATAGGACTGAGAATCGAGTGAACAAGAATGAAGAATGGAAGAATAGAAGAGATAGGTTATCAAGAACGACAACCTGGCTCTGATACCATGTTGAAATAAGCGGAAGACTTAGAGAGATTTGAGAGGTTTAGAATGAAGAAGAAGAGTTGGTGGCGAATAGTATGAAAGAGAGTGATAATAGATTAGAATTAGGTAGAATGTCACAAATACAACACATGACAAAGGTTTAAATAGGGGGGCAGCTAGGGCGACCACATGACCTAAAATAGAAACAAAAGGAATTGACAATTAGGAGAGAGAGGGGGTAGGTGATCGGTGATAGCGACTTGTCCTAGTCTTCCACTCTTGTCCACTTGCGCTTTCTCCCTAACGGCTACACAAGGGATTCTCGATCCTTCTCATGGGCTGAAGGTAAGCAGGCCTCCTCACTATCCTCACACATAGATGACTCGGCCTTAGTGCTTCACTCGGCCTTATTGCTTGCACGTACGGACGGTACGGACTGTACGGACGCCATAGGCTTATTCTTGATCAATACTTCTAAGCAATGTTTTCTTGGTTTTAGCCTGTTTTGGGACAAAATGGGTATAAGTGGCTTTTAAACTCTCCACATCTACCTCAAACTCCTATAATTAGTTAGTTGCATTGGATTAAGACACCTTCTAACCCCAGAAACCCTAACATAGCTGTTTACAGCTTCTAAGCAATGTTTTCTTGGTTTTAGCCTATTTTGGGACAAAATGGGTATAAGTGGCTTTTAAACTCTCCACATCAATCTCAAACTCTTATAATTAGTTAGTTGCATTGGACTAAGACACATTTTAACCCCAGAAACACTAACATAGCTGTTTACAGCTTCTAAGCAATGTTTTCTTGGTTTTAGCCTGTTTTGGGACAAAATGGGTATAAGTGGCTTTTAAACTCTCCACATCTATCTCAAACTCCTATAGTTAGTTAGTTGCATTGGATTAAGACACATTTTAACCCCAGAAACACTAACATAGCTGTTTACAGCTTCTAAGCAATGTTTTCTTGGTTTTAGCCTGTTTTGGGACAAAATGGGTATAAGTGGCTTTTAAACTCTCCACATTTATCTCAAACTCCTATAATTAGTTAGTTGCATTGGATTAAGACACATTTTAACCCCAGAAACACTAACATAGCTGTTTACAGCTTCTAAACAATGTTTTCCTTGTTTTAGCCTGTTTTGGGACAAAATGGGTATAAGTGGGTTTTAAACTCTCCACATCTATCTCAAACTCCTATA
The DNA here is from genome assembly GCF_030686135.1 of Camelina sativa. NCBI lineage: Eukaryota > Viridiplantae > Streptophyta > Magnoliopsida > Brassicales > Brassicaceae > Camelina > Camelina sativa. The sequence goes on along the minus strand of NC_141894.1, from coordinate 18,245,010 downwards.
ATTAGTTAGTTGCATTGGACTAAGACACATTTTAACCCCAGAAACACTAACATAGCTGTTTACAGCTTCTAAGCAATGTTTTCTTGGTTTTAACCTGTTTTGGGACAAAATGGGTATAATTGGGTTTTAAACTCTCCACATCTATCTCAAACTCCTATAATTAGTTAGTTGCATTGGACTAAGACACATTTTAAACCCAGAAATACTAACATAGCTGTTTACAGCTTCTAAGCAATGTTTTCTTGGTTTTAGCCTGTTTTGGGACAAAATGGGTATAAGTGGCTTTTAAACTCTCCACATTTATCTCAAACTCCTATAATTAGTTAGTTGCATTGGATTAAGACAAATTTTAACCCCAGAAACACTAACATAGCTGTTTACAGCTTCTAAGCAATGTTTTCTTGGTTTTAGCCTGTTTTGGGACAAAATGGGTATAAGTGGCTTTTAAACTCTCCACATCTATCTCAAACTCCTATAGTTAGTTAGTTGCATTGGATTAAGACACATTTTAACCCCAGAAACACTAACATAGCTGTTTACAGCTTCTAAGAAATGTTTTCTTGGTTTTAGCCTGTTTTGGGACAAAATGGGTATAAGTGGCTTTTAAACTCTCCACATTTATCTCAAACTCCTATAATTAGTTAGTTGCATTGGATTAAGACACATTTTAACCCCAGAAACACTAACATAGCTGTTTACAGCTTCTAAGCTATGTTTTCTTGGTTTTAGCCTGTTTTGGGACAAAATGGGTATAAGTGGCTTTTAAACTCTCCACATCTATCTCAAACTCCTATAATTAATTAGTTGCATTGGATTAAGACACATTTTAACCCCAGAAACACTAACATAGCTGTTTACAGCTTCTAAGCAATGTTTTCTTGGTTTTAGCCTGTTTTGGGACAAAATGGGTATAAGTGGTTTTAAACTCTCCACATCAATCTCAAACTCTTATAATTAGTTAGTTGCATTGGACTAAGACACATTTTAACCCCAGAAACACTAACATAGCTGTTTACAGCTTCTAAGCAATGTTTTCTTGGTTTTAGCCTGTTTTGGGACAAAATGTTTATAAGTGGCTTTTAAACTCTCCACATCTATCTCAAACTCCTATAGTTAGTTAGTTGCATTGGATTAAGACACATTTTAACCCCAGAAACACTAACATAGCTGTTTACAGCTTCTAAGCAATGTTTTCTTGGTTTTAGCCTGTTTTGGGACAAAATGGGTATAAGTGGCTTTTAAAGTCTCCACATCTATCTCAAACTCTTATAACTAGTCAGTTGCATTGGATTAAGACACATTTTAACCCCAGAAACACTAACATAGCTGTTTACAGCTTCTAAGCAATGTTTTCTTGGTTTTAGCCTGTTTTGGGACAAAATGGGTATAAGTGGGTTTTAAACTCTCCACATCTATCTCAAACTCCTATAATTAGTTAGTTGCATTGGACTAAGACACATTTTAACCCCAGAAACACTAACATAGCTGTTTACAGCTTCTAAGCTATGTTTTCTTGGTTTTAGCCTGTTTTGGGACAAAATGGGTATAAGTGGCTTTTAAACTCTCCACATCTATCTCAAACTCCTATAATTAATTAGTTGCATTGGATTAAGACACATTTTAACCTCATAAACACTAACATAGCTGTTTACAGCTTCTAAGCAATGTTTTCTTGGTTTTAGCCTGTTTTGGGACAAAATGGGTATAAGTGGCTTTTAAACTCTCCACATCTATCTCAAACTCCTATAATTAGTTAGTTGCATTGGATTAAGACACCTTTTAACCCCAGAAACCCTAACATAGCTGTTTACAGCTTCTAAGCAATGTTTCTTGGTTTTACCCTGTTTTGGGACAAAATGGGTATAAGTGGCTTTTAAACTCTCCACATCAATCTCAAACTCTTATAATTAGTTAGTTGCATTGGACTAAGACACATTTTAACCCCAGAAACACTAACATAGCTGTTTACAGCTTCTAAGCAATGTTTTCTTGGTTTTAGCCTGTTTTGGGACAAAATGGGTATAAGTGGCTTTTAAACTCTCCACATCTATCTCAAACTCCTATAGTTAGTTAGTTGCATTGGATTAAGACACATTTTAACCCCAGAAACACTAACATAGCTGTTTACAGCTTCTAAGCAATGTTTTCTTGGTTTTAGCCTGTTTTGGGACAAAATGGGTATAAGTGGCTTTTAAACTCTCCACATTTATCTCAAACTCCTATAATTAGTTAGTTGCATTGGATTAAGACACATTTTAACCCCAGAAACACTAACATAGCTGTTTACAGCTTCTAAACAATGTTTTCCTTGTTTTAGCCTGTTTTGGGACAAAATGGGTATAAGTGGGTTTTAAACTCTCCACATCTATCTCGAACTCCTATAATTAGTTAGTTGCATTGGACTAAGACACATTTTAACCCCAGAAACACTAACATAGCTGTTTACAGCTTCTAAGCAATGTTTTCTTGGTTTTAACCTGTTTTGGGACAAAATGGGTATAATTGGGTTTTAAACTCTCCACATCTATCTCAAACTCCTATAATTAGTTAGTTGCATTGGACTAAGACACATTTTAACCCCAGAAACACTAACATAGCTGTTTACAGCTTCTAAGCAATGTTTTCTTGGTTTTAGCCTGTTTTGGGACAAAATGGGTATAAGTGGCTTTTAAACTCTCCACATTTATCTCAAACTCCTATAATTAGTTAGTTGCGTTGGATTAAGACACCTTTTAACCCCAGAAACACTAACATAGCTGTTTACAGCTTCTAAACAATGTTTTCCTTGTTTTAGCCTGTTTTGGGACAAAATGGGTATAAGTGGCTTTTAAACTCTCCACATTTATCTCAAACTCCTATAATTAGTTAGTTGCATTGGATTAAGACACATTTTAACCCCAGAAACACTAACATAGCTGTTTACAGCTTCTAAACATTGTTTTCCTTGTTTTAGCCTGTTTTGGGACAAAATGGGTATAAGTGGGTTTTAAACTCTCCACATCTATCTCAAACTCCTATAATTAGTTAGTTGCATTGGACTAAGACACATTTTAACCCCAGAAACACTAACATAGCTGTTTACAGCTTCTAAGCAATGTTTTCTTGGTTTTAGCCTGTTTTGGGACAAAATGGGTATAAGTGGCTTTTAAACTCTCCACATTTATCTCAAACTCCTATAATTAGTTAGTTGCATTGGATTAAGACACATTTTAACCCCAGAAACACTAACATAGCTGTTTACAGCTTCTAAGCAATGTTTTCTTGGTTTTAGCCTGTTTTGGGACAAAATGGGTATAAGTGGCTTTTAAACTCTCCACATCTATCTCAAACTCCTATAATTAGTTAGTTGCATTGGATTAAGACACCTTTTAACCCCAGAAACACTAACCTAGCTGTTTACAGCTTCTAAGCTATGTTTTCTTGGTTTTAGCCTGTTTTGGGACAAAATGGGTATAAGTGGCTTTTAAAGTCTCCACATCTATCTCAAACTCTTATAACTAGTCAGTTGCATTGGATTAAGACACATTTTAACCCCAGAAACACTAACATAGCTGTTTACAGCTTCTAAGCAATGTTTTCTTGGTTTTAGTCTGTTTTGGGACAAAATGGGTATAAGTGGCTTTTAAACTCTCCACATCTATCTCAAACTCCTATAATTAGTTAGTTGCATTGGATTAAGACACATTTTAACCCCAGAAACACTAACATAGCTGTTTACAGCTTCTAAGCAATGTTTTCTTCGTTTTAGCCAGTTTTGGGACAAAATGGGTATAAGTGGCTTTTAAACTCTCCACATTTATCTCAAACTCCTATAATTAGTTAGTTGCATTGGATTAAGACACATTTTAACCCCAGAAACACTAACATAGCTGTTTACAGCTTCTAAACAATGTTTTCCTTGTTTTAGCCTGTTTTGGGACAAAATGGGTATAAGTGGGTTTTAAACTCTCCACATCTATCTCAAACTCCTATAATTAGTTAGTTGCATTGGACTAAGACACATTTTAACCCCAGAAACACTAACATAGCTGTTTACAGCTTCTAAGCAATGTTTTCTTGGTTTTAGCCTGTTTTGGGACAAAATGGGTATAAGTGGCTTTGAAACTCTCCACATCTATCTCAAACTCCTATAATTAGTTAGTTGCATTGGATTAAGACACCTTTTAACCCCATAAACCCTAACATAGCTGTTTACAGCTTCTAAGCAATGTTTTCTTGGTTTTAGCCTGTTTTGGGACAAAATGGGTATAAGTGGCTTTTAAACTCTCCACATTTATCTCAAACTCCTATAATTAGTTAGTTGCATTGGATTAAGACACATTTTAACCCCATAAACACTAACATAGCTGTTTACAGCTTCTAAGCAATGTTTTCTTGCTTTTAGCCTCTTTTGGGACAAAATGGGTATAAGTGGCTTTTAAACTCTCCACATTTATCTCAAACTCCTATAATTAGTTAGTTGCATTGGATTAAGACACCCTTTAACCCCAGAAACACTAACATAGCTGTTTACAGCTTCTAAGCAATGTTTTCTTGGTTTTAGCCTGTTTTGGGACAAAATGGGTATAAGTGGCTTTTAAACTCTCCACATTTATCTCAAACTCTTATAACTAGTCAGTTGCATTGGATTAAGACACATTTTAACCCCAGAAACACTAACATAGCTGTTTACAGCTTCTAAGCAAGGTTTTCTTGGTTTTAGCCTGTTTTGGGACAAAATGGGTATAAGTGGCTTTTAAACTCTCAACATCTATCTCAAACTCCTATAATTAGTTAGTTGCATTGGATTAAGACACCTTTTAACCCCAGAAACACTAACATAGCTGTTTACAGCTTCTAAGCAATGTTTTCTTGGTTTTAGCCTGTTTTGGGACAAAATGGGTATAAGTGGCTTTTAAACTCTCCACATCAATCTCAAACTCTTATAATTAGTTAGTTGCATTGAATGAAGACACATTTTAACCCCAGAAACACTAACATAGTTGTTTACAGCTTCTAAACAATGTTTTCCTTGTTTTAGCCTGTTTTGGGACAAAATGGGTATAAGTGGCTTTTAAACTCTCCACATCTATCTCAAACTCCTATAATTAGTTAGTTGCATTGGATTAAGACACATTTTAACCCCAGAAATACTAACATAGCTGTTTACAGCTTCTAAGCAATGTTTTCTTGGTTTTAGCCTGTTTTGGGACAAAATGGGTATAAGTGGCTTTTAAACTCTCCACATCTATCTCAAACTCCTATAATTAGTTAGTTGCATTGGATTAAGACACATTTTAACCCCAGAAACACTAACATAGCTGTTTACAGCTTCTAAACAATGTTTTCCTTGTTTTAGCCTGTTTTGGGACAAAATGGGTATAAGTGGGTTTTAAACTCTCCACATCTATCTCAAACTCCTATAATTAGTTAGTTGCATTGGACTAAGACACATTTTAACCCCAGAAACACTAACATAGCTGTTTACAGCTTCTAAGCAATGTTTTCTTGGTTTTAGCCTGTTTTGGGACAAAATGGGTATAAGTGGCTTTGAAACTCTCCACATCTATCTCAAACTCCTATAATTAGTTAGTTGCATTGGATTAAGACACCTTTTAACCCCATAAACCCTAACATAGCTGTTTACAGCTTCTAAGCAATGTTTTCTTGGTTTTAGCCTGTTTTGGGACAAAATGGGTATAAGTGGCTTTTAAACTCTCCACATTTATCTCAAACTCCTATAATTAGTTAGTTGCATTGGATTAAGACACATTTTAACCCCATAAACACTAACATAGCTGTTTACAGCTTCTAAGCAATGTTTTCTTGCTTTTAGCCTCTTTTGGGACAAAATGGGTATAAGTGGCTTTTAAACTCTCCACATTTATCTCAAACTCCTATAATTAGTTAGTTGCATTGGATTAAGACACCCTTTAACCCCAGAAACACTAACATAGCTGTTTACAGCTTCTAAGCAATGTTTTCTTGGTTTTAGCCTGTTTTGGGACAAAATGGGTATAAGTGGCTTTTAAACTCTCCACATTTATCTCAAACTCTTATAACTAGTCAGTTGCATTGGATTAAGACACATTTTAACCCCAGAAACACTAACATAGCTGTTTACAGCTTCTAAGCAAGGTTTTCTTGGTTTTAGCCTGTTTTGGGACAAAATGGGTATAAGTGGCTTTTAAACTCTCAACATCTATCTCAAACTCCTATAATTAGTTAGTTGCATTGGATTAAGACACCTTTTAACCCCAGAAACACTAACATAGCTGTTTACAGCTTCTAAGCAATGTTTTCTTGGTTTTAGCCTGTTTTGGGACAAAATGGGTATAAGTGGCTTTTAAACTCTCCACATCAATCTCAAACTCTTATAATTAGTTAGTTGCATTGAATGAAGACACATTTTAACCCCAGAAACACTAACATAGTTGTTTACAGCTTCTAAACAATGTTTTCCTTGTTTTAGCCTGTTTTGGGACAAAATGGGTATAAGTGGCTTTTAAACTCTCCACATCTATCTCAAACTCCTATAATTAGTTAGTTGCATTGGATTAAGACACATTTTAACCCCAGAAATACTAACATAGCTGTTTACAGCTTCTAAGCAATGTTTTCTTGGTTTTAGCCTGTTTTGGGACAAAATGGGTATAAGTGGCTTTTAAACTCTCCACATCTATCTCAAACTCCTATAATTAGTTAGTTGCATTGGATTAAGACACCTTTTAACCCCAAAAACACTAACATAGCTGTTTACAGCTTCTAAGCAATGTTTTCTTGGTTTTAGCCTGTTTTGGGACAAAATAGGTATAAGTGGCTTTTAAACTCTCCACATCTATCTCAAACTCCTATAATTAGTTAGTTGCATTGGATTAAGACACATTTTAACCCCAGAAACACTAACATAGCTGTTTACAGCTTCTAAGCAATGTTTTCTTGGTTTCAGCCTGTTTTGGGACAAAATGGGTATAAGTGGCTTTTAAAGTCTCCACATCTATCTCAAACTCCTATAATTAGTTAGGTGCATTGGATTAAGACACATTTTAACCCCAGAAACACTAACATAGCTGTTTACAGCTTCTAAGCAATGTTTTCTTGGTTTTAGCTTGTTTTGGGACAAAATGGGTATAATTGGGTTTTAAACTCTCCACATCTATCTCAAACTCCTATAATTAGTTAGTTGCATTGGACTAAGACACATTTTAACCCCAGAAATACTAACATAGCTGTTTACAGCTTCTAAGCAATGTTTTCTTGGTTTTAGCCTGTTTTGGGACAAAATGGGTATAAGTGGCTTTTAAACTCTCCACATTTATCTCAAACTCCTATAATTAGTTAGTTGCATTGGATTAAGACACCTTTTAACCCCAGAAACACTAACATAGCTGTTTACAGCTTCTAAGCAATGTTTTCTTGGTTTTAGCCTGTTTTGGGACAAAATAGGTATAAGTGGCTTTTAAACTCTCCACATCTATCTCAAACTCCTATAATTAGTTAGTTGCATTGGATTAAGACACATTTTAACCCCAGAAACACTAACATAGCTGTTTACAGCTTCTAAGCAATGTTTTCTTGGTTTCAGCCTGTTTTGGGACAAAATGGGTATAAGTGGCTTTTAAACTCTCCACATTTATCTCAAACTCCTATAATTAGTTAGTTGCATTGGATTAAGACACCTTTTAACCCCAGAAACACTAACATAGCTGTTTACAGCTTCTAAGCTATGTTTTCTTGGTTTTAGCCTTTTTTGGGACAAAATGGGTATAAGTGGCTTTTAAAGTCTCCACATCTATCTCAAACTCTTATAACTAGTCAGTTGCATTGGATTAAGACACATTTTAACCCCAGAAACACTAACATAGCCGTTTACAGCTTCTAAGCAATGTTTTCTTGGTTTTAGCCTATTTTGGGACAAAATGGGTATAAGTGGCTTTTAAACTCTCCACATCTATCTCAAACTCCTATAATTAGTTAGTTGCATTGGATTAAGACACCTTTTAACCCCAGAAACCCTAACATAGCTGTTTACAGCTTCTAAGCAATGTTTTCTTGGTTTTAGCCTGTTTTGGGACAAAATGGGTATAAGTGGCTTTTAAACTCTCCACATCAATCTCAAACTCTTATAATTAGTTAGTTGCATTGGACTAAGACACATTTTAACCCCAGAAACACTAACATAGCTGTTTACAGCTTCTAAGCAATGTTTTCTTGGTTTTAGCTTGTTTTGGGACAAAATGGGTATAAGTGGCTTTTAAACTCTCCACATCTATCTCAAACTCCTATAGTTAGTTAGTTGCATTGGATTAAGACACATTTTAACCCCAGAAACACTAACATAGCTGTTTACAGCTTCTAAGCAATGTTTTCTTGGTTTTAGCCTGTTTTGGGACAAAATGGGTATAAGTGGCTTTTAAACTCTCCACATTTATCTCAAACTCCTATAATTAGTTAGTTGCATTGGATTAAGACACATTTTAACCCCAGAAACACTAACATAGCTGTTTACAGCTTCTAAACAATATTTTCCTTGTTTTAGCCTGTTTTGGGACAAAATGGGTATAAGTGGCTTTTAAACTCTCCACATCTATCTCAAACTCCTATAATTAGTTAGTTGCATTGGATTAAGACACATTTTAACCCCAGAAACACTAACATAGCTGTTTACAGCTTCTAAGCAATGTTTTCTTGGTTTCAGCCTGTTTTGGGACAAAATGGGTATAAGTGGCTTTTAAACTCTCCACATTTATCTCAAACTCCTATAATTAGTTAGTTGCATTGGATTAAGACACCTTTTAACCCCAGAAACACTAACATAGCTGTTTACAGCTTCTAAGCTATGTTTTCTTGGTTTTAGCCTTTTTTGGGACAAAATGGGTATAAGTGGCTTTTAAAGTCTCCACATCTATCTCAAACTCTTATAACTAGTCAGTTGCATTGGATTAAGACACATTTTAACCCCAGAAACACTAACATAGCCGTTTACAGCTTCTAAGCAATGTTTTCTTGGTTTTAGCCTATTTTGGGACAAAATGGGTATAAGTGGCTTTTAAACTCTCCACATCTATCTCAAACTCCTATAATTAGTTAGTTGCATTGGATTAAGACACCTTTTAACCCCAGAAACCCTAACATAGCTGTTTACAGCTTCTAAGCAATGTTTTCTTGGTTTTAGCCTGTTTTGGGACAAAATGGGTATCAGTGGCTTTTAAACTCTCCACATCAATCTCAAACTCTTATAATTAGTTAGTTGCATTGGACTAAGACACATTTTAACCCCAGAAACACTAACATAGCTGTTTACAGCTTCTAAGCAATGTTTTCTTGGTTTTAGCTTGTTTTGGGACAAAATAGGTATAAGTGGCTTTTAAACTCTCCACATCTATCTCAAACTCCTATAGTTAGTTAGTTGCATTGGATTAAGACACATTTTAACCCCAGAAACACTAACATAGCTGTTTACAGCTTCTAAGCAATGTTTTCTTGGTTTTAGCCTGTTTTGGGACAAAATGGGTATAAGTGGCTTTTAAACTCTCCACATTTATCTCAAACTCCTATAATTAGTTAGTTGCATTGGATTAAGACACATTTTAACCCCAGAAACACTAACATAGCTGTTTACAGCTTCGAAACAATGTTTTCCTTGTTTTAGCCTGTTTTGGGACAAAATGGGTATAAGTGGGTTTTAAACTCTCCACATCTATCTCAAACTCCTATAATTAGTTAGTTGCATTGGACTAAGACACATTTTAACCCCAGAAACACTAACATAGCTGTTTACAGCTTCTAAGCAATGTTTTCTTGGTTTTAACCTGTTTTGGGACAAAATGGGTATAATTGGGTTTTAAACTCTCCACATCTATCTCAAACTCCTATAATTAGTTAGTTGCATTGGACTAAGACACATTTTAACCCCAGAAACACTAACATAGCTGTTTACAGCTTCTAAGCAATGTTTTCTTGGTTTTAGCCTGTTTTGGGACAAAATGGGTATAAGTGGCTTTTAAACTCTCCACATTTATCTCCAACTCCTATAATTAGTTAGTTGCATTGGATTAAGACACCTTTTAACCCCAGAAACACTAACATAGCTGTTTACAGCTTCAAAGCAATGTTTTCTTGGTTTTAGCCTGTTTTGGGACAAAATAGGTATAAGTGGCTTTTAAACTCTCCTCATCTATCTCAAACTCCTATAATTAGTTAGTTGCATTGGATTAAGACACATTTTAACCCCAGAAACACTAACATAGCTGTTTACAGCTTCTAAGCAATGTTTTCTTGGTTTCAGCCTGTTTTGGGACAAAATGGGTATAAGTGGCTTTTAAACTCTCCACATTTATCTCAAACTCCTATAATTAGTTAGTTGCATTGGATTAAGACACCTTTTAACCCCAGAAACACTAACATAGCTGTTTACAGCTTCTAAGCTATGTTTTCTTGGTTTTAGCCTGTTTTGGGACAAAATGGGTATAAGTAGCTTTTAAAGTCTCCACATCTATCTCAAACTCTTATAACTAGTCAGTTGCATTGGATTAAGACACATTTTAACCCCAGAAACACTAACATAGCTGTTTACAGCTTCTAAGCAATGTTTTCTTGGTTTTAGCCTGTTTTGGGACAAAATGGGTATAAGTGGCTTTTAAACTCTCCACATCTATTTCAAACTCCTATAATTAGTTAGTTGCATTGGATTAAGACACCTTTTAACCCCATAAACCCTAACATAGCTGTTTACAGCTTCTAAGCAATGTTTTCTTGGTTTTAGCCTGTTTTGGGACAAAATGGGTATAAGTGGCTTTTAAACTCTCCACATCAATCTCAAACTCTTATAATTAGTTAGTTGCATTGGACTAAGACACATTTTAACCCCAGAAACACTAACATAGCTGTTTACAGCTTCTAAGCAATGTTTTCTTGGTTTTAGCCTGTTTTGGGACAAAATGGGTATAAGTGGCTTTTAAACTCTCCACATCTATCTCAAACTCCTATAGTTAGTTAGTTGCATTGGATTAAGACACATTTTAACCCCAGAAACACTAACATAGCTGTTTACAGCTTCTAAGCAATGTTTTCTTGGTTTTAGCCTGTTTTGGGACAAAATGGGTATAAGTGGCTTTTAAACTCTCCACATTTATCTCAAACTCCTATAATTAGTTAGTTGCATTGGATTAAGACACATTTTAACCCCAGAAACACTAACATAGCTGTTTACAGCTTCTAAACAATGTTTTCCTTGTTTTAGCCTGTTTTGGGACAAAATGGGTATAAGTGGGTTTTAAACTCTCCACATCTATCTCAAACTCCTATAATTAGTTAGTTGCATTGGACTAAGACATATTTTAACCCCAGAAACACTAACATAGCTGTTTACAGCTTCTAAGCAATGTTTTCTTGGTTTTAACCTGTTTTGGGACAAAATGGGTATAATTGGGTTTTAAACTCTCCACATCTATCTCAAACTCCTATAATTAGTTAGTTGCATTGGACTAAGACACATTTTAACCCCAGAAACACTAACATAGCTGTTTACAGCTTCTAAGCAATGTTTTCTTGGTTTTAGCCTGTTTTGGGACAAAATGGGTATAAGTGGCTTTTAAACTCTCCACATTTATCTCAAACTCCTATAATTAGTTAGTTGCATTGGATTAAGACACATTTTAACCCCAGAAACACTAACATAGCTGTTTACAGCTTCTAAGCAATGTTTTCTTGGTTTTAGCCTGTTTTGGGACAAAATGGGTATAAGTGGCTTTTAAACTCTCCACATCTATCTCAAACTCCTATAATTAGTTAGTTGCATTGGATTAAGACACCTTTTAACCCCAGAAACACTAACATAGCTGTTTACAGCTTCTAAGCTATGTTTTCTTGGTTTTAGCCTGTTTTGGGACAAAATGGGTATAAGTGGCTTTTAAACTCTCCACATCTATCTCAAACTCCTATAATTAGTTAGTTGCATTGGATTAAGACATATTTTAACCCCAGAAACACTAACATAGCTGTTTACAGCTTCTAAGCAATGTTTTCTTGGTTTTAGCCTGTTTTGGGACAAAATGGGTATAAGTGGCTTTTAAACTCTCCACATTTATCTCAAACTCCTATAATTAGTTAGTTGCATTGGATTAAGACACATTTTAACCCCAGAAACACTAACATAGCTGTTTACAGCTTCTAAACAATGTTTTCCTTGTTTTAGCCTGTTTTGGGACAAAATGGGTATAAGTGGCTTTTAAACTCTCCACATTTATCTCAAACTCCTATAATTAGTTAGTTGCATTGGACTAAGACATATTTTAACCCCAGAAACACTAACATAGCTGTTTACAGCTTCTAAGCAATGTTTTCTTGGTTTTAACCTGTTTTGGGACAAAATGGGTATAATTGGGTTTTAAACTCTCCACATCTATCTCAAACTCCTATAATTAGTTAGTTGCATTGGACTAAGACACATTTTAACCCCAGAAACACTAACATAGCTGTTTACAGCTTCTAAGCAATGTTTTCTTGGTTTTAGCCTGTTTTGGGACAAAATGGGTATAAGTGGCTTTTAAACTCTCCACATTTATCTCAAACTCCTATAATTAGTTAGTTGCATTGGATTAAGACACATTTTAACCCCAGAAACACTAACATAGCTGTTTACAGCTTCTAAGCAATGTTTTCTTGGTTTTAGCCTGTTTTGGGACAAAATGGGTATAAGTGGCTTTTAAACTCTCCACATCTATCTCAAACTCCTATAATTAGTTAGTTGCATTGGATTAAGACACCTTTTAACCCCAGAAACACTAACATAGCTGTTTACTGTAAGACTTTGTAGAATAAAGAAGAGAATCAAGAGATTGATGAGAGATATCGGTAGACAAAGAGAATGAGGAAGAAGAAAAGATTAGGTTATTGTTCCATAAGAATATCGGTTACAATGTAGGCTAATGCCTATTTATATCATGAGAAACTCTAGGGCTACACCCTTTACAAACCGCACAGCTAAGTGATAGGGACAGGAAGAGAGAAGAGACTAATCCCAAGGTTGATAGCGACCCGTCTTAGTCTCCTTAAACCAAACATCACCCGTGACTCTTCTTGCTCCACTTGCGCTTTCCCTCCAACGGCTATCTTGGGAATTCTAGAGTCTTCTAATGGGCTTAGGATGAGCAGGCCTCCTCTCCATTCCTTATCACTAGAAGACTCGGCCATTTCACCACACTTGTACGGACAGCCCATATTCAATACTCGTACGGACGGCCATGGCTGCCTTAGGCTTATTCTTTTGATCAATACTCCCCCTCAAGCTTAGCCTAATGAAATGGCTAAGCTTGGAACCCGTGAAGCAGCACCTCATTAAAAACCTTGACTTAGAAAACCTCATGGGACAAAACCAAGTCGAGGGAAAAAGAGTGTGCTGTCCACGGATTAGAGAAGCTTGATCATGGCCGTGTAATGTCTACAAGTCCAAGTTTGCTATAGATGTGATCACAAACCTTGGAGCTTGCAGACTTGGTGAAGATGTCAGCTAGCTGATCTTGACTCCTTGTGTGGCATGGTAACACCACTCCTTCTTCAATCTTCTCTCTCACCTTGTGGCAATCGCTTTCTATGTGCTTGGTCCTCTCATGAAAGACCGAGTTTGTGGCAATGTGGATGGCCGCTTCATTGTCGCAATGCATGGTCATGGGCTGCTTTGTTTCGATGCCTAAGTCCTTGAGTAGACCCTTCAGCCATGTCATCTCGTTAGTGAGCTTCCTCATAGCTCTATACTCGGCCTCGGCGCTAGAGCATGAAACCACCTTTTGTTTCTTAGACCTCCATGTAACCAAGTTGCCTCCAACAAACGTGCAGTACCCAGTGGTGGATCTCCTATCCAGCGTGTCGCCATTGTAATCCGCATCACAATAGCCAACGATTTCGGTGTTGTCATTCTTGCCCATCCAAATACCTTGACCCGGACTGCCCTTGAGATAGCTTAGGATCCTTTCGACTTGACTCCATTGGTACTTGCTTGGTGCCTTCATATGTTGGCTAACCTGATTCACAGCATAGGATATGTCAGGTCGTGTGATAGTAAGGTATATCAGCTTACCTACAAGCCGGCGGTAGCGTGTGACGTCTAAGAATGGCTCGTCCATTGGTTCCTTAGGTCGGCCTTCTTTTGCCCGTAAGCTCTCCCCCTTTCGCTTGAGCTGGTAATCTTCATCAAGGGGCGTAGCAACCGGAGACACACCAAGCTTGCCAGTCTCCTCTAACAAGTCAAGAGTAAACTTGCGTTGTGAGAGGAAGAGTCCTTCCGGTGAGCGACAAATCTCAATACCAAGAAAGTATTTGAGTTCCCCAAGGTCCTTGATGTCAAATACCGACTTGAGAGAGTCCTTGGTGTCCTGAATGGCCGCCTTATCATCACCAGTCACGATGATGTCGTCGACGTATATGAGCACCACCACCCAACCAATAGAGGTGCGACGCGTGAAGAGAGTATGATCAGCCTCCGATCGCGTAAAACCATCAGTCTTGAGAGTGGAGCTTAGTTTGTGGTACCACGCTCGTGGGGACTGCTTAAGGCCATAGATGGCCTTACGTAGCCTCAAGACTTTTCCGGGTGTAACCATGTCTTCAAGGCCGGGAGGAGGCGTCATGTACACTTCTTCATCAAGTTCACCTTGAAGGAAGGCGTTCTTCACATCCATCTGCCATAAGTCCCATGAGAGGTTGACAGCAAGAGACAGCACAACCCGAACCGTATGGAGCTTGGCCACGGGTGCAAAGGTGTCCGTGTAGTCCGCGCCATAGGTTTGGGTGAAGCCACGGGCCACTAACCTGGCTTTATGCCGTTCAATGTCACCATTGCTCAAATACTTTATGGTAAACACCCATTTGGAGCTAACTGCCCGCTTGCCTTGAGGAAGATCCGATTCGTCCCACGTATGATTCCGGATCATGGCGCCAGTTTCATTCTTGACCGCATCTAACCAAACTTGATGTTCCTTAGCTTCATCATATGTCTGCGGGATCCAATTGGCGTCCACTTGGCCGAAGAAAGCTTGGTGATCAGCAGGTAACAGCTCAAGGGAACAAACGGACTGAATGGGATGAGCGACAGCTTGGCTGTTGTAATAGACACGCTTGTTCTTCCAAGTGGAGGGATCTGATCGAGGTCTGGTGCTCCGACGCAGGACTGGTGCCGGAAGTGGATCCACGCTAGGCAACACGGTGGGCGTACCGTCCGTAGGAGCCGTCTCCGTGTTTTCCTCGGTAGAGGCCGCCGCCGGAGCATGCGTGTCCGTTGTAGGGCCAGGGACGGGAACACCGGTTATGGGTAGGCCAGACCCGAGAGATTCACCATCTTGGGCTGAACCATTGTCATTTGCATCTCCTTGGTCAGACCCACCATCGGTAGAAATTTGACTTAGTGTTGGCCGCACGGCACCCGTTGGTGGAGATGGGTTGCCAAGGTGATCAAGAAGGAACCGTAGACTCGAAGCTCGGTCATTAGGTGAGTGAGAGAGATCTTTAAGGCTGTTCCAATCCCTCTTGTCATGGTAGCCCATATGTTCTAGAAACCGGACGTCTCGAGAGACATATAGTCGACTTGTGGCCGGATCATAACATTTGTACCCCTTTTGTGTGGTGGAGTAGCCAATGAACATACACTTTGTACTTTTGGCATCCAGCTTACTCCTTTGTTCTCCTGGTACTAACACAAAACAAACACAGCCGAAAACTCGTAAGTGATCAAGAGATGGTTTAAATTTGTTTAGTACTTCAAATGGAGATAAGTCATGAAGAACTCTAGTTGGTGTTCGGTTGATTAGGTAGCATGCGGTCATCACGGCATCACCCCAATATCGTTTAGGAACACTCGAATGGAACATGATTGCCCGCGCCACTTCCATGAGGTGCCGGTTCTTCCTCTCGGCCACACCATTTTGTTGTGGCGTGTAGGGACAACTAGTTTGATGGAGAATGCCATGCTTGGAGAGATGTTCTTTGAACTTGCAACTTGTGTATTCCCCCCCATTATCAGACCTAAGTACCTTAAGTTTAGCATTGAAGTGATTAGTCACATAATTTTGAAAATTGATAAAGGCATCAAATACTCTATCTTTAGATGGCAACAAGGTAATCCAAGTGTATTTTGATTTTTCATCAATAAAAGTCACAAAATACTTGTTATTATCTCTAGATAGGCATGGTGATGTCCAAACATCTGAGTGAACCAAATCAAAACAATTCTCATAAATAGTAGTTGACTTAGGAAAGATAGACTTGCAATGTTTTCCAAGAATACAAGGTTCACAAGTAGAATTATCAAAAGAAATATTAGGAAACATCAACCCTAAAGCACGTGAATGTGGGTGGCCTAGCCTAGCATGCCACACCATATTCGAATCAACAACAAAACAAGACTTAGTAGAGGATAAATTTGGATCGGTTTTCTCTAGGACATAGAGATCTCCACTCCCTTGCCCTTCTCCAAGAACCTTTCCAGTCTCAATATCCTGAAAATAAACATTGTTAGGACCAAAGATTGCATAACAATTCAAATCATTTGTGGCCCTCTTAACCGATAGTAAATTGGAGGTAAAGGTAGGCATAAAGAAAGCTTTTGAGGTTTTATCAAATAGTTTCAAGTCCCCTATTCCCTTTACTGGTATTTGTTCTCCATTTGCAATAACAACATTTCCTAAGGCCGGTTTTATGTTGTCAATTAAACTAGGGTTACTAATCATATGATGTGAGGCTCCCGAGTCAATAACAAGCGATTTGCTAGGCCTAGAAGTAAAGAAAGAGATACCGGACTCCTTGAGTGAAGCAATGGAGCGGATGAGAGCCTCAAGGTCTGACTTCCTCACCACATCTCCGTAGGCTGCGGTCATGGCCACCTCATCTCCCTGCTTTGATGATCCGGCTCCTTTATCGCTAACCGCTTCCTTTGAGAGGTTGGCTTTGAACTTGGCCGGCTTGAGATGAGGATGGAGAACCCAGCACTTGTCTTTCAGATGACCCCGCTTCTTGCAGTGGTCGCACACCAACAACTTCCTCTCCTCTTGCTTGTACATTCCTTTGTTGGCCGAAGCAAGCTCCCCCTTACCGCTAAACAAGTCAAGGGATCCTTGCTCTTTCTGAATTTGGGAGCAAATATCCTCAAAGGAGGGGAGCTTCTCTGCCCTTAGGATGTGCTTCAAGAGGTCGTTGAAGGACGGGTTCAAGGTAAGTAGGAGTCCGAAGACTTTGTCTTGCTCCTTTCTTTCGTTTAGCACACTTGCCTCAAGTGTACTTGGCCGCAACATGTCAAGCTCGGACCATAGTGCACGGAACTTACCAAGATGCTTAGTGAACTCCACATCATCTTGGTTAAGATCATTTATGGCCTTCTTGACCTCAAAGACTCTAGTCATGTTAGAGACATTACCATACACGCCTTTAAGTGTTTCCCACAGTTCCTTGGCCGTCTCGCAATATGAGTAGGCCTCAAGGATAGGCGTGTCCAGAGAGTTTTGGAGAACAGATAGGACAACTTGGTCTTCTTGGAACCATTTGGCCTTCCTCTCGCTCTCTTCCTCCGCTTCCGCCTCGGAAGCGTCCTCTCCTTTGGGGTTTTTCTTTGGGACATAGTCGGACTCGACATGACTCCAAAGGCCACGACCTCCAAGGGCGGTTCTTGTGGTTCTTGTCCACAGCAAGTAGTTTGTCCCCTTTAGGACAACCGGTGAAACAATGGGCTTGGCGTTTTCCATGGTCGGATTTCTATGGACCGATGGGTAAAGCTTTTACCCGGAGAATAAATGGGATGCGAGTAAGAAGAAACGAAGATAAGGAGACTAGAGTGTAGAAATGAGTAGGAGAATGAGATTAGACTGTAGAGAATCGAAGAACTTGCTCTGATACCATGTAAGACTTTGTAGAATAAAGAAGAGAATCAAGAGATTGATGAGAGATATCGGTAGACAAAGAGAATGAGGAAGAAGAAAAGATTAGGTTATTGTTCCATAAGAATATCGGTTACAATGTAGGCTAATGCCTATTTATATCATGAGAAACTCTAGGGCTACACCCTTTACAAACCGCACAGCTAAGTGATAGGGACAGGAAGAGAGAAGAGACTAATCCCAAGGTTGATAGCGACCCGTCTTAGTCTCCTTAAACCAAACATCACCCGTGACTCTTCTTGCTCCACTTGCGCTTTCCCTCCAACGGCTATCTTGGGAATTCTAGAGTCTTCTAATGGGCTTAGGATGAGCAGGCCTCCTCTCCATTCCTTATCACTAGAAGACTCGGCCATTTCACCACACTTGTACGGACAGCCCATATTCAATACTCGTACGGACGGCCATGGCTGCCTTAGGCTTATTCTTTTGATCAATATTTACAGCTTCTAAGCTATGTTTTCTTGGTTTTAGCCTGTTTTGGGACAAAATGGGTATAAGTGGCTTTTAAACTCTCCACATCTATCTCAAACTCCTATAATTAGTTAGTTGCATTGGATTAAGACATATTTTAACCCCAGAAACACTAACATAGCTGTTTACAGCTTCTAAGCAATGTTTTCTTGGTTTTAGCCTGTTTTGGGACAAAATGGGTATAAGTGGCTTTTAAACTCTCCACATTTATCTCAAACTCCTATAATTAGTTAGTTGCATTGGATTAAGACACATTTTAACCCCAGAAACACTAACATAGCTGTTTACAGCTTCTAAACAATGTTTTCCTTGTTTTAGCCTGTTTTGGGACAAAATGGGTATAAGTGGCTTTTAAACTCTCCACATTTATCTCAAACTCCTATAATTAGTTAGTTGCATTGGATTAAGACACATTTTAACCCCATAAACACTAACATAGCTGTTTACAGTTTCTAAGCAATGTTTTCTTGGTTTTAGCCTGTTTTGGGACAAAATGGGTATAAGTGGCTTTTAAACTCTCCACATCCATCTCAAACTCCTATAATTAGCTAGTTGCATTGGATTAAGACACATTTTAACCCCATAAACACTAACATAGCTGTTTACAGTTTCTAAGCAATGTTTTCTTGGTTTTAGCCTGTTTTGGGACAAAATGGGTATAAGTGGCTTTTAAACTCTCCACATCCATCTCAAACTCCTATAATTAGCTAGTTGCATTGGAGTAAGACATCTTTTAACCCCAGAAACACTAACATAGCTGTTTACAGCTTCTAAACAATGTTTTCCTTGTTTTAGCCTGTTTTGGGACAAAATGGGTATAAGTGGCTTTTAAACTCTCCACATCTATCTCAAACTCCTATAATTAGTTAGTTGCATTGGATTAAGACTCATTTTAACCCCAAAAATACTAACATAGCTGTTTACAGCTTCTAAGCAATGTTTTCTTGGTTTTAGCCTGTTTTGGGACAAAATGGGTATAAGTGGCTTTTAAACTGTCAACATCTATCTCAAACTCCTATAATTAGTTAGTTGCATTGGATTAAGACACCTTTTAACCCCAGAAACACTAACATAGCTGTTTACAGCTTCTAAGCAATGTTTTCTTGGTTTTAGCCTGTTTTGGGACAAAATGGGTATAAGTGGCTTTTAAACTCTCCACATCAATCTCAAACTCTTATAATTAGTTAGTTGCATTGAATTAAGACACATTTTAACCCCAGAAACACTAACATAGCTGTTTACAGCTTCTAAACAATGTTTTCCTTGTTTTAGCCTGTTTTGGGACAAAATGGGTATAAGTGGCTTTTAAACTCTCCACATCTATCTCAAACTCCTATAATTAGTTAGTTGCATTGGATTAAGACACATTTTAACCCCAAAAATACTAACATAGCTGTTTACAGCTTCTAAGCAATGTTTTCTTGGTTTTAGCCTGTTTTGGGACAAAATGGGTATAAGTGGCTTTTAAACTCTCCACATCTATCTCAAACTCCTATAATTAGTTAGTTTCATTGGATTAAGACACCTTTTAACCCCAGAAACCCTAACATAGCTGTTTACAGCTTCTAAGCAATGTTTTCTTGGTTTTAGCCTGTTTTGGGACAAAATGGGTATAAGTGGCTTGTAAACTCTCCACATTTATCTCAAATTCCTATAATTAGTTAGTTGCATTGGATTAAGACACATTTTAACCCCATAAACACTAACATAGCTGTTTACAGCTTCTAAGCAATGTTTTCTTGGTTTTAGCCTGTTTTGGGACAAAATGGGTATAAGTGGCTTTTAAACTCTCCACATTTATCTCAAACTCTTATAACTAGTCAGTTGCATTGGATTAAGACACATTTTAACCCCAGAAACACTAACATAGCTGTTTACAGCTTCTAAGCAATGTTTTCTTGGTTTTAGCCTGTTTTGGGACAAAATGGGTATAAGTGGCTTTTAAACTCTCAACATCTATCTCAAACTCCTATAATTAGTTAGTTGCATTGGATTAAGACACCTTTTAACCCCAGAAACACTAACATAGCTGTTTACAGCTTCTAAGCAATGTTTTTTTGGTTTTAGCCTGTTTTGGGACAAAATGGGTATAAGTGGCTTTTAAACTCTCCACATTTATCTCCAACTCCTATAATTAGTTAGTTGCATTGAATTAAGACACATTTTAACCCCAGAAACACTAACATAGCTGTTTACAGCTTCTAAACAATGTTTTCCTTGTTTTAACCTGTTTTGGGACAAAATGGGTATAAGTGGCTTTTAAACTCTCCACATCTATCTCAAACTCCTATAATTAGTTAGTTGCATTGGATTCAGACACATTTTAACCTCAGAAATACTAACATAGTTGTTTACAGCTTCTAAGCAATGTTTTCTTGGTTTTAGCCTGTTTTGGGACAAAATGGGTATAAGTGGCTTTTAAACTCTCCACATCTATCTCAAACTCCTATAATTAGTTAGTTGCATTGGATTAAGACACCTTTTAACCCCAGAAACCCTAACATAGCTGTTTACAGATTCTAAGCAATGTTTTCTTGGTTTTAGCCTGTTTTGGGACAAAATGGGTGTAAGTGGCTTTTAAACTCTCCACATCAATCTCAAACTCTTATAATTAGTTAGTTGCATTGGACTAAGGCACATTTTAACCCCAGAAACACTAACATAGCTGTTTACAGCTTCTAAGCAATGTTTTCTAGGTTTTAGCCTGTTTTGGGACAAAATGGGTATAAGTGGCTTTTAAACTCTCCACATCTATCTCAAACTCCTATAATTAGTTAGTTGCATTGGATTAAGACACATTTTAACCCCAGAAACACTAACATAGCTGTTTACAGCTTCTAAGCAATGTTTTCTTGGTTTCAGCCTGTTTTGGGACAAAATGGGTATAAGTGGCTTTTAAACTCTCCACATTTATCTCAAACTCCTATAATTAGTTAGTTGCATTGGATTAAGACACATTTTAACCCCAGAAACACTAACATAGCTGTTTACAGCTTCTAAACAATGTTTTCCTTGTTTTAGCCTGTTTTGGGACAAAATGGGTATAAGTGGGTTTTAAACTCTCCACATCTATCTCAAACTCCTATAATTAGTTAGTTGCATTGGACTAAGACACATTTTAACCCCAGAAACACTAACATAGCTGTTTACAGCTTCTAAGCAATGTTTTCTTCGTTTTAGCCTGTTTTGGGACAAAATGGGTATAAGTGGCTTTTAAACTCTCCACATCTATCTCAAACTCCTATAATTAGTTAGTTGCATTGGATTAAGTCACATTTTTACCCCAGAAACACTAACATAGCTGTTTACAGCTTCTAAGCAATGTTTTCTTGGTTTCAGCCTGTTTTGGGACAAAATGGGTATAAGTGGCTTTTAAACTCTCCACATTTATCTCAAACTCCTATAATTAGTTAGTTGCATTGGATTAAGACACATTTTAACCCCAGAAACACTAACATAGCTGTTTACAGCTTCTAAACAATGTTTTCCTTGTTTTAGCCTGTTTTGGGACAAAATGGGTATAAGTGGCTTTTAAACTCTCCACATCTATCTCAAACTCTTATAACTAGTCAGTTGCATTGGACTAAGACACATTTTAATCCCAGAAACACTAACATAGTTGTTTACAGCTTCTAAGCTATGTTTTCTTGGTTTTAGCCTGTTTTGGGACAAAATGGGTATAAGTGGCTTTTAAACTCTCCACATCTATCTCAAACTCCTATAATTAGTTAGTTGCATTGGATTAAGACACATTTTAACCACAGAAACACTAACATAGCTGTTTACAGCTTCTAAGCAATGTTTTCTTGGTTTTAGCCTGTTTTGGGACAAAATGGGTATAAGTGGCTTTTAAACTCTCCACATCTATCTCAAACTCCTATAATTAATTAGTTGCATTGGATTAAGATACATTTTAACCCCAGAAACACTAACATAGCTGTTTACAGCTACTAAGCAATGTTTTCTTGGTTTTAGCCTGTTTTGGGACAAAATGGGTATAAGTGGCTTTTTAAGTCTCCACATCTATCTCAAACTCTTATAACTAGTCAGTTGCATTGGATTAAGACACATTTTAACCCCAGAAACACTAACATAGCTGTTTACAGCTTCTAAGCAATGTTTTCTTGGTTTTAACCTGTTTTGGGACAAAATGGGTATAAGTGGCTTTTAAACTCTCCACATCAATCTCAAACTCTTATAATTAGTTAGTTGCATTGAATTAAGACAAATTTTAACCCCAGAAACACTAACATAGCTGTTTACAGCTTCTAAACAATGTTTTCCTTGTTTTAGCCTGTTTTGGGACAAAATGGGTATAAGTGGCTTTTAAACTCTCCACATCTATCTCAAACTCTTATAACTAGTCAGTTGCATTGGACTAAGACACATTTTAACCCCAGAAACACTAACATAGCTGTTTACAGCTTCTAAGCTATGTTTTCTTGGTTTTAGCCTGTTTTGGGACAAAATGGGTATAAGTGGCTTTTAAACTCTCCACATCTATCTCAAACTCCTATAATTAGTTAGTTGCATTGGATTAAGACACATTTTAACCACAATATTGATCAAGAGAATAAGCCTAAGGCAGCCATGGCCGTCCGTACAATTATGGGGCCGTCCGTACAACCAAGCAATAAGGCCGAGTCATGTAAGTGTGTAAAGACAATGAGGAGGCCTGCTCTCCTTAGGCCCATGAGAAGGATCTAGAATGTCGCTTGTAGCCGTTAGAGAGGAGGAACAAGTGGAGTCACGGGTTATGTTGTGTTTAAGGAGACTAGGACGGGTCACTATCACCGTTGGGATTAGTTCTATCTCTCTCCTTGTCCCTATCACTTATACGATCGGTTGGTAGAGGGTGTAGCCCTAATTTTCCCTTGATATATATAGACTTTAGCCTACATTGTAATATGCATTCTTATGGAACAATAACCTAATCTTTTCTTCTTCCTCATTCTCTTTGTCTACCGATATCTCTCATCAATCTCTTGACTCTCTTCTTTATTCTACAAAGTCTTACATGGTATCAGAGCAAGTTCTTCGATTCTCTACAGTCTAATCTCATTCTCCTACTCATTTCTACACTCTAGTCTCCTTATCTTCGTTTCTTCTTACTCGCATCTCCTTTATTCTCCGGGTAAAAGCTTTACCCATCGGTCCATAGAAATCCGACCATGGAAAACGCCAAGCCCATTGTTTCACCGGTTGTCCTAAAGGGGACAAACTACTTGCTGTGGACAAGAACCACAAGAACCGCCCTTGGAGGTCGTGGCCTTTGGAGTCATGTCGAGTCCGACTATGTCCCAAAGAAAAACCCCAAAGGAGAGGACGCTTCCGAGGCGGAAGCGGAGGAAGAGAGCGAGAGGAAGGCCAAATGGTTCCAAGAAGACCAAGTTGTCCTATCTGTTCTCCAAAACTCTCTGGACACGCCTATCCTTGAGGCCTACTCATATTGCGAGACGGCCAAGGAACTGTGGGAAACACTTAAAGGCGTGTATGGTAATGTCTCTAACATGACTAGAGTCTTTGAGGTCAAGAAGGCCATAAATGATCTTAACCAAGATGATGTGGAGTTCACTAAGCATCTTGGTAAGTTCCGTGCACTATGGTCCGAGCTTGACATGTTGCGGCCAAGTACACTTGAGGCAAGTGTGCTAAACGAAAGAAAGGAGCAAGACAAAGTCTTCGGACTCCTACTTACCTTGAACCCGTCCTTCAACGACCTCTTGAAGCACATCCTAAGGGCAGAGAAGCTCCCCTCCTTTGAGGATATTTGCTCCCAAATTCAGAAAGAGCAAGGATCCCTTGATTTGTTTAGCGGTAAGGGGGAGCTTGCTTCGGCCAACAAAGGAATGTACAAGCAAGAGGAGAGGAAGTTGTTGGTGTGCGACCACTGCAAGAAGCGGGGTCATCTGAAAGACAAGTGCTGGGTTCTCCATCCTCATCTCAAGCCGGCCAAGTTCAAAGCCAACCTCTCAAAGGAAGCGGTTAGCGATAAAGGAGCCGGATCATCAAAGCAGGGAGATGAGGTGGCCATGACCGCAGCCTACGGAGATGTGGTGAGGAAGTCAGACCTTGAGGCTCTCATCCGCTCCATTGCTTCACTCAAGGAGTCTGGTATCTCTTTCTTTACTTCTAGGCCTAGCAAATCGCTTGTTATTGACTCGGGAGCCTCACATCATATGATTAGTAACCCTAGTTTAATTGACAACATAAAACCGGCCTTAGGAAATGTTGTTATTGCAAATGGAGAACAAATACCAGTAAAGGGAATAGGGGACTTGAAACTATTTGATAAAACCTCAAAAGCTTTCTTTATGCCTACCTTTACCTCCAATTTACTATCGGTTAAGAGGGCCACAAATGATTTGAATTGTTATGCAATCTTTGGTCCTAACAATGTTTATTTTCAGGATATTGAGACTGGAAAGGTTCTTGGAGAAGGGCAAGGGAGTGGAGATCTCTATGTCCTAGAGAAAACCGATCCAAATTTATCCTCTACTAAGTCTTGTTTTGTTGTTGATTCGAATATGGTGTGGCATGCTAGGCTAGGCCACCCACATTCACGTGCTTTAGGGTTGATGTTTCCTAATATTTCTTTTGATAATTCTACTTGTGAACCTTGTATTCTTGGAAAACATTGCAAGTCTATCTTTCCTAAGTCAACTACTATTTATGAGAATTGTTTTGATTTGGTTCACTCAGATGTTTGGACATCACCATGCCTATCTAGAGATAATAACAAGTATTTTGTGACTTTTATTGATGAAAAATCAAAATACACTTGGATTACCTTGTTGCCATCTAAAGATAGAGTATTTGATGCCTTTATCAATTTTCAAAATTATGTGACTAATCACTTCAATGCTAAACTTAAGGTACTTAGGTCTGATAATGGGGGGGAATACACAAGTTGCAAGTTCAAAGAACATCTCTCCAAGCATGGCATTCTCCATCAAACTAGTTGTCCCTACACGCCACAACAAAATGGTGTGGCCGAGAGGAAGAACCGGCACCTCATGGAAGTGGCGCGGGCAATCATGTTCCATTCGAGTGTTCCTAAACGATATTGGGGTGATGCCGTGATGACTGCATGCTACCTAATCAACCGAACACCAACTAGAGTTCTTCATGACTTATCTCCATTTGAAGTACTAAACAAATTTAAACCATCTCTTGCTCACTTACGAGTTTTCGGCTGTGTTTGTTTTGTGTTAGTACCAGGAGAACAGAGGAGTAAGCTGGATGCCAAAAGTACAAAGTGTATGTTCATTGGCTACTCCACCACACAAAAGGGGTACAAATGTTATGATCCGGCCACAAGTCGACTATATGTCTCTCGAGACGTCCGGTTTCTAGAACATGTGGGCTACCATGACAAGAGGGATTGGAACAGCCTTAAAGATCTCTCTCACTCACCTAATGACCGAGCTTCGAGTCTACGGTTCCTTCTTGATCACCTTGGCAACCCATCTCCACCAACGGGTGCCGTGCGGCCAACACTAAGTCAAAATTCTACCGATGGTGGGTCTGACCAAGGAGACGCAAATGACAATGGTTCAGCCCAAGATGGTGAATCTCTCGGGTCTGGCCTACCCATAACCGGTGTTCCCGTCCCTGGCCCTACAACGGACACGCATGCTCCGGCGGCGGCCTCTACCGAGGAAAACACGGAGACGGCTCCTACGGACGGTACGTCCACCGTGTTGCCTAGCGTGGATCCACTTCCGGCACCAGTTCTGCGTCGGAGCACCAGACCTCGATCAGATCCCTCCACTTGGAAGAACAAGCGTGTCTATTACAACAGCCAAGCTGTCGCTCATCCCATTCAGTCCGTTTGTTCCCTTGAGCTGTTACCTGCTGATCACCAAGCTTTCTTCGGCCAAGTGGACGCCAATTGGATCCCGCAGACATATGATGAAGCTAAGGAACATCAAGTTTGGTTAGATGCGGTCAAGAATGAAACTGGCGCCATGATCCGGAATCATACGTGGGACGAATCGGATCTTCCTCAAGGCAAGCGGGCAGTTAGCTCCAAATGGGTGTTTACCATAAAGTATTTGAGCAATGGTGACATTGAACGGCATAAAGCCAGGTTAGTGGCCCGTGGCTTCACCCAAACCTATGGCGCGGACTACACGGACACCTTTGCACCCGTGGCCAAGCTCCATACGGTTCGGGTTGTGCTGTCTCTTGCTGTCAACCTCTCATGGGACTTATGGCAGATGGATGTGAAGAACGCCTTCCTTCAAGGTGAACTTGATGAAGAAGTGTACATGACGCCTCCTCCCGGCCTTGAAGACATGGTTACACCCGGAAAAGTCTTGAGGCTACGTAAGGCCATCTATGGCCTTAAGCAGTCCCCACGAGCGTGGTACCACAAACTAAGCTCCACTCTCAAGACTGATGGTTTTACGCGATCGGAGGCTGATCATACTCTCTTCACGCGTCGCACCTCTATTGGTTGGGTGGTGGTGCTCATATACGTCGACGACATCATCGTGACTGGTGATGATAAGGCGGCCATTCAGGACACCAAGGACTCTCTCAAGTCGGTATTTGACATCAAGGACCTTGGGGAACTCAAATACTTTCTTGGTATTGAGATTTGTCGCTCACCGGAAGGACTCTTCCTCTCACAACGCAAGTTTACTCTTGACTTGTTAGAGGAGACTGGCAAGCTTGGTGTGTCTCCGGTTGCTACGCCCCTTGATGAAGATTACCAGCTCAAGCGAAAGGGGGAGAGCTTACGGGCAAAAGAAGGCCGACCTAAGGAACCAATGGACGAGCCATTCTTAGACGTCACACGCTACCGCCGGCTTGTAGGTAAGCTGATATACCTTACTATCACACGACCTGACATATCCTATGCTGTGAATCAGGTTAGCCAACATATGAAGGCACCAAGCAAGTACCAATGGAGTCAAGTCGAAAGGATCCTAAGCTATCTCAAGGGCAGTCCGGGTCAAGGTATTTGGATGGGCAAGAATGACAACACCGAAATCGTTGGCTATTGTGATGCGGATTACAATGGCGACACGCTGGATAGGAGATCCACCACTGGGTACTGCACGTTTGTTGGAGGCAACTTGGTTACATGGAGGTCTAAGAAACAAAAGGTGGTTTCATGCTCTAGCGCCGAGGCCGAGTATAGAGCTATGAGGAAACTCACTAACGAGATGACATGGCTGAAGGGCCTACTCAAGGACTTAGGCATTGAGACAAAGCAGCCCATGACCATGCACTGCGACAATGAAGCGGCTATCCACATTGCCACAAACTCAGTCTTTCATGAGAGGACCAAGCACATAGAAAGCGATTGCCACAAGGTGAGAGAGAAGATTGAAGAAGGAGTGGTGTTACCATGCCACACAAGGAGTCAAGATCAGCTAGCTGACATCTTCACCAAGTCTGCAAGCTCCAAGGTTTGTGATCACATCTACAGCAAACTTGGACTTGTAGACATTACACGGCCATGATCAAGCTTCCCTAATCCGTGGACAGCACACTCTTTTTCCCTTGACTTGGTTTTGTCCCATGAGGTTTTCTAAGTCAAGGTTTTTAATGAGGTGCTGCTTCACGGGTTCCAAGCTTAGCCATTTCACTCGGCTAAGCTTGAGGGGGAGTATTGATCAAGAGAATAAGCCTAAGGCAGCCATGGCCGTCCGTACAATTATGGGGCCGTCCGTACAACCAAGCAATAAGGCCGAGTCATGTAAGTGTGTAAAGACAATGAGGAGGCCTGCTCTCCTTAGGCCCATGAGAAGGATCTAGAATGTCGCTTGTAGCCGTTAGAGAGGAGGAACAAGTGGAGTCACGGGTTATGTTGTGTTTAAGGAGACTAGGACGGGTCACTATCACCGTTGGGATTAGTTCTATCTCTCTCCTTGTCCCTATCACTTATACGATCGGTTGGTAGAGGGTGTAGCCCTAATTTTCCCTTGATATATATAGACTTTAGCCTACATTGTAATATGCATTCTTATGGAACAATAACCTAATCTTTTCTTCTTCCTCATTCTCTTTGTCTACCGATATCTCTCATCAATCTCTTGACTCTCTTCTTTATTCTACAAAGTCTTACACACAAAAACACTAACATAGCTGTTTACAGCTTCTAAGCAATGTTTTCTTGGTTTTAGCCTGTTTTGGGACAAAATGGGTATAAGTGGCTTTTAAACTCTCCACATCTATCTCAAACTCCTATAATTAATTAGTTGCATTGGATTAAGACACATTTTAACCCCAGAAACACTAACATAGCTGTTTACAGCTTCTAAACAATGTTTTCCTTGTTTTAGCCTGTTTTGGGACAAAATGGGTATAAGTGGCTTTTAAACTCTCCACATCTATCTCAAACTCTTATAACTAGTCAGTTGCATTGGACTATGACACATTTTAACCCCAGAAACACTAACATAGCTGTTTACAGCTTCTAAGCAATGTTTTTTTGGGTTTAGCCTGTTTTGGGACAAAATGGGTATACGTGGCTTTTAAACTCTCCACATCTATCTCAAACTCCTATAATTAGTTAGTTGCATTGGATTAAGACACCTTTTAACCCCAGAAACACTAACATAGCTGTGTACAGCTTCTAAGCAATGTTTTCTCCGTTTTAGCCTAATTTGGGACAAAATGGGTATAAGTGGCTTTTAAACTCTCCACATCAATCTCAAACTCTTATAATTAGTTAGTTGCATTGAATTAAGACACATTTTAACCCCAGAAACACTAACATAGCTGTTTACAGCTTCTAAGCAATGTTTTCTTGGTTTTAACCTGTTTTGGGTCAAAATGGGTATAAGTGGCTTTTAAACTCTTCACATCTATCTCAAACTCTTATACCTAGTCAGTTGCATTGGACTAAGACACATTTTAACCCCAGAAAAACTAACATAGCTGTTTACAGCTTCTAAGCAATGTTTTCTTGGTTTTAGCCTGTTTTGGGACAAAATGGGTATAAGTGGCTTTTAAACTCTCCACATCTATCTCAAACTCTTATAACTAGTTAGTTGCATTGGACTAAGACACATTTTAACCCCAGAAACACTAACATAGCTGTTTACAGCTTCTAAGCTATGTTTTCTTTGTTTTAGCCTGTTTTGGGACAAAATTGGTATAAGTGGCTTTTAAACTCTCCACATCTATCTCAAACTCCTATAATTAGTTAGTTGCATTGGATTAAGACACATTTTAACCACAGAAACACTAACATAGCTGTTTACAGCTTCTAAGCAATGTTTTCTTGGTTTTAGCCTGTTTTGGGACAAAATGGGTATAAGTGGCTTTTAAACTCTCCACATCTATCTCAAACTCCTATAATTAATTAGTTGCATTCGATTAAGACACATTTTAACCCCAGAAACACTAACATAGCTGTTTACAGCTACTAAGCAATGTTTTCTTGGTTTTAGCCTGTTTTGGGACAAAATGGGTATAAGTGGCTTTTTAAGTCTCCACATCTATCTCAAACTCTTATAACTAGTCAGTTGCATTGGATTAAGACACATTTTAACCCCAGAAACACTAACATAGCAGTTTACAGCTTCTAAGCAATGTTTTCTTGGTTTTAGCCTGTTTTGGGACAAAATGGGTATAAGTAGCTTTTAAACTCTCCACATCTATCTCAAACTCCTATAATTAGTTAGTTGCATTGGATTAAGACACCTTTTAACCCCAGAAACACTAACATAGCTGTTTACAGCTTCTAAGCAATGTTTTCTTGGTTTTAGCCTGTTTTGGGACAAAATGGATATAAGTGGCTTTTAAACTCTCCACATCAATCTCAAACTCTTATAATTAGTTAGTTGCATTGAATTAAGACACATTTTAACCCCAGAAACACTAACATAGCTGTTTACAGCTTCTAAACAATGTTTTCCTTGTTTTAGCCTGTTTTGGGACAAAATGGGTATAAGTGGGTTTTAAACTCTCCACATCTATCTCAAACTCCTATAATTAGTTAGTTGCATTGGACTAAGACACATTTTAACCCCAGAAACACTAACATAGCTGTTTACAGCTTCTAAGCAATGTTTCTTGGTTTTAGCCTGTTTTGGCATAAAATGGGTATAAGTGGCTTTTAAACTCTCCACATTTATCTCAAACTCCTATAATTAGTTAGTTGCATTGGATTAAGACACATTTTAACCCCAGAAACACTAACATAGCTGTTTACAGCTTCTAAGCAATGTTTTCTTGGTTTTAGCCTGTTTTGGGACAAAATGGGTATAAGTGGCTTTTAAACTCTCCACATCTATCTCAAACTCCTATAATTAGTTAGTTGCATTGGACTAAGACACATTTTAACCCCAGAAACACTAACATAGCTGTTTACAGCTTCTAAGCAATGTTTTCTTGGTTTTAGCCTGTTTTGGGACAAAATGGGTATAAGTGGCTTTTAAACTCTCCACATCTATCTCAAACTCCTATAATTAGTTAGTTGCATTGGATTAAGACACATTTTAACCCCAGAAACACTAACATAGCTGTTTACAGCTTCTAAGCAATGTTTTCTTGGTTTCAGCCTTTTTTGGGACAAAATGGGTATAAGTGGCTTTCAAACTCTCCACATCTATCTCAAACTCCTATAATTAATTAGTTGCATTGGATTAAGACACATTTTAACCCCAGAAACACTAACATAGCTGTTTACAGCTACTAAGCAATGTTTTCTTGGTTTTAGCCTGTTTTGGGACAAAATGGGTATAAGTGGATTTTTAAGTCTCCACATATTGATCAAGAGAATAAGCCTAAGGCAGCCATGGCCGTTCGTACAATTATGGGGCCGTCCGTACAACCAAGCAATAAGGCCGAGTCATGTAAGTGTGTAAAGACAATGAGGAGGCCTGCTCTCCTTAGGCCCATGAGAAGGATCTAGAATGTCGCTTGTAGCCGTTAGAGAGGAGGAACAAGTGGAGTCACGGGTTATGTTGTGTTTAAGGAGACTAGGACGGGTCACTATCACCGTTGGGATTAGTTCTATCTCTCTCCTTGTCCCTATCACTTATACGATCGGTTGGTAGAGGGTGTAGCCCTAATTTTCCCTTGATATATATAGACTTTAGCCTACATTGTAATATGTATTCTTATGGAACAATAACCTAATCTTTTCTTCTTCCTCATTCTCTTTGTCTACCGATATCTCTCATCAATCTCTTGATTCTCTTCTTTATTCTACAAAGTCTTACATGGTATCAGAGCAAGTTCTTCGATTCTCTACAGTCTAATCTCATTCTCCTACTCATTTCTACACTCTAGTCTCCTTATCTTCGTTTCTTCTTACTCGCATCTCCTTTATTCTCCGGGTAAAAGCTTTACCCATCGGTCCATAGAAATCCGACCATGGAAAACGCCAAGCCCATTGTTTCACCGGTTGTCCTAAAGGGGACAAACTACTTGCTGTGGACAAGAACCACAAGAACCGCCCTTGGAGGTCGTGGCCTTTGGAGTCATGTCGAGTCCGACTATGTCCCAAAGAAAAACCCCAAAGGAGAGGACGCTTCCGAGGCGGAAGCGGAGGAAGAGAGCGAGAGGAAGGCCAAATGGTTCCAAGAAGACCAAGTTGTCCTATCTGTTCTCCAAAACTCTCTGGACACGCCTATCCTTGAGGCCTACTCATATTGCGAGACGGCCAAGGAACTGTGGGAAACACTTAAAGGCGTGTATGGTAATGTCTCTAACATGACTAGAGTCTTTGAGGTCAAGAAGGCCATAAATGATCTTAACCAAGATGATGTGGAGTTCACTAAGCATCTTGGTAAGTTCCGTGCACTATGGTCCGAGCTTGACATGTTGCGGCCAAGTACACTTGAGGCAAGTGTGCTAAACGAAAGAAAGGAGCAAGACAAAGTCTTCGGACTCCTACTTACCTTGAACCCGTCCTTCAACGACCTCTTGAAGCACATCCTAAGGGCAGAGAAGCTCCCCTCCTTTGAGGATATTTGCTCCCAAATTCAGAAAGAGCAAGGATCCCTTGATTTGTTTAGCGGTAAGGGGGAGCTTGCTTCGGCCAACAAAGGAATGTACAAGCAAGAGGAGAGGAAGTTGTTGGTGTGCGACCACTGCAAGAAGCGGGGTCATCTGAAAGACAAGTGCTGGGTTCTCCATCCTCATCTCAAGCCGGCCAAGTTCAAAGCCAACCTCTCAAAGGAAGCGGTTAGCGATAAAGGAGCCGGATCATCAAAGCAGGGAGATGAGGTGGCCATGACCGCAGCCTACGGAGATGTGGTGAGGAAGTCAGACCTTGAGGCTCTCATCCGCTCCATTGCTTCACTCAAGGAGTCTGGTATCTCTTTCTTTACTTCTAGGCCTAGCAAATCGCTTGTTATTGACTCGGGAGCCTCACATCATATGATTAGTAACCCTAGTTTAATTGACAACATAAAACCGGCCTTAGGAAATGTTGTTATTGCAAATGGAGAACAAATACCAGTAAAGGGAATAGGGGACTTGAAACTATTTGATAAAACCTCAAAAGCTTTCTTTATGCCTACCTTTACCTCCAATTTACTATCGGTTAAGAGGGCCACAAATGATTTGAATTGTTATGCAATCTTTGGTCCTAACAATGTTTATTTTCAGGATATTGAGACTGGAAAGGTTCTTGGAGAAGGGCAAGGGAGTGGAGATCTCTATGTCCTAGAGAAAACCGATCCAAATTTATCCTCTACTAAGTCTTGTTTTGTTGTTGATTCGAATATGGTGTGGCATGCTAGGCTAGGCCACCCACATTCACGTGCTTTAGGGTTGATGTTTCCTAATATTTCTTTTGATAATTCTACTTGTGAACCTTGTATTCTTGGAAAACATTGCAAGTCTATCTTTCCTAAGTCAACTACTATTTATGAGAATTGTTTTGATTTGGTTCACTCAGATGTTTGGACATCACCATGCCTATCTAGAGATAATAACAAGTATTTTGTGACTTTTATTGATGAAAAATCAAAATACACTTGGATTACCTTGTTGCCATCTAAAGATAGAGTATTTGATGCCTTTATCAATTTTCAAAATTATGTGACTAATCACTTCAATGCTAAACTTAAGGTACTTAGGTCTGATAATGGGGGGGAATACACAAGTTGCAAGTTCAAAGAACATCTCTCCAAGCATGGCATTCTCCATCAAACTAGTTGTCCCTACACGCCACAACAAAATGGTGTGGCCGAGAGGAAGAACCGGCACCTCATGGAAGTGGCGCGGGCAATCATGTTCCATTCGAGTGTTCCTAAACGATATTGGGGTGATGCCGTGATGACTGCATGCTACCTAATCAACCGAACACCAACTAGAGTTCTTCATGACTTATCTCCATTTGAAGTACTAAACAAATTTAAACCATCTCTTGCTCACTTACGAGTTTTCGGCTGTGTTTGTTTTGTGTTAGTACCAGGAGAACAGAGGAGTAAGCTGGATGCCAAAAGTACAAAGTGTATGTTCATTGGCTACTCCACCACACAAAAGGGGTACAAATGTTATGATCCGGCCACAAGTCGACTATATGTCTCTCGAGACGTCCGGTTTCTAGAACATGTGGGCTACCATGACAAGAGGGATTGGAACAGCCTTAAAGATCTCTCTCACTCACCTAATGACCGAGCTTCGAGTCTACGGTTCCTTCTTGATCACCTTGGCAACCCATCTCCACCAACGGGTGCCGTGCGGCCAACACTAAGTCAAAATTCTACCGATGGTGGGTCTGACCAAGGAGACGCAAATGACAATGGTTCAGCCCAAGATGGTGAATCTCTCGGGTCTGGCCTACCCATAACCGGTGTTCCCGTCCCTGGCCCTACAACGGACACGCATGCTCCGGCGGCGGCCTCTACCGAGGAAAACACGGAGACGGCTCCTACGGACGGTACGT
Organism: Camelina sativa; assembly: GCF_030686135.1. Classification (NCBI taxonomy): domain Eukaryota; kingdom Viridiplantae; phylum Streptophyta; class Magnoliopsida; order Brassicales; family Brassicaceae; genus Camelina; species Camelina sativa. Next base: position 18,210,774 of record NC_141894.1, on the reverse strand, counting down.
CCACCGTGTTGCCTAGCGTGGATCCACTTCCGGCACCAGTTCTGCGTCGGAGCACCAGACCTCGATCAGATCCCTCCACTTGGAAGAACAAGCGTGTCTATTACAACAGCCAAGCTGTCGCTCATCCCATTCAGTCCGTTTGTTCCCTTGAGCTGTTACCTGCTGATCACCAAGCTTTCTTCGGCCAAGTGGACGCCAATTGGATCCCGCAGACATATGATGAAGCTAAGGAACATCAAGTTTGGTTAGATGCGGTCAAGAATGAAACTGGCGCCATGATCCGGAATCATACGTGGGACGAATCGGATCTTCCTCAAGGCAAGCGGGCAGTTAGCTCCAAATGGGTGTTTACCATAAAGTATTTGAGCAATGGTGACATTGAACGGCATAAAGCCAGGTTAGTGGCCCGTGGCTTCACCCAAACCTATGGCGCGGACTACACGGACACCTTTGCACCCGTGGCCAAGCTCCATACGGTTCGGGTTGTGCTGTCTCTTGCTGTCAACCTCTCATGGGACTTATGGCAGATGGATGTGAAGAACGCCTTCCTTCAAGGTGAACTTGATGAAGAAGTGTACATGACGCCTCCTCCCGGCCTTGAAGACATGGTTACACCCGGAAAAGTCTTGAGGCTACGTAAGGCCATCTATGGCCTTAAGCAGTCCCCACGAGCGTGGTACCACAAACTAAGCTCCACTCTCAAGACTGATGGTTTTACGCGATCGGAGGCTGATCATACTCTCTTCACGCGTCGCACCTCTATTGGTTGGGTGGTGGTGCTCATATACGTCGACGACATCATCGTGACTGGTGATGATAAGGCGGCCATTCAGGACACCAAGGACTCTCTCAAGTCGGTATTTGACATCAAGGACCTTGGGGAACTCAAATACTTTCTTGGTATTGAGATTTGTCGCTCACCGGAAGGACTCTTCCTCTCACAACGCAAGTTTACTCTTGACTTGTTAGAGGAGACTGGCAAGCTTGGTGTGTCTCCGGTTGCTACGCCCCTTGATGAAGATTACCAGCTCAAGCGAAAGGGGGAGAGCTTACGGGCAAAAGAAGGCCGACCTAAGGAACCAATGGACGAGCCATTCTTAGACGTCACACGCTACCGCCGGCTTGTAGGTAAGCTGATATACCTTACTATCACACGACCTGACATATCCTATGCTGTGAATCAGGTTAGCCAACATATGAAGGCACCAAGCAAGTACCAATGGAGTCAAGTCGAAAGGATCCTAAGCTATCTCAAGGGCAGTCCGGGTCAAGGTATTTGGATGGGCAAGAATGACAACACCGAAATCGTTGGCTATTGTGATGCGGATTACAATGGCGACACGCTGGATAGGAGATCCACCACTGGGTACTGCACGTTTGTTGGAGGCAACTTGGTTACATGGAGGTCTAAGAAACAAAAGGTGGTTTCATGCTCTAGCGCCGAGGCCGAGTATAGAGCTATGAGGAAACTCACTAACGAGATGACATGGCTGAAGGGCCTACTCAAGGACTTAGGCATTGAGACAAAGCAGCCCATGACCATGCACTGCGACAATGAAGCGGCTATCCACATTGCCACAAACTCAGTCTTTCATGAGAGGACCAAGCACATAGAAAGCGATTGCCACAAGGTGAGAGAGAAGATTGAAGAAGGAGTGGTGTTACCATGCCACACAAGGAGTCAAGATCAGCTAGCTGACATCTTCACCAAGTCTGCAAGCTCCAAGGTTTGTGATCACATCTACAGCAAACTTGGACTTGTAGACATTACACGGCCATGATCAAGCTTCCCTAATCCGTGGACAGCACACTCTTTTTCCCTTGACTTGGTTTTGTCCCATGAGGTTTTCTAAGTCAAGGTTTTTAATGAGGTGCTGCTTCACGGGTTCCAAGCTTAGCCATTTCACTCGGCTAAGCTTGAGGGGGAGTATTGATCAAGAGAATAAGCCTAAGGCAGCCATGGCCGTTCGTACAATTATGGGGCCGTCCGTACAACCAAGCAATAAGGCCGAGTCATGTAAGTGTGTAAAGACAATGAGGAGGCCTGCTCTCCTTAGGCCCATGAGAAGGATCTAGAATGTCGCTTGTAGCCGTTAGAGAGGAGGAACAAGTGGAGTCACGGGTTATGTTGTGTTTAAGGAGACTAGGACGGGTCACTATCACCGTTGGGATTAGTTCTATCTCTCTCCTTGTCCCTATCACTTATACGATCGGTTGGTAGAGGGTGTAGCCCTAATTTTCCCTTGATATATATAGACTTTAGCCTACATTGTAATATGTATTCTTATGGAACAATAACCTAATCTTTTCTTCTTCCTCATTCTCTTTGTCTACCGATATCTCTCATCAATCTCTTGATTCTCTTCTTTATTCTACAAAGTCTTACACCACATCTATCTCAAACTCTTATAACTAGTCAGTTGCATTGGATTAAGACACATTTTAACCCCAGAAACACTAACATAGCTGTTTACAGCTTCTAAGCAATGTTTTCTTGGTTTTAGCTTGTATTGGGACAAAATGGGTATAAGTGGCTTTTAAACTCTCCACATCTATCTCAAACTCCTATAATTAGTTAGTTGCATTGGATTAAGACACCTTTTAACCCCAGAAACACTAACATAGCTGTTTACAGCTTCTAAGCAATGTTTTCTTGGTTTTAGCCTGTTTTGGGACAAAATGGGTATAAGTGGCTTTTAAACTCTCCACATCTATCTCAAACTCCTATAATTAGTTAGTTGCATTGGATTAAGACACATTTTAACCCCAGAAACACTAACATAGCCGTTTACAGCTTCTAAACAATGTTTTCCTTGTTTTAGCCTGTTTTGGGACAAAATGGGTATAAGTGGCTTTTAAACTCTCCACATCTATCTCAAACTCTTATAACTAGTCAGTTGCATTGGACTAAGACACATTTTAACCCCAGAAACACTAACATAGCTGTTTACAGCTTCTAAGCTATGTTTTCTTGGTTTTAGCCTGTTTTGGGACAAAATGGGTATAAGTGGCTTTTAAACTCTCCACATCTATCCCAAACTCCTATAATTAGTTAGTTGCATTGGATTAAGACACATTTTAATCCCAGAAACACTAACATAGCTGTTAAGAGCTTCTAAACAATGTTTTCCTTGTTTTAGCCTGTTTTGGGACAAAATGGGTATAAGTGGCTTTTAAACTCTCCACATCTATCTCAAACTCCTATAATTAGTTAGTTGCATTGGACTAAGACACATTTTAACCCCAGAAACACTAACATAGCTGTTTACAGCTTCTAAGCTATGTTTTCTTGGTTTTAGCCTGTTTTGGGACAAAATGGGTATAAGTGGCTTTTAAACTCTCCACATCTATCTCAAACTCCTATAATTAGTTAGTTGCATTGGATTAAGACACCTTATAACCCCAGAAACACTAACATAGCTGTTTATAGCTTCTAAACAATGTTTTCCTTGTTTTAGCCTGTTTTGGGACAAAATGGGTATAAGTGGCTTTTAAAATCTCCACATCTATCTCAAACCCTTATAACTAGTCAGTTTCATTTGACTAAAACACATTTTAACCCCAGAAACACTAACATAGCTGTTTACAGCTTCTAAGCAATGTTTTCTTGGTTTTAGCCTGTTTTGGGACAAAATGGGTATAAGTGGCTTTTAAACTCTCCACATCTATCTCAAACTCCTATAATTAGTTAGTTGCATTGGATTAAGACACCTTTTAACCCCAGAAACACTAACATAGCTGTTTATAGCTTCAAACAATGTTTTCTTGGTTTTAGCCTGTTTTGGGACAAAATGGGTATAAGTGGCTTTTAAACTCTCCACATCAATCTCAAACTCTTATAATTAGTTAGTTGCATTGAATTAAGACACATTTTAACCCCAGAAACACTAACATAGCTGTTTAAAGCTTCTAAACAATGTTTTCCTTGTTTTAGCCTGTTTTAGGACAAAATGGGTATAAGTGGCTTTTAAACTCTCCACATCTATCTCAAACTCTTATAACTAGTCAGTTGCATTGGACTAAGACACATTTTAACCCCAGAAACACTAACATAGCTGTTTACAGCTTCTAAGCTATGTTTTCTTGGTTTTAGCCTGTTTTGGGACAAAATGGGTATAAGTGGGTTTTAAACTCTCCACATCTATCTCAAACTCCTATAATTAGTTAGTTGCATTGGACTAAGACACATTTTAACCCCAGAAACACTAACATAGCTGTTTACAGCTTCTAAGCAATGTTTTCTTGGTTTTAGCCTTTTTGGGACAAAATGGGTATAAGTGGCTTTTAAACTCTCCACATCTATCTCAAACTCCTATAATTAATTAGTTGCATTGGATTAAGACACATTTTAACCCCAGAAACACTAACATAGCTGTTTACAGCTACTAAGCAATGTTTTTTTGGTTTTAGCCTGTTTTGGGACAAAATGGGTATAAATGGATTTTTAAGTCTCCACATCTATCTCAAACTCTTATAACTAGTCAGTTGCATTGGATTAAGACACATTTTAACCCCAGAAACACTAACATAGCTGTTTACAGCTTCTAAGCAATGTTTTCTTGGTTTTAGCTTGTTTTGGGACAAAATGGGTATAAGTGGCTTTTAAACTCTCCACATCTATCTCAAACTCCTATAATTAGTTAGTTGCATTGGATTAAGACACCTTTTAACCCCAGAAACACTAACATAGCTGTTTACAGCTTCTAAGCAATGTTTTCTTGGTTTCAGCCTTTTTTGGGACAAAATGGGTATAAGTGGCTTTTAAACTCTCCACATCTATCTCAAACTCCTATAATTAATTAGTTGCATTGGATTAAGACACGTTTTAACCCCAGAAACACTAACATAGCTGTTTACAGCTACTAAGCAATGTTTTCTTGGTTTTAGCCTGTTTTGGAACAAAATGGGTATAAGTGGATTTTTAAGTCTCCACATCTATCTCAAACTCTTATAACTAGTCAGTTGCATTGGATTAAGACACATTTTAACCCCAGAAACACTAACATAGCTGTTTACAGCTTCTAAGCAATGTTTTCTTGGTTTTAGCTTGTATTGGGACAAAATGGGTATAAGTGGCTTTTAAACTCTCCACATCTATCTCAAACTCCTATAATTAGTTAGTTGCATTGGATTAAGACACCTTTTAACCCCAGAAACACTAACATAGCTGTTTACAGCTTCTAAGCAATGTTTTCTTGGTTTTAGCCTGTTTTGGGACAAAATGGGTATAAGTGGCTTTTAAACTCTCCACATTTATCTCAAACTCCTATAATTAATTAGTTGCATTGGATTAAGACACATTTTAACCCCAGAAACACTAACATAGCTGTTTACAGCTACTAAGCAATGTTTTCTTGGTTTTAGCCTGTTTTGGGACAAAATGGGTATAAGTGGATTTTTAAGTCTCCACATCTATCTCAAACTCTTATAACTAGTCAGTTGCATTGGATTAAGACACATTTTAACCCCAGAAACACTAACATAGCTGTTTACAGCTTCTAAGCAATGTTTTCTTGGTTTTAGCTTGTATTGGGACAAAATGGGTATAAGTGGCTTTTAAACTCTCCACATCTATCTCAAACTCCTATAATTAGTTAGTTGCATTGGATTAAGACACCTTTTAACCCCAGAAACACTAACATAGCTGTTTACAGCTTCTAAGCAATGTTTTCTTGGTTTTAGCCTGTTTTGGGACAAAATGGGTATAAGTGGCTTTTAAACTCTCCACATCTATCTCAAACTCCTATAATTAGTTAGTTGCATTGGATTAAGACACATTTTAACCCCAGAAACACTAACATAGCCGTTTACAGCTTCTAAACAATGTTTTCCTTGTTTTAGCCTGTTTTGGGACAAAATGGGTATAAGTGGCTTTTAAACTCTCCACATCTATCTCAAACTCTTATAACTAGTCAGTTGCATTGGACTAAGACACATTTTAACCCCTGAAACACTAACATAGCTGTTTACAGCTTCTAAGCTATGTTTTCTTGGTTTTAGCCTGTTTTGGGACAAAATGGGTATGAGTGGCTTTTAAACTCTCCACATCTATCTCAAACTCCTATAATTAGTTAGTTGCATTGGATTAAGACACATTTTAATCCCAGAAACACTAACATAGCTGTTAACAGCTTCTAAACAATGTTTTCCTTGTTTTAGCCTGTTTTGGGACAAATTGGGTATAAGTGGCTTTTAAACTCTCCACATCTATCTCAAACTCCTATAATTAGTTAGTTGCATTGGACTAAGACACATTTTAACCCCAGAAACACTAACATAGCTGTTTACAGCTTCTAAGCTATGTTTTCTTGGTTTTAGCCTGTTTTGGGACAAAATGGGTATAAGTGGCTTTTAAACTCTCCACATCTATCTCAAACTCCTATAATTAGTTAGTTGCATTGGATTAAGACACCTTATAACCCCAGAAACACTAACATAGCTGTTTATAGCTTCTAAACAATGTTTTCCTTGTTTTAGCCTGTTTTGGGACAAAATGGGTATAAGTGGCTTTTAAAATCTCCACATCTATCTCAAACTCTTATAACTAGTCAGTTTCATTGGACTAAAACACATTTTAACCCCAGAAACACTAACATAGCTGTTTACAGCTTCTAAGCAATGTTTTCTTGGTTTTAGCCTGTTTTGGGACAAAATGGGTATAAGTGGCTTTTAAACTCTCCACATCTATCTCAAACTCCTATAATTAGTTAGTTGCATTGGATTAAGACACCTTTTAACCCCAGAAACACTAACATAGCTGTTTATAGCTTCTAAGCAATGTTTTCTTGGTTTTAGCCTGTTTTGGGACAAAATGGGTATAAGTGGCTTTTAAACTCTCCACATCAATCTCAAACTCTTATAATTAGTTAGTTGCATTGAATTAAGACACATTTTAACCCCAGAAACACTAACATAGCTGTTTACAGCTTCTAAACAATGTTTTCCTTGTTTTAGCCTGTTTTAGGACAAAATGGGTATAAGTGGCTTTTAAACTCTCCACATCTATCTCAAACTCTTATAACTAGTCAGTTGCATTGGACTAAGACACATTTTAACCCCAGAAACACTAACATAGCTGTTTACAGCTTCTAAGCTATGTTTTCTTGGTTTTAGCCTGTTTTGGGACAAAATGGGTATAAGTGGGTTTTAAACTCTCCACATCTATCTCAAACTCCTATAATTAGTTAGTTGCATTGGACTAAGACACATTTTAACCCCAGAAACACTAACATAGCTGTTTACAGCTTCTAAGCAATGTTTTCTTGGTTTTAGCCTTTTTGGGACAAAATGGGTATAAGTGGCTTTTAAACTCTCCACATCTATCTCAAACTCCTATAATTAATTAGTTGCATTGGATTAAGACACATTTTAACCCCAGAAACACTAACATAGCTGTTTACAGCTACTAAGCAATGTTTTCTTGGTTTTAGCCTGTTTTGGGACAAAATGGGTATAAATGGATTTTTAAGTCTCCACATCTATCTCAAACTCTTATAACTAGTCAGTTGCATTGGATTAAGACACATTTTAACCCCAGAAACACTAACATAGCTGTTTACAGCTTCTAAGCAATGTTTTCTTGGTTTTAGCTTGTTTTGGGACAAAATGGGTATAAGTGGCTTTTAAACTCTCCACATCTATCTCAAACTCCTATAATTAGTTAGTTGCATTGGATTAAGACACCTTTTAACCCCAGAAACACTAACATAGCTGTTTACAGCTTCTAAGCAATGTTTTCTTGGTTTTAGCCTGTTTTGGGACAAAATGGGTATAAGTGGCTTTTAAACTCTCCGCATCAATCTCAAACTCTTATAATTAGTTAGTTGCACTGAATTAAGACACATTTTAATCCCAGAAACACTAACATAGCTGTTTACAGCTTCTAAACAATGTTTTCCTTGTTTTAGCCTGTTTTGGGACAAAATGGGTATAAGTGGCTTTTAAGGTCTCCACATCTATCTCAAACTCTTATAACTAGTCAGTTGCATTGGATTAAGACACATTTTAACCCCAGAAACACTAACATAGCTGTTTACAGCTTCTAAGCAATGTTTTCTTGGTTTTAGCCTGTTTTGGGACAAAATGGGTATAAGTGGCTTTTAAACTCTCCACATTTATCTCAAACTCCTATAATTAGTTAGATGCATTGGATTAAGACACATTTTAATCCCAGAAACACTAACATAGCTGTTAACAGCTTCTAAACAATGTTTTCCTTGTTTTAGCCTGTTTTGGGACAAAATGGGTATAAGTGGCTTTTAAACTCTCCACATCTATCTCAAACTCCTATAATTAGTTAGTTGCATTGGACTAAGACACATTTTAACCACAGAAACACTAACATAGCTGTTTACAGCTTCTAAGCTATGTTTTCTTGGTTTTAGCCTGTTTTGGGACAAAATGGGTATAAGAGGCTTTTAAACTCTCCACATCTATCTCAAACTCCTATAATTAGTTAGTTGCATTGGATTAAGACACCTTATAACCCCAGAAACACTAACATAGCTGTTTACAGCTTCTAAGCAATGTTTTCTTGGTTTTAGCCTGTTTTGGGACAAAATGGGTATAACTGGCTTTTAAAGTCTCCACATCTATCTCAAACTCTTATAACTAGTCAGTTGCATTGGACTAAGACACATTTTAACCCCAGAAACACTAACATAGCTGTTTACAGCTTCTAAGCTATGTTTTCTTGGTTTTAGCCTGTTTTGGGACAAAATGGGTATAAGTGGGTTTTAAACTCTCCACATCTATCTCAAACTCCTATAATTAGTTAGTTGCATTGGACTAAGACACATTTTAACCCCAGAAACACTAACATAGCTGTTTACAGCTTCTAAGCAATGTTTTCTTGGTTTTAGCCTTTTTGGGACAAAATGGGTATAAGTGGCTTTTAAACTCTCCACATCTATCTCAAACTCCTATAATTAATTAGTTGCATTGGATTAAGACACATTTTAACCCCAGAAACACTAACATAGCTGTTTACAGCTACTAAGCAATGTTTTTTTGGTTTTAGCCTGTTTTGGGACAAAATGGGTATAAATGGATTTTTAAGTCTCCACATCTATCTCAAACTCTTATAACTAGTCAGTTGCATTGGATTAAGACACATTTTAACCCCAGAAACACTAACATAGCTGTTTACAGCTTCTAAGCAATGTTTTCTTGGTTTTAGCTTGTTTTGGGACAAAATGGGTATAAGTGGCTTTTAAACTCTCCACATCTATCTCAAACTCCTATAATTAGTTAGTTGCATTGGATTAAGACACCTTTTAACCCCAGAAACACTAACATAGCTGTTTACAGCTTCTAAGCAATGTTTTCTTGGTTTCAGCCTTTTTTGGGACAAAATGGGTATAAGTGTTGAGATTTATGAGACAAAGCTCACAAGAGAGGGTAGACAAACACTTGGTGAATGAATCCCCCTTTACCCACAACAAACTAACTCATTCTCAAGGGGGAGGAGAGAACATCAACTTGTGATGAACTCCCCATAAACAAGGCTTAGTAAAGAGTAAATAAGAAGACTTTAGGTGAGATTTGGGAAGAGAATAGGCTGCCTTAAGGGCAGCCTCTAACCGTTTACCCCTAGGCTCTCTACATTGCTAATAAGAACATAAACACTTGTGTAGAGAGGAGAAGATGGGAAACGGATTCTCTTAGTATTAGATAATGTTGTGATATATTACATATGAGAGAATTACAGCTTAATATAGAGAAAACAAAGGCATAGAGCCGTTAGGCACACAAGGGATTCAAAGGAGAGATGAAAGGGACAGCTCCTTGTCTTTGGTTGACTCGCTATGCTTCCCAACCAAAGCCACACGTGATTTCCTTCCCTTCCATGCCTTGTGACCGTTAGATCTCCTTCCCTTATGGCCATTGGATCCTTCTTCCCTTCCTTGTGAGATATTTCCTTCTTCTTGGGCTTCTTCTTCTTATAAGGCCTTTGTTCTTCTTATATTGCACTTATGGCCTTGCTGACCACTCTCCTTGCTCTCACGGCCCACATGGCCTTATTGGCCACTCTTATTGTGCTCACGGCCTTACTGGCCGCTCCCACACCACTCATGGCCTTACCGGCCACACTTCTTGTACTAGCAGCCTTACCGGCCACTCTCTTCTTCCTTGTGCAGCTCGGCCTCACCGGCCTCACTCTCTCTTCTCCTTCATATATACTAATAGTACGGACGGGCCTGTACGGACGGGCCTGTACGGACGGGCCTGTACGGACGGGCCTGTACGGACGGGCCTGCTCTTCAATGTGTTCACGGCCTAACTGGCCGCTCTCCGGACATGGGTCCGTTCACGGACACGGTACATGGTACCGGACACGGTACATGGTCGCTCACGGACACGGACATGGCCTTACCGGCCTTTACATGGCCTTTCCGGCCTTTCTTCTCTTCTTCCAAGGTTCGGCCTTACCGGCCTCCCCTCTCTCCTCCTTGGTACATTCTAATACTCCCCCGCACGCTTGATCGGTGGGACACCATGGGGACCAAAGATCAAGGGTGGACTAGTGTCATCTACCTCATTAAAAACCTCAACAAAGAAAACCTCTTGGGATAAAACTTTGTTAAGGGAAAAAGAGTATAGACTCCACTATCCATGATGTCCCTTGACCTTGGTTTGCAAAGAACTAGCTCCCTTCTCTTCATGATTTGAACCGCTCCTACTCCTTAGCCCACCTTGCCTTTAGCACATTCCTTATGATCTCCATCCTTGCGCCTTTAGAATTTCTTTGAGGCTCTCATAGTCTCCTTTACCCCTTAAACAAGTGATAAAGAAGAAAAGAATAAGTGTTTGCTATGAGGAATATCAAAGAAAATTTCTAAAAGTGTGACCATTTAAGAGAACATATTAAAGACTAAAGACTAGTAATGAAACTAAGGTAATGAATTTATGAATTAAAATAGAGAAGAGTTTAGAGCACAGCCTTTATGGTGTTTTGATGGATAGGAGGGAGAGAGTTGATCACTGTTGCGGTTTGGAATTCCTCCTTGAGACCGCTCCTACTCTAACCATGGTTTTTAAACCTGGTCAGTTTTATTTGTCAGACTGACACATGCCCACTGAATCGGACATAACTTTCGAACGGCTGCTCGGATTGGTATGATTCCACTTCCACTGGCAAGATGACTCTGTGGTCTCGAACTTTAATGAAGAACGCGGAAGCCGAATCGCAGTGGAAGGGTTTCGTCCGAGTCGATCTTTGAGACGCTTCGGCTGAGCTTTAAGTAAAGACTTTTGCTTGTGGCCGAGCAGAATCTGTGAGGTACGGTCTGAAGTCACTTGATCTCCCCCGTAACCTTTACTTGATGATGGGCTGAAACCTCATCACCTCAGTTGAAGCCTTGTGCATCACCGTTCTTGTGCACATCCAATCAACAGTTGAAACCTTGTGCATCACCTTTCCTAAAGACCATTGTGCACATCCGATCAACAACTTGGCACTAATACACATGTCCTTGGGCTGATTCATCACCTTCCACCAGCTCTCTCCACTAGAACTTCCTCCATAGCTTTATCTCTCTCGGTCAGCCTTAAATAGACCACCTCGCTCAAAAGAGTCTTCTGCTCTCCTCGGATGAGTCTAACCGCCGGAGTTTAATACCCAAAGCTTTATCTCTCTCGGTCAGCTTAATAGGTTACCTCGCTCAAAAGAGTCTTCTGCTCTCCTCGGGTAAACCTGACCGCCGGAGTTTATTACTATGGTGGTGAAACGTGTGGTCTAAGAAGCTTGATGGCCATTGGTTCTAACTCCAAGCATTGTGCTGCGCCTTCTCATGGCTTCTTTGTAGCCTTCAACCTCGCCACTTCTTCTTGAGATAGCAAGTGAGCTCCACACAATCTTCAAGTTTGAAACTGAAACCAAAATTTAATGGGACAGATTCTAAACAAGAGATTGTTAGGGGTTAGAGTATAGAGTGTAGAGTAGAGTATAGAGTGTAAATGGAGAATAAGTAACCAAAGAGAGTATAATAGAGTATATATATAAGAGAATGGGGGGTAGTATAAGATGAGTGGAGAGTAGAATAGAGAATTTGCTCAAGAGTTCTTATGGACAGAGTTATACTCTGTTTTCTTGAGTTTGCAGAAGCTTTGACAGCCAAGAGCATCCAACATTCAACAAGACTTTGGTGCTTTAATGGCTGAAACACATGGACCGTTTGGAAAATTAATTTCTCCAACGGTTTGGACCTAACTCATGGTAGAATCACTTAAACAAAGTGTTCTCCAAGATCTTAAGGCTTTAGATCCACGAAAATAACATATAGAAGATGTTTTTCGTGGTCCCAAGCAAAGAAGAAACAACAAAAGCCTTTGGAACAACCTATTGTCCAACGGTTAAAAGAATGCATCTTTGAACAGCTTTAGTCTAGTTGACCAAGCGGACATGAGATGCGAAAATTAAGATCTCTCTCTTCTTCAAGCTTGGATCTGGACACACCATAGGGCCAGAAACAAAGCTTTCTCAACATTGAGAAGAAGAAGTAGCGATTTAGTAATTAAGCCTTTAAAGGAAATTTAACAAAAGCAAAATTAAACCTTTAGAGGAAAATTAACTAAATCCTAAGAGAGCTAAATCCTAAGAATTTCGTGGCTCATACAAGCACACAAGAACCGTGAATCCTCACCATGAACAACACAATTTGCTCAATGGTTCATCACTTCCCACACATCCCAAAATAAACAAAGCTATTACCAAATCGGTAAAGCTTAAGGATGGGGCTTGTAAAATCGATTTCTTTCCACACACTTGGTCTACAAATTCTAACAAGACAAGAGACCAAGCTTACTCAACAATGAGCTGCTAGAGAATCGATTTAATCAACAAAAGCAAAATTAAAGCTTTAAAGAAACTAAGCTAAGCGATTTAACACCTAAGCAAAGTCTAAAACTTTAACTAAGCTAACTCCTAAGAAAACGACTTTGAGAATGAGTTTAAATCACCAAGAACAGAACCTGCTCTGATACCATGTTGAGATTTATGAGACAAAGCTCACAAGAGAGGGTAGACAAACACTTGGTGAATGAATCCCCCTTTACCCACAACAAACTAACTCATTCTCAAGGGGGAGGAGAGAACATCAACTTGTGATGAACTCCCCATAAACAAGGCTTAGTAAAGAGTAAATAAGAAGACTTTAGGTGAGATTTGGGAAGAGAATAGGCTGCCTTAAGGGCAGCCTCTAACCGTTTACCCCTAGGCTCTCTACATTGCTAATAAGAACATAAACACTTGTGTAGAGAGGAGAAGATGGGAAACGGATTCTCTTAGTATTAGATAATGTTGTGATATATTACATATGAGAGAATTACAGCTTAATATAGAGAAAACAAAGGCATAGAGCCGTTAGGCACACAAGGGATTCAAAGGAGAGATGAAAGGGACAGCTCCTTGTCTTTGGTTGACTCGCTATGCTTCCCAACCAAAGCCACACGTGATTTCCTTCCCTTCCATGCCTTGTGACCGTTAGATCTCCTTCCCTTATGGCCATTGGATCCTTCTTCCCTTCCTTGTGAGATATTTCCTTCTTCTTGGGCTTCTTCTTCTTATAAGGCCTTTGTTCTTCTTATATTGCACTTATGGCCTTGCTGACCACTCTCCTTGCTCTCACGGCCCACATGGCCTTATTGGCCACTCTTATTGTGCTCACGGCCTTACTGGCCGCTCCCACACCACTCATGGCCTTACCGGCCACACTTCTTGTACTAGCAGCCTTACCGGCCACTCTCTTCTTCCTTGTGCAGCTCGGCCTCACCGGCCTCACTCTCTCTTCTCCTTCATATATACTAATAGTACGGACGGGCCTGTACGGACGGGCCTGTACGGACGGGCCTGTACGGACGGGCCTGTACGGACGGGCCTGCTCTTCAATGTGTTCACGGCCTAACTGGCCGCTCTCCGGACATGGGTCCGTTCACGGACACGGTACATGGTACCGGACACGGTACATGGTCGCTCACGGACACGGACATGGCCTTACCGGCCTTTACATGGCCTTTCCGGCCTTTCTTCTCTTCTTCCAAGGTTCGGCCTTACCGGCCTCCCCTCTCTCCTCCTTGGTACATTCTAATACTGGCCTCCTTATTGGCCACTCTTATTGTGCTCACGGCCTTACTGGCCGCTCCCACACCACTCATGGCCTTACCGGCCACACTTCTTGTACTAGCAGCCTTACCGGCCACTCTCTTCTTCCTTGTGCAGCTCGGCCTCACCGGCCTCACTCTCTCTTCTCCTTCATATATACTAATAGTACGGACGGGCCTGTACGGACGGGCCTGTACGGACGGGCCTGTACGGACGGGCCTGTACGGACGGGCCTGCTCTTCAATGTGTTCACGGCCTAACTGGCCGCTCTCCGGACATGGGTCCGTTCACGGACACGGTACATGGTACCGGACACGGTACATGGTCGCTCACGGACACGGACATGGCCTTACCGGCCTTTACATGGCCTTTCCGGCCTTTCTTCTCTTCTTCCAAGGTTCGGCCTTACCGGCCTCCCCTCTCTCCTCCTTGGTACATTCTAATAATAAGTGGCTTTTAAACTCTCCACATCTATCTCAAACTCCTATAATTAATTAGTTGCATTGGATTAAGACACGTTTTAACCCCAGAAACACTAACATAGCTGTTTACAGCTACTAAGCAATGTTTTCTTGGTTTTAGCCTGTTTTGGAACAAAATGGGTATAAGTGGATTTTTAAGTCTCCACATCTATCTCAAACTCTTATAACTAGTCAGTTGCATTGGATTAAGACACATTTTAACCCCAGAAACACTAACATAGCTGTTTACAGCTTCTAAGCAATGTTTTCTTGGTTTTAGCTTGTATTGGGACAAAATGGGTATAAGTGGCTTTTAAACTCTCCACATCTATCTCAAACTCCTATAATTAGTTAGTTGCATTGGATTAAGACACCTTTTAACCCCAGAAACACTAACATAGCTGTTTACAGCTTCTAAGCAATGTTTTCTTGGTTTTAGCCTGTTTTGGGACAAAATGGGTATAAGTGGCTTTTAAACTCTCCACATTTATCTCAAACTCCTATAATTAATTAGTTGCATTGGATTAAGACACATTTTAACCCCAGAAACACTAACATAGCTGTTTACAGCTACTAAGCAATGTTTTCTTGGTTTTAGCCTGTTTTGGGACAAAATGGGTATAAGTGGATTTTTAAGTCTCCACATCTATCTCAAACTCTTATAACTAGTCAGTTGCATTGGATTAAGACACATTTTAACCCCAGAAACACTAACATAGCTGTTTACAGCTTCTAAGCAATGTTTTCTTGGTTTTAGCTTGTATTGGGACAAAATGGGTATAAGTGGCTTTTAAACTCTCCACATCTATCTCAAACTCCTATAATTAGTTAGTTGCATTGGATTAAGACACCTTTTAACCCCAGAAACACTAACATAGCTGTTTACAGCTTCTAAGCAATGTTTTCTTGGTTTTAGCCTGTTTTGGGACAAAATGGGTATAAGTGGCTTTTAAACTCTCCACATCTATCTCAAACTCCTATAATTAGTTAGTTGCATTGGATTAAGACACATTTTAACCCCAGAAACACTAACATAGCCGTTTACAGCTTCTAAACAATGTTTTCCTTGTTTTAGCCTGTTTTGGGACAAAATGGGTATAAGTGGCTTTTAAACTCTCCACATCTATCTCAAACTCTTATAACTAGTCAGTTGCATTGGACTAAGACACATTTTAACCCCTGAAACACTAACATAGCTGTTTACAGCTTCTAAGCTATGTTTTCTTGGTTTTAGCCTGTTTTGGGACAAAATGGGTATGAGTGGCTTTTAAACTCTCCACATCTATCTCAAACTCCTATAATTAGTTAGTTGCATTGGATTAAGACACATTTTAATCCCAGAAACACTAACATAGCTGTTAACAGCTTCTAAACAATGTTTTCCTTGTTTTAGCCTGTTTTGGGACAAATTGGGTATAAGTGGCTTTTAAACTCTCCACATCTATCTCAAACTCCTATAATTAGTTAGTTGCATTGGACTAAGACACATTTTAACCCCAGAAACACTAACATAGCTGTTTACAGCTTCTAAGCTATGTTTTCTTGGTTTTAGCCTGTTTTGGGACAAAATGGGTATAAGTGGCTTTTAAACTCTCCACATCTATCTCAAACTCCTATAATTAGTTAGTTGCATTGGATTAAGACACCTTATAACCCCAGAAACACTAACATAGCTGTTTATAGCTTCTAAACAATGTTTTCCTTGTTTTAGCCTGTTTTGGGACAAAATGGGTATAAGTGGCTTTTAAAATCTCCACATCTATCTCAAACTCTTATAACTAGTCAGTTTCATTGGACTAAAACACATTTTAACCCCAGAAACACTAACATAGCTGTTTACAGCTTCTAAGCAATGTTTTCTTGGTTTTAGCCTGTTTTGGGACAAAATGGGTATAAGTGGCTTTTAAACTCTCCACATCTATCTCAAACTCCTATAATTAGTTAGTTGCATTGGATTAAGACACCTTTTAACCCCAGAAACACTAACATAGCTGTTTATAGCTTCTAAGCAATGTTTTCTTGGTTTTAGCCTGTTTTGGGACAAAATGGGTATAAGTGGCTTTTAAACTCTCCACATCAATCTCAAACTCTTATAATTAGTTAGTTGCATTGAATTAAGACACATTTTAACCCCAGAAACACTAACATAGCTGTTTACAGCTTCTAAACAATGTTTTCCTTGTTTTAGCCTGTTTTAGGACAAAATGGGTATAAGTGGCTTTTAAACTCTCCACATCTATCTCAAACTCTTATAACTAGTCAGTTGCATTGGACTAAGACACATTTTAACCCCAGAAACACTAACATAGCTGTTTACAGCTTCTAAGCTATGTTTTCTTGGTTTTAGCCTGTTTTGGGACAAAATGGGTATAAGTGGGTTTTAAACTCTCCACATCTATCTCAAACTCCTATAATTAGTTAGTTGCATTGGACTAAGACACATTTTAACCCCAGAAACACTAACATAGCTGTTTACAGCTTCTAAGCAATGTTTTCTTGGTTTTAGCCTTTTTGGGACAAAATGGGTATAAGTGGCTTTTAAACTCTCCACATCTATCTCAAACTCCTATAATTAATTAGTTGCATTGGATTAAGACACATTTTAACCCCAGAAACACTAACATAGCTGTTTACAGCTACTAAGCAATGTTTTCTTGGTTTTAGCCTGTTTTGGGACAAAATGGGTATAAATGGATTTTTAAGTCTCCACATCTATCTCAAACTCTTATAACTAGTCAGTTGCATTGGATTAAGACACATTTTAACCCCAGAAACACTAACATAGCTGTTTACAGCTTCTAAGCAATGTTTTCTTGGTTTTAGCTTGTTTTGGGACAAAATGGGTATAAGTGGCTTTTAAACTCTCCACATCTATCTCAAACTCCTATAATTAGTTAGTTGCATTGGATTAAGACACCTTTTAACCCCAGAAACACTAACATAGCTGTTTACAGCTTCTAAGCAATGTTTTCTTGGTTTTAGCCTGTTTTGGGACAAAATGGGTATAAGTGGCTTTTAAACTCTCCGCATCAATCTCAAACTCTTATAATTAGTTAGTTGCACTGAATTAAGACACATTTTAATCCCAGAAACACTAACATAGCTGTTTACAGCTTCTAAACAATGTTTTCCTTGTTTTAGCCTGTTTTGGGACAAAATGGGTATAAGTGGCTTTTAAGGTCTCCACATCTATCTCAAACTCTTATAACTAGTCAGTTGCATTGGATTAAGACACATTTTAACCCCAGAAACACTAACATAGCTGTTTACAGCTTCTAAGCAATGTTTTCTTGGTTTTAGCCTGTTTTGGGACAAAATGGGTATTAGTGGCTTTTAAACTCTCCACATTTATCTCAAACTCCTATAATTAGTTAGATGCATTGGATTAAGACACATTTTAATCCCAGAAACACTAACATAGCTGTTAACAGCTTCTAAACAATGTTTTCCTTGTTTTAGCCTGTTTTGGGACAAAATGGGTATAAGTGGCTTTTAAACTCTCCACATCTATCTCAAACTCCTATAATTAGTTAGTTGCATTGGACTAAGACACATTTTAACCACAGAAACACTAACATAGCTGTTTACAGCTTCTAAGCTATGTTTTCTTGGTTTTAGCCTGTTTTGGGACAAAATGGGTATAAGAGGCTTTTAAACTCTCCACATCTATCTCAAACTCCTATAATTAGTTAGTTGCATTGGATTAAGACACCTTATAACCCCAGAAACACTAACATAGCTGTTTACAGCTTCTAAACAATGTTTTTCTTGTTTTAGCCTGTTTTGGGACAAAATGGGTATAAGTGGCTTTTAAAATCTCCACATCTATCTCAAACTCTTATAACTAGTCAGTTTCATTGGACTAAAACACATTTTAACCCCAGAAACACTAACATAGCTGTTTACAGCTTCTAAGCAATGTTTTCTTGGTTTTAGCCTGTTTTGGGACAAAATGAGTATAAGTGGCTTTTAAACTCTCAACATCTATCTCAAACTCCTATAATTAATTAGTTACATTGGATTAAGACACATTTTAACCCCAGAAACACTAACATAGCTGTTTACAGCTTCTAAGCAATGTTTTCTTGGTTTTAGCCTGTTTTGGGACAAAATGGGTATAACTGGCTTTTAAAGTCTCCACATCTATCTCAAACTCTTATAACTAGTCAGTTGCATTGGACTAAGACACATTTTAACCCCAGAAACACTAACATAGCTGTTTATAGCTTCTAAGCTATGTTTTCTTGGTTTTAGCCTGTTTTGGGACAAAATGGGTATAAGTGGCTTTTAAACTCTCCACATCTATCTCAAACTCCTATAATTAATTAGTTGCATTGGATTAAGACACATTTTAACCCCAGAAACACTAACATAGCTGTTTACAGCTTCTAAGCAATGTTTTCTTGGTTTTAGCCTGTTTTGGGACAAAATGGGTATAAGTGGCTTTAAACTCTCCACATCAATCTCAAACTCTTATCATTAGTTAGTTGCATTGAATAAAGACACATTTTAACCCCAGAAACACTAACATAGCTGTTTACAGCTTCTAAGCAATGTTTTCCTTGTTTTAGCCTGTTTTAGGACAAAATGGGTATAAGTGGCTTTTAAACTCTCCACATCTATCTCAAACTCTTATAACTAGTCAGTTGCATTGGACTAAGACACATTTTAACCCCAGAAACACTAACATAGCTGTTTACAGCTTCTAAGCTATGTTTTCTTGGTTTTAGCCTGTTTTGGGACAAAATGGGTATAAGTGGGTTTTAAACTCTCCACATCTATCTCAAACTCCTATAATTAGTTAGTTGCATTGGACTAAGACACATTTTAACCCCAGAAACACTAACATAGCTGTTTACAGCTTCTAAGCAATGTTTTCTTGGTTTTAGCCTTTTTGGGACAAAATGGGTATAAGTGGCTTTTAAACTCTCCACATCTATCTCAAACTCCTATAATTAATTAGTTGCATTGGATTAAGACACATTTTAACCCCAGAAACACTAACATAGCTGTTTACAGCTACTAAGCAATGTTTTTTTGGTTTTAGCCTGTTTTGGGACAAAATGGGTATAAATGGATTTTTAAGTCTCCACATCTATCTCAAACTCTTATAACTAGTCAGTTGCATTGGATTAAGACACATTTTAACCCCAGAAACACTAACATAGCTGTTTACAGCTTCTAAGCAATGTTTTCTTGGTTTTAGCTTGTTTTGGGACAAAATGGGTATAAGTGGCTTTTAAACTCTCCACATCTATCTCAAACTCCTATAATTAGTTAGTTGCATTGGATTAAGACACCTTTTAACCCCAGAAACACTAACATAGCTGTTTACAGCTTCTAAGCAATGTTTTCTTGGTTTCAGCCTTTTTTGGGACAAAATGGGTATAAGTGGCTTTTAAACTCTCCACATCTATCTCAAACTCCTATAATTAATTAGTTGCATTGGATTAAGACACGTTTTAACCCCAGAAACACTAACATAGCTGTTTACAGCTACTAAGCAATGTTTTCTTGGTTTTAGCCTGTTTTGGAACAAAATGGGTATAAGTGGATTTTTAAGTCTCCACATCTATCTCAAACTCTTATAACTAGTCAGTTGCATTGGATTAAGACACATTTTAACCCCAGAAACACTAACATAGCTGTTTACAGCTTCTAAGCAATGTTTTCTTTGTTTTAGCTTGTATTGGGACAAAATGGGTATAAGTGGCTTTTAAACTCTCCACATCTATCTCAAACTCCTATAATTAGTTAGTTGCATTGGATTAAGACACCTTTTAACCCCAGAAACACTAACATAGCTGTTTACAGCTTCTAAGCAATGTTTTCTTGGTTTTAGCCTGTTATGGGACAAAATGGGTATAAGTGGCTTTTAAACTCTCCACATTTATCTCAAACTCCTATAATTAATTAGTTGCATTGGATTAAGACACATTTTAACCCCAGAAACACTAACATAGCTGTTTACAGCTACTAAGCAATGTTTTCTTGGTTTTAGCCTGTTTTGGGACAAAATGGGTATAAGTGGATTTTTAAGTCTCCACATCTATCTCAAACTCTTATAACTAGTCAGTTGCATTGGATTAAGACACATTTTAACCCCAGAAACACTAACATAGCTGTTTACAGCTTCTAAGCAATGTTTTCTTGGTTTTAGCTTGTATTGGGACAAAATGGGTATAAGTGGCTTTTAAACTCTCCACATCTATCTCAAACTCCTATAATTAGTTAGTTGCATTGGATTAAGACACCTTTTAACCCCAGAAACACTAACATAGCTGTTTACAGCTTCTAAGCAATGTTTTCTTGGTTTTAGCCTGTTTTGGGACAAAATGGGTATAAGTGGCTTTTAAACTCTCCACATCTATCTCAAACTCCTATAATTAGTTAGTTGCATTGGATTAAGACACATTTTAACCCCAGAAACACTAACATAGCCGTTTACAGCTTCTAAACAATGTTTTCCTTGTTTTAGCCTGTTTTGGGACAAAATGGGTATAAGTGGCTTTTAAACTCTCCACATCTATCTCAAACTCTTATAACTAGTCAGTTGCATTGGACTAAGACACATTTTAACCCCTGAAACACTAACATAGCTGTTTACAGCTTCTAAGCTATGTTTTCTTGGTTTTAGCCTGTTTTGGGACAAAATGGGTATGAGTGGCTTTTAAACTCTCCACATCTATCTCAAACTCCTATAATTAGTTAGTTGCATTGGATTAAGACACATTTTAATCCCAGAAACACTAACATAGCTGTTAACAGCTTCTAAACAATGTTTTCCTTGTTTTAGCCTGTTTTGGGACAAATTGGGTATAAGTGGCTTTTAAACTCTCCACATCTATCTCAAACTCCTATAATTAGTTAGTTGCATTGGACTAAGACACATTTTAACCCCAGAAACACTAACATAGCTGTTTACAGCTTCTAAGCTATGTTTTCTTGGTTTTAGCCTGTTTTGGGACAAAATGGGTATAAGTGGCTTTTAAACTCTCCACATCTATCTCAAACTCCTATAATTAGTTAGTTGCATTGGATTAAGACACCTTATAACCCCAGAAACACTAACATAGCTGTTTATAGCTTCTAAACAATGTTTTCCTTGTTTTAGCCTGTTTTGGGACAAAATGGGTATAAGTGGCTTTTAAAATCTCCACATCTATCTCAAACTCTTATAACTAGTCAGTTTCATTGGACTAAAACACATTTTAACCCCAGAAACACTAACATAGCTGTTTACAGCTTCTAAGCAATGTTTTCTTGGTTTTAGCCTGTTTTGGGACAAAATGGGTATAAGTGGCTTTTAAACTCTCCACATCTATCTCAAACTCCTATAATTAGTTAGTTGCATTGGATTAAGACACCTTTTAACCCCAGAAACACTAACATAGCTGTTTATAGCTTCTAAGCAATGTTTTCTTGGTTTTAGCCTGTTTTGGGACAAAATGGGTATAAGTGGCTTTTAAACTCTCCACATCAATCTCAAACTCTTATAATTAGTTAGTTGCATTGAATTAAGACACATTTTAACCCTAGAAACACTAACATAGCTGTTTACAGCTTCTAAACAATGTTTTCCTTGTTTTAGCCTGTTTTAGGACAAAATGGGTATAAGTGGCTTTTAAACTCTCCACATCTATCTCAAACTCTTATAACTAGTCAGTTGCATTGGACTAAGACACATTTTAACCCCAGAAACACTAACATAGCTGTTTACAGCTTCTAAGCTATGTTTTCTTGGTTTTAGCCTGTTTTGGGACAAAATGGGTATAAGTGGGTTTTAAACTCTCCACATCTATCTCAAACTCCTATAATTAGTTAGTTGCATTGGACTAAGACACATTTTAACCCCAGAAACACTAACATAGCTGTTTACAGCTTCTAAGCAATGTTTTCTTGGTTTTAGCCTTTTTGGGACAAAATGGGTATAAGTGGCTTTTAAACTCTCCACATCTATCTCAAACTCCTATAATTAATTAGTTGCATTGGATTAAGACACATTTTAACCCCAGAAACACTAACATAGCTGTTTACAGCTACTAAGCAATGTTTTCTTGGTTTTAGCCTGTTTTGGGACAAAATGGGTATAAATGGATTTTTAAGTCTCCACATCTATCTCAAACTCTTATAACTAGTCAGTTGCATTGGATTAAGACACATTTTAACCCCAGAAACACTAACATAGCTGTTTACAGCTTCTAAGCAATGTTTTCTTGGTTTTAGCTTGTTTTGGGACAAAATGGGTATAAGTGGCTTTTAAACTCTCCACATCTATCTCAAACTCCTATAATTAGTTAGTTGCATTGGATTAAGACACCTTTTAACCCCAGAAACACTAACATAGCTGTTTACTATGAAACCGCACACACACCTTGTCCGTACATCCGTCCGTACAACCATCACCATTGGGCCGTCCGTACAGCTAAAGGCCTACCAAGCTCAACCCATGAGGATCACGAGTCCATTCCATGTCCACCAGCCTCCAACGGTCACAAGAGCTTCTCGATCCTTCTCCTCATAGCCGTTAGTGTAGAGTGCGCAAGTGGGAAGGATCACATGTCTTCTTAAGGACATGTCGCTATCTTTATATGTAAATGTGCCTAGGATCATCTTAGTATATTCTTTTGTATATGTCTATAAGTAGATTGTAATTATGTTCTAAATGAGGTAAGAAGAGATAATATCTCTTTCTCCACAATACTCTCTCTATACTCTCTTACTATACTCTCAACGATTCTCACTCTCTTGTTATTCAAATCTTCTCACTAAACTCATAATCGATCCTATTAATTCTTACATGGTATCAGAGCCTGGTTGCTCGTCATTCTAAAGTTTTTGATCATCACTTACTTCCGCTTCTCCTTCTCTCTCATTTTCTGTTTTTGACTTGAAAGTCATTTTCTTTAACCGTTGGATAATAGCTTTACCTAACGGTCCCTTCATCATGGAAAGTGTCAAAACCATGGTTGTTCCGGTGACTCTCAAGGGAGAGAACTATCTGCTGTGGGCGAGGACCACGAAAACTGCCCTTTGTGGCCGAGGCCTTTGGTCTCACGTGGAGAAGAGCGAAGCTCCGAGTGGTGAGGCCACCAAGGACGGCAAGGAACTTGCCGGAGATGAAAAGAACAAATGGTTCCAAGAAGACCAAGGAGTCTTAGCCATCATTCAAAACTCTCTAGATGCCCCCATTCTTGAAGCCTACTCCTACTGCGAGACGGCGAAGGACTTGTGGGACACCCTCAAGAACGTTTTTGGTAATATTACCAATGTCAATCGTATCTTCGAGATTAAAAGGGCCATCAATAACCTCAACCAAGAGGATATGGAGTTTACAAAGCATTTTGGGAAGTTTAGGTCCCTTTGGGCTGAACTAGAAATGCTGCGACCGGCGACAATTGATCCGGCCATACTGAACGAGAGGCGTGAACAAGACAAAGTGTTTGGGCTGCTCTTGACCCTAAACCCCTCCTACAATGATCTCATCAAACACATCTTGCGGTCAGATAAACTCCCAAGCCTTGATGATGTTTGTAACCAAATTCAAAAGGAGCATGGCTCCATGGGATTGTTCGGCAGCAAGGGAGAGCTGGTGACCGCTAACAAAGCTGAGATGGCATCAGCAAACAAAGGCTACTACCGACCGGAGGACAAGAACAACCCGCCGGTTTGTGAGCACTGTAAGAAACTTGGCCACTTCAAGAGCCGCTGCTGGATCCTACATCCGCATCTAGCACCACCACCGGGAACAATCCGAGGTGGACGACCAAACCGCGGAGGACAACCGAGAGCTCACCAAGCAACTGCCGTGGGGGAGCCATTGATCTCTGAGCAGCCTCAACGAGTGACCGGTGGAACTGCTCTTGCTGCAGCATCGTCCGAGCTGGTAAGGCGGTCCGACCTTGATGCGCTCATCAAAGCCCTCAAGGAGGCCACCGGTAAGGCGTTTCTTACTTCAAACAAAACTAAGTCTCTTATTGTTGATTCTGGTGCATCTCATCACATGATTAGTGATTCTAGGTTAATGAGTGATATTAAGCCTGCTAATGGTAATGTTGTGATAGCTAATGGTGAGAAAGTTCCAATTAAAGGCATAGGGAATTTAAAGTTATTTAACAAAGAAACTAAAGCTTTCTATATGCCAAATTTCACATCTAATTTGCTATCAGTTAAGAGGGCCACCACTGATTTAAATTGTTATGCAATATTTGGTCCTAACAAGGTTCATTTTCAGGATATTGAGACAAGTAAAGTTCTTGGTCGAGGAGGTTCCAAGGATGATCTATATGTGCTTGAGGACTTGAATCTATCTTCTTCTACTGCATCTTGTTTTAATTCGGTTATTATTAAACCTAGTGATTCTATTTTACATGCTAGGCTAGGACATCCTCATACTAGAGCTTTATCATTAATGTTTCCTAATATTTCTTTTAAAAATGATGAGTGTGAGGCATGTATTCTTGGTAAACATTGCAAGGCTGTTTTTCCTAAATCTATGACTATTTATGAAAATTGTTTTGATTTAATCCATCCAGATGTTTGGACTTCCCCTTGCTTGTCTAGAGAAAATCAAAAATATTTTGTGACTTTTATTGATGAAAAATCAAAATATACTTGGCTGACCTTGCTTCCCTCTAAAGATAGAGTTCTTGAAGCCTTCACGAATTTTCAAAAATATGTGACTAACCATTATAATGCAAAGATTAAAATTTTGAGATCAGATAATGGAGGAGAGTATACAAGCCATGCCTTCAAACAATACCTAGCAAACCATGGGATTATTCATCAAACAAGCTGTCCATATACACCCCAACAAAATGGTGTTGCTGAAAGGAAGAATAGGCACCTCATGGAAGTGGCAAGATCCATGATGTTTCACACCAATGTTCCAAAGAAGTTTTGGGGAGATGCTGTTCTTGCGGCTTGCTACCTCATTAACCGGACACCAACCAAAGTTCTTCAAGACAGTTCACCGTTTGAGGTAATAAACAAGGTAAAACCCTCATTTGATCATTTAAGAGTATTTGGCTGCGTGGGTTATGTGTTGAAGCCAGGAGAACTGCGCGACAAGCTTGATGCTAAGAGTGTTAAGAGCATGTTCCTTGGGTACTCGACGACTCAAAAAGGCTACAAGTGCTACGAGCCGAACATGAAGCGCGTTTTTGTCTCTCGTGATGTTAAGTTCGTGGAGTCTAAAGGCTTCTATGAGGAAAAGAACTGGGAGAGCCTTCGAGACTTGTCCACCTCACCATCTGACCGAGCTAACAACCTTCGCATCCTTCTCGAGAGACTCGGTGTTGACAATGCCCCCGCGTCAACACCTGCACCCCCAGTCAATGCACCGGCCACTTCACCGCCGGAGTCTCTAGACAATGATCCCTCGGCTGCACTTGATGAACACTCGGCTGAACTTGATGAACAATCCGATGATGAAAATGGTTTAAATTCAGTTCCGGTGGACAATGCTTCCGGTGATGAGGATTATGTGCCCACCGAGGAAGACAATGACGATGAGGCCACACCACAGGAAGTTATCCCACTTCGCCGCAGTGAACGCCTCAAGTTTCCCCCCTCCAATTGGCGAAACACTCGGGTCTACTACAACAACGTTGCTGTAGCTCATCCGATTCAAGCGGTATGCACCTTGGCTCATTTTCCTCCACACCATCAAGTGTTTCTTGGCAAGATTGATGCTCATTGGATTCCCAAAGACTATGAAGAAGCCAAGAATCATAAGGAATGGTGTGATGCTGTCAATGCCGAGAAGAATGCAATGGAGGCCAATCATACATGGGACGAGGCTGACTTACCCAAAGGCAAGAAGGCTGTGACATCCAGGTGGATCTTTACCATTAAATATAAGAGTGATGGGGAGATCGAACGCTACAAAGCCAGACTCGTTGCAAGGGGGTTCACTCAAACGTATGGGGAGGACTACCAAGATACGTTTGCACCGGTGGCCAAACTTCACACGGTTCGAGTTGTTCTCTCTCTTGCAACCAACCTTGACTGGGACTTATGGCAAATGGATGTTAAGAACGCCTTCTTACAAGGAGAGCTCGAGGATGAAGTTTATATGAGGCCACCTCCGGGTTTAGAAGACATCATTGGTCCCGGGAAAGTATTAAAACTGAACAAGGCGATTTATGGACTCAAACAGTCCCCTAGGGCTTGGTATCACAAGTTAAGCACCACACTCCTTGAGAAAGGCTTCCGCAAATCAGAGGCTGACCACACTCTATTCACCTTACCAAGTGAAAAAGGTATTATAGTCATTCTAGTTTATGTTGATGATATCATCATAACTGGAAGTGACAAGGTAGGCATTCGAGAGACTAAGGCTTACCTTAAGTCAGTTTTTGATATCAAAGACCTAGGAGAACTTAAATATTTTCTTGGTATAGAAGTATATAGGACTAATGAAGGATTGTTTTTATCACAAAGAAAATATGCTCTTGATTTATTGAGTGAAGCAGGGAAGCTAGGTTCAAAAGCTGTATCTACACCCCTTGATGAAAACTATAAGGCCGGAGGAAAGGGGGAGTGTGATGCAGCTCCATTTCAAGACGTCAAGCGATACCGGCGGCTAGTAGGTAAGCTTATATACCTTACTATCACTAGACCTGATATTTGCTTTGCTGTTAATCAGGTGAGCCAACACATGCAAAGTCCTACCGTGCATCATTGGGGTATGGTGAACCGCATCCTCAAATATCTCAAGGGCTCGCCGGGGCAAGGCATATGGATGGGTCGAAATGAAAGCACGGAGCTAGTAGGGTATTGTGATGCGGATTACGCCGGAGACCGTGGAGACCGTCGCTCCACTACAGGCTACTGCACGTTCCTAGGAGGCAACTTGATCACATGGAAGAGCAAGAAACAAAAGGTGGTATCCCTATCAAGTGCTGAATCGGAGTATAGAGCCATGAGAAAGTTAACAACCGAGTTGATGTGGCTCAAGGCACTCATCAAGGACCTTGGAATCGAGTCACCTAAGCCTATTACTATGCATTGCGACAATGAGGCAGCTATTCACATCGCAACAAACTCGGTGTTCCATGAGAGAACCAAGCACATTGAAGTCGACTGCCACAAAGTCCGAGAGCAAATTAAACTTGGAGTTGTTCTACCATGTCACACCGAGAGCTCTGAACAATTGGCTGACGTTTTCACCAAGGCGGCCAGTCCACAAGTGTGTGAGTACATTCACTCCAAACTTGGCCTCAAAGATCTTACTCGGCCATGATTGTCTTCACATGATGCCCACACTCTTTTTCCCTTAAGTATAGTTTTTCCCAAGTGGTTTTCTATACTAAGGTTTTTTTAATGAGGTGGGTGTGCATGAGTCCAAGCTTGATCAATGCTCATGATCAAGCTTGAGGGGGAGTATGAAACCGCACACACACCTTGTCCGTACATCCGTCCGTACAACCATCACCATTGGGCCGTCCGTACAGCTAAAGGCCTACCAAGCTCAACCCATGAGGATCACGAGTCCATTCCATGTCCACCAGCCTCCAACGGTCACAAGAGCTTCTCGATCCTTCTCCTCATAGCCGTTAGTATAGAGTGCGCAAGTGGGAAGGATCACATGTCTTCTTAAGGACATGTCGCTATCTTTATATGTAAATGTGCCTAGGATCATCTTAGTATATTCTTTTGTATATGTCTATAAGTAGATTGTAATTATGTTCTAAATGAGGTAAGAAGAGATAATATCTCTTTCTCCACAATACTCTCTCTATACTCTCTTACTATACTCTCAACGATTCTCACTCTCTTGTTATTCAAATCTTCTCACTAAACTCATAATCGATCCTATTAATTCTTACATTTACAGCTTCTAAGCAATGTTTTCTTGGTTTTAGCCTGTTTTGGGACAAAATGGGTATAAGTGGCTTTTAAACTCTCCGCATCAATCTCAAACTCTTATAATTAGTTAGTTGCACTGAATTAAGACACATTTTAACCCCAGAAACACTAACATAGCTGTTTACAGCTTCTAAACAATGTTTTCCTTGTTTTAGCCTGTTTTGGGACAAAATGGGTATAAGTGGCTTTTAAGGTCTCCACATCTATCTCAAACTCTTATAACTAGTCAGTTGCATTGGATTAAGACACATTTTAACCCCAGAAACACTAACATAGCTGTTTACAGCTTCTAAGCAATGTTTTCTTGGTTTTAGCCTGTTTTGGGACAAAATGGGTATAAGTGGCTTTTAAACTCTCCACATTTATCTCAAACTCCTATAATTAATTAGATGCATTGGATTAAGACACATTTTAATCCCAGAAACACTAACATAGCTGTTAACAGCTTCTAAACAATGTTTTCCTTGTTTTAGCCTGTTTTGGGACAAAATGGGTATAAGTGGCTTTTAAACTCTCCACATCTATCTCAAACTCCTATAATTAGTTAGTTGCATTGGACTAAGACACATTTTAACCACAGAAACACTAACATAGCTGTTTACAGCTTCTAAGCTATGTTTTCTTGGTTTTAGCCTGTTTTGGGACAAAATGGGTATAAGAGGCTTTTACACTCTCCACATCTATCTCAAACTCCTATAATTAGTTAGTTGCATTGGATTAAGACACCTTATAACCCCAGAAACACTAACATAGCTGTTTACAGCTTCTAAACAATGTTTTTCTTGTTTTAGCCTGTTTTGGGACAAAATGGGTATAAGTGGCTTTTAAAATCTCCACATCTATCTCAAACTCTTATAACTAGTCAGTTTCATTGGACTAAAACACATTTTAACCCCAGAAACACTAACATAGCTGTTTACAGCTTCTAAGCAATGTTTTCTTGGTTTTAGCCTGTTTTGGGACAAAATGAGTATAAGTGGCTTT
The DNA here is from genome assembly GCF_030686135.1 of Camelina sativa. Lineage (NCBI taxonomy): Eukaryota > Viridiplantae > Streptophyta > Magnoliopsida > Brassicales > Brassicaceae > Camelina > Camelina sativa. Next base: position 18,181,356 of record NC_141894.1, on the reverse strand, counting down.
TAAACTCTCAACATCTATCTCAAACTCCTATAATTAATTAGTTACATTGGATTAAGACACATTTTAACCCCAGAAACACTAACATAGCTGTTTACAGCTTCTAAGCAATGTTTTCTTGGTTTTAGCCTGTTTTGGGACAAAATGGGTATAACTGGCTTTTAAAGTCTCCACATCTATCTCAAACTCTTATAACTAGTCAGTTGCATTGGACTAAGACACATTTTAACCCCAGAAACACTAACATAGCTGTTTACAGCTTCTAAGCAATGTTTTCTTGGTTTTAGCCTGTTTTGGGACAAAATGGGTATAAGTGGCTTTTAAACTCTCCACATCTATCTTAAACTCTTATAACTAGTCAGTTGCATTGGATTAAGACACATTTTAACCCCAGAAACACTAACATAGCTGTTTACAGCTTCTAAGCAATGTTTTCTTGGTTTTAGCCTGTTTTGGGACAAAATGGGTATAAGTGGCTTTTAAACTCTCCACATCTATCTCAAACTCCTATAATTAGTTAGTTGCATTGGATTAAGACACCTTTTAACCCCAGAAACACTAACATAGCTGTTTACAGCTTCTAAGCAATGTTTTCTTGGTTTTAGCCTGTTTTGGGACAAAATGGGTATAAGTGGCTTTTAAACTCTCCACATCAATCTCAAACTCTTATAATTAGTTAGTTGCATTGGATTAAGACACATTTTAACCCCAGAAACACTAACATAGCTGTTTATAGCTTCTAAGCAATGTTTTCTTGGTTTTAGCCTGTTTTGGGACAAAATGGGTATAAGTGGCTTTTAAACTCTCCACATCTATCTCAAACTCCTATAATTAGTTAGTTGCATTGGATTAAGACACCTTTTAACCCCAGAAACACTAACATAGCTGTGTTGAAATAAGCGGAAGACTTAGAGAGATTTGAGAGGTTTAGAATGAAGAAGAAGAGTTGGTGGCGAATAGTATGAAAGAGAGTGATAATAGATTAGAATTAGGTAGAATATCTCAAATACAACACATGACAAGAGTTTAAATAGGGAGGCAGCTAGGGCGACCACATGACCTAAAGTAGAAACAAGAGAAATCGACAATTAGGAGAGAGAGAGAGGGGGTAGGTGATCGGTGATAGCGACTTGTCCTAGTCTTCCACTCTTGTCCACTTGCGCTTTCTCCCTAACGGCTACACAAGGGATTCTCGATCCTTCTCATGGGCCGGAGGTGAGCAGGCCTCCTCACTATCCTCACACATAGATGACTCGGCCTTAGTGCTTCACTCGGCCTCATTGCTTGCACGTACGGACGGTACGGACTGTACGGACGCCATAGGCTTATTCTTGATCAATACTCCCCCTCAAGCTTAGCCTGATGAAATGGCTAAGCTTGGAACCCGTGAAGCAGCACCTCATTAAAAACCTTGACTTAGAAAACCTCATGGGACAAAACTAAGCCAAGGGAAAAAGAGTGTGCTGTCCACGGATTAGGAAAGTTGATCACGGCCGTGTGATGTCTACAAGTCCAAGTTTGCTATGAATATAATCACAAACCTTGGGACTTGCAGATTTGGTGAAGATGTCGGCTAGCTGGTCTTGACTCCTTGTGTGGCATGGTAGAACCGCTCCCTCTTCGATCCTCTCCCTAACCTTGTGGCAGTCGCTCTCAATGTGCTTGGTCCGTTCATGGAAGACTGAGTTAGTGGCTATGTGGATCGCTGCCTCATTGTCACAATGCATTGTCATCGGCCGTCTTGTTTCAATGCCGAGATCCTTAAGTAGACCTTTCAACCATGTCATCTCATTAGTTAGCTTCCTCATAGCTCGGTACTCAGCCTCGGCACTTGAACATGACACCACCTTTTGCTTCTTAGACCTCCATGTAACTAGGTTTCCTCCAACAAAGGTGCAATATCCAGTAGTTGACCGCCTATCCAATGTGTCTCCATTATAGTCCGCATCACAATAACCCACGATCTCAGTGTTGCCGTTTTTACCCATCCAAATGCCTTGACCAGGGCTGCCCTTGAGATAGCTCAAAATCCTCTCCACCTGACTCCATTGATACTTGCTTGGAGCTTGCATGTGCTGACTCACCTGATTCACAGCATAAGAGATATCAGGTCGTGTGATAGTTAAATAGATCAACTTACCTACAAGCCGTCGGTAGCGTGTGACGTCCGGGAACGGCTCGTCCAATGGTTCGCATGGTTTGCCTTCCTTCGCCCGAATGCTCTCCCCCTTTCGCTTGAGCTGGTAATCTTCATCCAGTGGTGTAGTAGCTGGAACCGTACCAAGTTTGCCTGTCTCAGCAAGCAAGTCCAGAGCATACTTGCGTTGTGAGAGGAAGATACCCTCCGGGGAACGGCAGATTTCGATGCCGAGGAAGTATTTGAGCTCTCCGAGGTCCTTAATGTCAAAGGCAGACTTGAGAGAGTCTTTAATGGCAACAATACCGACCTTGTCATCGCCAGTCACGATGATGTCATCGACATAAACCAGCACCACAACCAGGCCAAGTGATGTCTTGAGAGTGAAAAGAGTGTGATCAGCCTCCGATCGTCTAAAGCCATTCGCCTTAAGAGTGGAGCTGAGCTTATGGTACCAGGCGCGTGGTGACTGTTTGAGGCCATAGATGGCCTTGCGTAACCGTAAGACTTTCCCGGGAGCAACAATGTCCTCAAGACCAGGCGGAGGAGTCATGTACACTTCTTCATCTAGCTCGCCTTGGAGGAACGCGTTCTTCACATCCATTTGCCATAAGTCCCAAGAAAGGTTCACGGCCAACGATAGCACTACTCGCACGGTATGCAATTTGGCCACGGGAGCAAACGTTGCCATGTAGTCATCTCCATAGGTTTGAGTGAACCCTCGGGCCACCAGCCGTGCCTTATGCCTTTCAATCTCTCCCGTGCTCAAGAACTTGATGGTGAATACCCACTTTGAACTTACGGCCTTCTTCCCTTTGGGGAGGTCAGCCTCATCCCATGTGTGATTTCTGATCATTGCACCAGCTTCATCCTCCACAGCATCTACCCATACCTTATGTTCTTTGGCCTCCTCGTACGTTTGGGGAACCCAGTGTTCATCAACTTGGCCGAAGAAGGCTTGGTGCTCGGTCGGAAGCAGCTCGAGCGAACATACGGCTTGGATAGGATGTGCGACGGCTTGACTGTTGTAGTAGACCCTCTTATCTTTCCATGTAGAGGGGTGAGACCGGACACGCGTGCTTCGTCGTGGAGCTGGTTGAGCTGGCGGCACTGATTGGCTGGACTGAGTGACATCTTCGATGACCGGTTCAGCATCAGGTCGTGTCTCGGTCAGGCTTGAGTTTGGCTCGGGCATCTCATGTGCCTCGGTCATGCTCTGGTTTGACTCGGGCATCTCATGGTCCGGGGATATCATCTCGGGCATAGCACCTTCCGGCTCGAGCGTATGGTCAATGGAGCTCGGGTTGGGTTCTGGCTGAGGAAGGGCTGTGGCCGTAGGCGGATTTCCGAGATGGTCAAGGAGAAACTTAAGGCTGGAGGATCTATCATTTGGTGATGATGAAAGATCCTTCAAGCTGTTCCAGTCTTTGTTATCAAAATAACCCACATTTTCCAAGAACCGAACATCTCTTGATACATACAGCCGGCTTGTCTTTGGGTCAAAACACTTGTATCCCTTTTGAGTAGTGGAGTAGCCGATGAACATACACCTTATGCTTTTGGGATCGAGCTTACTCCGCTGTTCTCCTGGCACAAGTACAAAAGAAACACACCCAAAGACCCGTAAGTGCTCTAGAGATGGTTTAAATCCATTCAATACCTCAAATGGCGATAGGTCATTAAGGACTTTGGTTGGTGTCCGATTGATCAGGTAGCATGCGGTCATCACAGCATCACCCCAATATCGCCTTGTAACGTGTGAATGGAACATCATCGACCGTGCCACCTCCATTAGATGTCGGTTCTTCCTCTCGGCCACACCATTTTGTTGGGGCGTATAGGGACAACTTGTTTGGTGTAGTATGCCGTGTTTTGCTAGGTGTTCTCTGAATTTGTGACTTGTATACTCTCCACCATTGTCTGATCTAAGTACCTTAATTTTAGCATTGAAGTGATTAGTAACATAATTTTGAAAGTTTATAAAAGCATCAAACACTCTATCCTTTGAAGGCAACAAAGTAATCCATGTGTACTTAGATTTTTCATCAATAAAAGTCACAAAATATTTGTTATTATCTCTAGAAAGGCATGGTGAAGTCCACACATCCGAGTGCACTAAATCAAAACAATGCTCATAAATAGTTTTAGACTTGGGAAAAATAGATTTGCAATGTTTACCAAGAATACAAGACTCACACATTGAACTATCAAAAGAAACACTTGGTAACATTAAAGCAAGGGCACGAGAATGAGGATGGCCTAATCTAGCATGCCACACACTATCCAAATTAACAACAAAACAAGATTTAGTAGATAAACTTGGCGAGGTTTTCTCTAGGACATAGAGATCTCCACTCCCTTGTCCCTCTCCAAGAACTTTTCCAGTCTCAATATCCTGAAAATGAACACTATTAGGACCAAAGATTGCATAACAATTCAAATCATTAGTGGTTCTCTTAACCGATAGAAGATTAGATGTGAAGGTAGGCATAAAGAAAGCTTTTGTGGTTTTATCAAATAGTTTCAAGTCCCCTATTCCTTTCACTGGTATTTGTTCTCCATTTGCAATTATAACATTTCCTAAAGCCGGTTTTATATTGTCAATTAGACTAGGATTACTAATCATGTGGTGAGAAGCACCCGAGTCTATGACAAGAGATTTACTAGGCTTAGAGGTAAAGAAAGAGATACCAGACTCCTTGAGTGAGGCAATGGAACGGATGAGCGCCTCAAGGTCTGATTTCCTAACCACTTCTCCATAGGCTGCGGTCATGGCTGCCTCATCTCCTTGCTTTGACGGCCCGGCTCCCTTGTCGCTAACCGCTTCCTTTGAAAGGTTTGCTTTGAACTTGGCCGGTTTGAGATGAGGGTGGAGGACCCAGCACTTGTCTTTCAGGTGACCCCGCCTCTTGCAGTGGTCGCATATCCACACCTTCCTCTCCTCTTGCTTGTACACTCCTTTATTAGCCGTAGCAAGCTCCCCCTTACCGCTAAACAAGTCAAGAGAACCTTGCTCTCTTTGGATTTGTGAACAAATGTCTTCAAAAGAGGGAAGTTTCTCTGCCCTGAGGATGTGCTTCAAGAGATCGTTGAAGGATGGGTTTAAAGTAAGAAGGAGACCAAAGATCTTGTCTTGCTCCTTTCTTTCAGTCAACACACTCGGATCGAGTGTACTCGGCCGCAACATGTCAAGCTCGGACCATAAAGCTCGAAACTTGCCAAGATGTTTAGTGAACTCCACATCATCTTGGTTAAGCTCATTTATGGCCTTCTTGACCTCAAAGACCCGAGTCAAGTTGGAGATATTGCCATAGACACCTTTAAGTGTCTCCCACAACTCCTTGGCCGTCTCGCAATATGAGTAGGCCTCAAGGATTGGTGTGTCAAGAGAGTTTTGGAGAACAGATAGGACAACTTGGTCTTCTTGGAACCACTTGGCCTTCCTCTCGCTCTCTTCTTCTACTTCCTCCTCGGAAGCGCCTTCATCTTCTCCTTTTAGGTTTTGTTTTGGAGCATAGTCACTCTCGACATGACTCCAAAGACCACGACCTCCAAGGGCAGTTCTTGTGGTTCTAGTCCACAGCAAGTAGTTTGTTCCTTTGAGAACAACCGGCATGACAATGGGTTTGGCGTTTTCCATGGTTTAACCGCTATGGACCGATGGACAAAGCTTTTACCCGGAGAATAAAGAGAAATAGGACTGAGAATCGAGTGAACAAGAATGAAGAATGGAAGAATAGAAGAGATAGGTTATCAAGAACGACAACCTGGCTCTGATACCATGTTGAAATAAGCGGAAGACTTAGAGAGATTTGAGAGGTTTAGAATGAAGAAGAAGAGTTGGTGGCGAATAGTATGAAAGAGAGTGATAATAGATTAGAATTAGGTAGAATATCTCAAATACAACACATGACAAGAGTTTAAATAGGGAGGCAGCTAGGGCGACCACATGACCTAAAGTAGAAACAAGAGAAATCGACAATTAGGAGAGAGAGAGAGGGGGTAGGTGATCGGTGATAGCGACTTGTCCTAGTCTTCCACTCTTGTCCACTTGCGCTTTCTCCCTAACGGCTACACAAGGGATTCTCGATCCTTCTCATGGGCCGGAGGTGAGCAGGCCTCCTCACTATCCTCACACATAGATGACTCGGCCTTAGTGCTTCACTCGGCCTCATTGCTTGCACGTACGGACGGTACGGACTGTACGGACGCCATAGGCTTATTCTTGATCAATAAGCTGTTTACAGCTTCTAAGCAATGTTTTCTTGGTTTTAGCCTGTTTTGGGACAAAATGGGTATAAGTGGCTTTTAAACTCTCCACATCTATCTTAAACTCTTATAACTAGTCAATTGCATTGGATTAAGACACATTTTAACCCCAGAAACACTAACATAGCTGTTTACAGCTTCTAAGCTATGTTTTCTTGGTTTTAGCCTGTTTTGGGACAAAATGGGTATAAGTGGCTTTTAAACTCTCCACATCTATCTCAAACTCCTATAATTAATTAGTTGCATTGGATTAAGACACATTTTAACCCCAGAAACACTAACATAGCTGTTTACAGCTTCTAAGCAATGTTTTCTTGGTTTTAGCCTATTTGGGACAAAATGGGTATAAGTGGCTTTTAAACTCTCCACATCAATCTCAAACTCTTATAATTAGTTAGTTGCATTGAATAAAGACACATTTTAACCCCAGAAACACTAACATAGCTGTTTACAGCTTCTAAGCAATGTTTTCTTGGTTTTAGCCTGTTTTGGGACAAAATGGGTATAAGTGGCTTTTAAACTCTCCACATCTATCTTAAACTCTTATAACTAGTCAGTTGCATTGGATTAAGACACATTTTAACCCCAGAAACACTAACATAGCTGTTTACAGCTTCTAAGCAATGTTTTCTTGGTTTTAGCCTGTTTTGGGACAAAATGGGTATAAGTGGCTTTTAAACTCTCCACATCTATCTCAAACTCCTATAATTAGTTAGTTGCATTGGATTAAGACACCTTTTAACCCCAGAAACACTAACATAGCTGTTTACAGCTTCTAAGCAATGTTTTCTTGGTTTTAGCCTGTTTTGGGACAAAATGGGTATAAGTGGCTTTTAAACTCTCCACATCAATCTCAAACTCTTATAATTAGTTAGTTGCATTGGATTAAGACACATTTTAACCCCAGAAACACTAACATAGCTGTTTATAGCTTCTAAGCAATGTTTTCTTGGTTTTAGCCTGTTTTGGGACAAAATGGGTATAAGTGGCTTTTAAACTCTCCACATCTATCTCAAACTCCTATAATTAGTTAGTTGCATTGGATTAAGACACCTTTTAACCCCAGAAACACTAACATAGCTGTTTACAGCTTCTAAGCAATGTTTTCTTGGTTTTAGCCTGTTTTGGGACAAAATGGGTATAAGTGGCTTTTAAACTCTCCACATCTATCTTAAACTCTTATAACTAGTCAATTGCATTGGATTAAGACACATTTTAACCCCAGAAACACTAACATAGCTGTTTACAGCTTCTAAGCTATGTTTTCTTGGTTTTAGCCTGTTTTGGGACAAAATGGGTATAAGTGGCTTTTAAACTCTCCACATCTATCTCAAACTCCTATAATTAATTAGTTGCATTGGATTAAGACACATTTTTATTGATCAAAAGAATAAGCCTAAGGCAGCCATGGCCGTCCGTACGAGTATTGAATATGGGCTGTCCGTACAAGTGTGGTGAAATGGCCGAGTCTTCTAGTGATAAGGAATGGAGAGGAGGCCTGCTCATCCTAAGCCCATTAGAAGACTCTAGAATTCCCAAGATAGCCGTTGGAGGGAAAGCGCAAGTGGAGCAAGAAGAGTCACGGGTGATGTTTGGTTTAAGGAGACTAAGACGGGTCGCTATCAACCTTGGGATTAGTCTCTTCTCTCTTCCTGTCCCTATCACTTAGCTGTGCGGTTTGTAAAGGGTGTAGCCCTAGAGTTTCTCATGATATAAATAGGCATTAGCCTACATTGTAACCGATATTCTTATGGAACAATAACCTAATCTTTTCTTCTTCCTCATTCTCTTTGTCTACCGATATCTCTCATCAATCTCTTGATTCTCTTCTTTATTCTACAAAGTCTTACATGGTATCAGAGCAAGTTCTTCGATTCTCTACAGTCTAATCTCATTCTCCTACTCATTTCTACACTCTAGTCTCCTTATCTTCGTTTCTTCTTACTCGCATCCCATTTATTCTCCGGGTAAAAGCTTTACCCATCGGTCCATAGAAATCCGACCATGGAAAACGCCAAGCCCATTGTTTCACCGGTTGTCCTAAAGGGGACAAACTACTTGCTGTGGACAAGAACCACAAGAACCGCCCTTGGAGGTCGTGGCCTTTGGAGTCATGTCGAGTCCGACTATGTCCCAAAGAAAAACCCCAAAGGAGAGGACGCTTCCGAGGCGGAAGCGGAGGAAGAGAGCGAGAGGAAGGCCAAATGGTTCCAAGAAGACCAAGTTGTCCTATCTGTTCTCCAAAACTCTCTGGACACGCCTATCCTTGAGGCCTACTCATATTGCGAGACGGCCAAGGAACTGTGGGAAACACTTAAAGGCGTGTATGGTAATGTCTCTAACATGACTAGAGTCTTTGAGGTCAAGAAGGCCATAAATGATCTTAACCAAGATGATGTGGAGTTCACTAAGCATCTTGGTAAGTTCCGTGCACTATGGTCCGAGCTTGACATGTTGCGGCCAAGTACACTTGAGGCAAGTGTGCTAAACGAAAGAAAGGAGCAAGACAAAGTCTTCGGACTCCTACTTACCTTGAACCCGTCCTTCAACGACCTCTTGAAGCACATCCTAAGGGCAGAGAAGCTCCCCTCCTTTGAGGATATTTGCTCCCAAATTCAGAAAGAGCAAGGATCCCTTGACTTGTTTAGCGGTAAGGGGGAGCTTGCTTCGGCCAACAAAGGAATGTACAAGCAAGAGGAGAGGAAGTTGTTGGTGTGCGACCACTGCAAGAAGCGGGGTCATCTGAAAGACAAGTGCTGGGTTCTCCATCCTCATCTCAAGCCGGCCAAGTTCAAAGCCAACCTCTCAAAGGAAGCGGTTAGCGATAAAGGAGCCGGATCATCAAAGCAGGGAGATGAGGTGGCCATGACCGCAGCCTACGGAGATGTGGTGAGGAAGTCAGACCTTGAGGCTCTCATCCGCTCCATTGCTTCACTCAAGGAGTCCGGTATCTCTTTCTTTACTTCTAGGCCTAGCAAATCGCTTGTTATTGACTCGGGAGCCTCACATCATATGATTAGTAACCCTAGTTTAATTGACAACATAAAACCGGCCTTAGGAAATGTTGTTATTGCAAATGGAGAACAAATACCAGTAAAGGGAATAGGGGACTTGAAACTATTTGATAAAACCTCAAAAGCTTTCTTTATGCCTACCTTTACCTCCAATTTACTATCGGTTAAGAGGGCCACAAATGATTTGAATTGTTATGCAATCTTTGGTCCTAACAATGTTTATTTTCAGGATATTGAGACTGGAAAGGTTCTTGGAGAAGGGCAAGGGAGTGGAGATCTCTATGTCCTAGAGAAAACCGATCCAAATTTATCCTCTACTAAGTCTTGTTTTGTTGTTGATTCGAATATGGTGTGGCATGCTAGGCTAGGCCACCCACATTCACGTGCTTTAGGGTTGATGTTTCCTAATATTTCTTTTGATAATTCTACTTGTGAACCTTGTATTCTTGGAAAACATTGCAAGTCTATCTTTCCTAAGTCAACTACTATTTATGAGAATTGTTTTGATTTGGTTCACTCAGATGTTTGGACATCACCATGCCTATCTAGAGATAATAACAAGTATTTTGTGACTTTTATTGATGAAAAATCAAAATACACTTGGATTACCTTGTTGCCATCTAAAGATAGAGTATTTGATGCCTTTATCAATTTTCAAAATTATGTGACTAATCACTTCAATGCTAAACTTAAGGTACTTAGGTCTGATAATGGGGGGGAATACACAAGTTGCAAGTTCAAAGAACATCTCTCCAAGCATGGCATTCTCCATCAAACTAGTTGTCCCTACACGCCACAACAAAATGGTGTGGCCGAGAGGAAGAACCGGCACCTCATGGAAGTGGCGCGGGCAATCATGTTCCATTCGAGTGTTCCTAAACGATATTGGGGTGATGCCGTGATGACCGCATGCTACCTAATCAACCGAACACCAACTAGAGTTCTTCATGACTTATCTCCATTTGAAGTACTAAACAAATTTAAACCATCTCTTGATCACTTACGAGTTTTCGGCTGTGTTTGTTTTGTGTTAGTACCAGGAGAACAAAGGAGTAAGCTGGATGCCAAAAGTACAAAGTGTATGTTCATTGGCTACTCCACCACACAAAAGGGGTACAAATGTTATGATCCGGCCACAAGTCGACTATATGTCTCTCGAGACGTCCGGTTTCTAGAACATATGGGCTACCATGACAAGAGGGATTGGAACAGCCTTAAAGATCTCTCTCACTCACCTAATGACCGAGCTTCGAGTCTACGGTTCCTTCTTGATCACCTTGGCAACCCATCTCCACCAACGGGTGCCGTGCGGCCAACACTAAGTCAAATTTCTACCGATGGTGGGTCTGACCAAGGAGATGCAAATGACAATGGTTCAGCCCAAGATGGTGAATCTCTCGGGTCTGGCCTACCCATAACCGGTGTTCCCGTCCCTGGCCCTACAACGGACACGCATGCTCCGGCGGCGGCCTCTACCGAGGAAAACACGGAGACGGCTCCTACGGACGGTACGCCCACCGTGTTGCCTAGCGTGGATCCACTTCCGGCACCAGTCCTGCGTCGGAGCACCAGACCTCGATCAGATCCCTCCACTTGGAAGAACAAGCGTGTCTATTACAACAGCCAAGCTGTCGCTCATCCCATTCAGTCCGTTTGTTCCCTTGAGCTGTTACCTGCTGATCACCAAGCTTTCTTCGGCCAAGTGGACGCCAATTGGATCCCGCAGACATATGATGAAGCTAAGGAACATCAAGTTTGGTTAGATGCGGTCAAGAATGAAACTGGCGCCATGATCCGGAATCATACGTGGGACGAATCGGATCTTCCTCAAGGCAAGCGGGCAGTTAGCTCCAAATGGGTGTTTACCATAAAGTATTTGAGCAATGGTGACATTGAACGGCATAAAGCCAGGTTAGTGGCCCGTGGCTTCACCCAAACCTATGGCGCGGACTACACGGACACCTTTGCACCCGTGGCCAAGCTCCATACGGTTCGGGTTGTGCTGTCTCTTGCTGTCAACCTCTCATGGGACTTATGGCAGATGGATGTGAAGAACGCCTTCCTTCAAGGTGAACTTGATGAAGAAGTGTACATGACGCCTCCTCCCGGCCTTGAAGACATGGTTACACCCGGAAAAGTCTTGAGGCTACGTAAGGCCATCTATGGCCTTAAGCAGTCCCCACGAGCGTGGTACCACAAACTAAGCTCCACTCTCAAGACTGATGGTTTTACGCGATCGGAGGCTGATCATACTCTCTTCACGCGTCGCACCTCTATTGGTTGGGTGGTGGTGCTCATATACGTCGACGACATCATCGTGACTGGTGATGATAAGGCGGCCATTCAGGACACCAAGGACTCTCTCAAGTCGGTATTTGACATCAAGGACCTTGGGGAACTCAAATACTTTCTTGGTATTGAGATTTGTCGCTCACCGGAAGGACTCTTCCTCTCACAACGCAAGTTTACTCTTGACTTGTTAGAGGAGACTGGCAAGCTTGGTGTGTCTCCGGTTGCTACGCCCCTTGATGAAGATTACCAGCTCAAGCGAAAGGGGGAGAGCTTACGGGCAAAAGAAGGCCGACCTAAGGAACCAATGGACGAGCCATTCTTAGACGTCACACGCTACCGCCGGCTTGTAGGTAAGCTGATATACCTTACTATCACACGACCTGACATATCCTATGCTGTGAATCAGGTTAGCCAACATATGAAGGCACCAAGCAAGTACCAATGGAGTCAAGTCGAAAGGATCCTAAGCTATCTCAAGGGCAGTCCGGGTCAAGGTATTTGGATGGGCAAGAATGACAACACCGAAATCGTTGGCTATTGTGATGCGGATTACAATGGCGACACGCTGGATAGGAGATCCACCACTGGGTACTGCACGTTTGTTGGAGGCAACTTGGTTACATGGAGGTCTAAGAAACAAAAGGTGGTTTCATGCTCTAGCGCCGAGGCCGAGTATAGAGCTATGAGGAAGCTCACTAACGAGATGACATGGCTGAAGGGTCTACTCAAGGACTTAGGCATCGAAACAAAGCAGCCCATGACCATGCATTGCGACAATGAAGCGGCCATCCACATTGCCACAAACTCGGTCTTTCATGAGAGGACCAAGCACATAGAAAGCGATTGCCACAAGGTGAGAGAGAAGATTGAAGAAGGAGTGGTGTTACCATGCCACACAAGGAGTCAAGATCAGCTAGCTGACATCTTCACCAAGTCTGCAAGCTCCAAGGTTTGTGATCACATCTATAGCAAACTTGGACTTGTAGACATTACACGGCCATGATCAAGCTTCTCTAATCCGTGGACAGCACACTCTTTTTCCCTCGACTTGGTTTTGTCCCATGAGGTTTTCTAAGTCAAGGTTTTTAATGAGGTGCTGCTTCACGGGTTCCAAGCTTAGCCATTTCATTAGGCTAAGCTTGAGGGGGAGTATTGATCAAAAGAATAAGCCTAAGGCAGCCATGGCCGTCCGTACGAGTATTGAATATGGGCTGTCCGTACAAGTGTGGTGAAATGGCCGAGTCTTCTAGTGATAAGGAATGGAGAGGAGGCCTGCTCATCCTAAGCCCATTAGAAGACTCTAGAATTCCCAAGATAGCCGTTGGAGGGAAAGCGCAAGTGGAGCAAGAAGAGTCACGGGTGATGTTTGGTTTAAGGAGACTAAGACGGGTCGCTATCAACCTTGGGATTAGTCTCTTCTCTCTTCCTGTCCCTATCACTTAGCTGTGCGGTTTGTAAAGGGTGTAGCCCTAGAGTTTCTCATGATATAAATAGGCATTAGCCTACATTGTAACCGATATTCTTATGGAACAATAACCTAATCTTTTCTTCTTCCTCATTCTCTTTGTCTACCGATATCTCTCATCAATCTCTTGATTCTCTTCTTTATTCTACAAAGTCTTACAATTTTAACCCCAGAAACACTAACATAGCTGTTTACAGCTTCTAAGCAATGTTTTCTTGGTTTTAGCCTATTTGGGACAAAATGGGTATAAGTGGCTTTTAAACTCTCCACATCTATCTCAAACTCCTATAATTAGTTAGTTGCATTGGATAAAGACACATTTTAACCCCAGAAACACTAACATAGCTGTTTACAGCTTCTAAGCAATGTTTTCTTGGTTTTAGCCTGTTTTGGGACAAAATGGGTATAAGTGGCTTTTAAACTCTCCACATCTATCTCAAACTCTTATCACTAGTTAGTTGCATTGGACTAAGACACATTTTAACCCCAGAAACACTAACATAGCTGTTTATAGCTTCTAAGCTATGTTTTCTTGGTTTTAGCCTGTTTTGGGACAAAATGGGTATAAGTGGCTTTTAAACTCTCCACATCTATCTCAAACTCCTATAATTAATTAGTTGCATTGGATTAAGACACATTTTAACCCCAGAAACACTAACATAGCTGTTTACAGCTTCTAAGCAATGTTTTCTTGGTTTTAGCCTGTTTTGGGACAAAATGGGTATAAGTGGCTTTTAAACTCTCCACATCTATCTCAAACTCTTATAACTAGTCAGTTGCATTGGATTAAGACACACTTCAACCCCAGAAACACTAACATAGCTGGTTAAAGCTTCTAAGCAATGTTTTTTTGGTTTTAGCCTATTTTGGGACAAAATGGGTATAAGTGGCTTTTAAACTCTCCACATCTATCTCAAACTCCTATAATTAGTTAGTTGCATTGGATTAAGACACATTTTAACCCCAGAAACACTAACATAGCTGTTTACAGCTTCTTAGCAATGTTTTCTTGGTTTTAGCCTGTTTTGGGACAAAATGGGTATAAGTGGCTTTTAAACTCTCCACATCTATCTTAAAGTCTTATAATTAGTTAGTTTCAATGGATTAAGACACATTTTAACCCCAGAAACACTAACATAGCTGTTTACAGCTTCTAAGCAATGTTTTCTTGGTTTTACCCTCTTTTGGGACAAAATGGGTATAAGTGGCTTTTAAACTCTCCACATCTATCTTAAAGTCTTATAATTAGTTAGTTTCAATGGATTAAGACACATTTTAACCCTAGAAACACTAACATAGCTGTTTACAGCTTCTAAGCAATGTTTTCTTGGTTTTAGCCTGTTTTGGGACAAAATGGGTATAAGTGGCTTTTAAACTCTCCACATCTATCTTAAAGTCTTATAATTAGTTAGTTTCAATGGATTAAGACACATTTTAACCCCAGAAACACTAACATAGCTGTTTACAGCTTCTAAGCAATGTTTTCTTGGTTTTAGCCTGTTTTGGGACAAAATGAGTATAAGTGGCTTTTAAACTCTCCACATCAATCTCAAACTCTTATAATTAGTTAGTTGCATTGAATAAAGAAACATTTTAACCCCAGAAACACTAACATAGCTGTTTACAACTTCTAAACAATGTTTTCTTGGTTTTAGCCTGTTTTGGGACAAAATGGGTATAAGTGGCTTTTAAACTCTCCACATCTATCTTAAACTCTTATAACTAGTCAGTTGCATTGGATTAAGACACATTTTAACCCCAGAAACACTAACATAGCTGTTTACAGCTTCTAAGCAATGTTTTCTTGGTTTTAGCCTGTTTTGGGACAAAATGGGTATAAGTGGCTTTTAAACTCTCCACATCTATCTCAAACTCCTATAATTAGTTAGTTGCATTGGATTAAGACACCTTATAACCCCAGAAACACTAACATAGCTGTTTACAGCTTCTAAACAATGTTTTTCTTGTTTTAGCCTGTTTTGGGACAAAATGGGTATAAGTGGCTTTTAAAATCTCCACATCTATCTCAAACTCTTATAACTAGTCAGTTTCATTGGACTAAAACACATTTTAACCCCAGAAACACTAACATAGCTGTTTACAGCTTCTAAGCAATGTTTTCTTGGTTTTAGCCTGTTTTGGGACAAAATGAGTATAAGTGGCTTTTAAACTCTCAACATCTATCTCAAACTCCTATAATTAATTAGTTACATTGGATTAAGACACATTTTAACCCCAGAAACACTAACATAGCTGTTTACAGCTTCTAAGCAATGTTTTCTTGGTTTTAGCCTGTTTTGGGACAAAATGGGTATAACTGGCTTTTAAAGTCTCCACATCTATCTCAAACTCTTATAACTAGTCAGTTGCATTGGACTAAGACACATTTTAACCCCAGAAACACTAACATAGCTGTTTATAGCTTCTAAGCTATGTTTTCTTGGTTTTAGCCTGTTTTGGGACAAAATGGGTATAAGTGGCTTTTAAACTCTCCACATCTATCTCAAACTCCTATAATTAATTAGTTGCATTGGATTAAGACACATTTTAACCCCAGAAACACTAACATAGCTGTTTACAGCTTCTAAGCTATGTTTTCTTGGTTTTAGCCTGTTTTGGGACAAAATGGGTATAAGTGGTTTTAAACTCTCCACATCAATCTCAAACTCTTATAATTAGTTAGTTGCATTGAATAAAGACACATTTTAACCCCAGAAACACTAACATAGCTGTTTACAACTTCTAAACAATGTTTTCTTGGTTTTAGCCTGTTTTGGGACAAAATGGGTATAAGTGGCTTTTAAACTCTCCACATCTATCTTAAACTCTTATAACTAGTCAGTTGCATTGGATTAAGACACATTTTAACCCCAGAAACACTAACATAGCTGTTTACAGCTTCTAAGCAATGTTTTCTTGGTTTTAGCCTGTTTTGGGACAAAATGGGTATAAGTGGCTTTTAAACTCTCAACATCTATCTCAAACTCCTATAATTAAATAGTTGTATTGGATTAAGACACATTTTAACCCCAGAAACACTAACATAGCTGTTTACAGCTTCTAAGCAATGTTTTCTTGGTTTTAGCCTGTTTTGGGACAAAATGGGTATAACTGGCTTTTAAAGTCTCCACATCTATCTCAAACTCTTATAACTAGTCAGTTGCAGTGGATTAAGACACATTTTAACCCCAGAAACACTAACATAGCTGTTTACAGCTTCTAAGCAATGTTTTCTTGGTTTTAGCCTGTTTTGGGACAAAATGGGTATAAGTGGCTTTTAAACTCTCCACATCTATCTCAAACTCCTATAATTAGTTAGTTGCATTGGATTAAGACACCTTTTAACCCCAGAAACACTAACATAGCTGTTTACAGCTTCTAAGCAATGTTTTCTTGGTTTTAGCCTGTTTTGGGACAAAATGGGTATAAGTGGCTTTTAAACTCTCCACATTTATCTTAAACTCTTATAACTAGTCAATTGCATTGGATTAAGACACATTTTAACCCCAGAAACACTAACATAGCTGTTTACAGCTTCTAAGCTATGTTTTCTTGGTTTTAGCCTGTTTTGGGACAAAATGGGTATAAGTGGCTTTTAAACTCTCCACATCTATCTCAAACTCCTATAATTAATTAGTTGCATTGGATTAAGACACATTTTAACCCCAGAAACACTAACATAGCTGTTTACAGCTTCTAAGCAATGTTTTCTTGGTTTTAGCCTATTTGGGACAAAATGGGTATAAGTGGCTTTTAAACTCTCCACATCTATCTCAAACTCCTATAATTAGTTAGTTGCATTGGATAAAGACACATTTTAACCCCAGAAACACTAACATAGCTGTTTACAGCTTCTAAGCAATGTTTTCTTGGTTTTAGCCTGTTTTGGGACAAAATGGGTATAAGTGGCTTTTAAACTCTCCACATCTATCTCAAACTCTTATAACTAGTCAGTTGCATTGGACTAAGACACATTTTAACCCCAGAAACACTAACATAGCTGTTTATAGCTTCTAAGCTATGTTTTCTTGGTTTTAGCCTGTTTTGGGACAAAATGGGTATAAGTGGCTTTTAAACTCTCCACATCTATCTCAAACTCCTATAATTAATTAGTTGCATTGGATTAAGACACATTTTAACCCCAGAAACACTAACGTAGCTGTTTACAGCTTCTAAGCAATGTTTTCTTGGTTTTAGCCTGTTTTGGGACAAAATGGGTATAAGTGGCTTTTAAACTCTCCACATCTATCTCAAACTCTTATAACTAGTCAGTTGCATTGGATTAAGACACACTTCAACCCCAGAAACACTAACATAGCTGGTTACAGCTTCTAAGCAATGTTTTCTTGGTTTTAGCCTATTTTGGGACAAAATGGGTATAAGTGGCTTTTAAACTCTCCACATCTATCTCAAACTCCTATAATTAGTTAGTTGCATTGGATTAAGACACATTTTAACCCCAGAAACACTAACATAGCTGTTTACAGCTTCTTAGCAATGTTTTCTTGGTTTTAGCCTGTTTTGGGACAAAATGGGTATAAGTGGCTTTTAAACTCTCCACATCTATCTTAAAGTCTTATAATTAGTTAGTTTCAATGGATTAAGACACATTTTAACCCCAGAAACACTAACATAGCTGTTTACAGCTTCTAAGCAATGTTTTCTTGGTTTTACCCTCTTTTGGGACAAAATGGGTATAAGTGGCTTTTAAACTCTCCACATCTATCTTAAAGTCTTATAATTAGTTAGTTTCAATGGATTAAGACACATTTTAACCCTAGAAACACTAACATAGCTGTTTACAGCTTCTAAGCAATGTTTTCTTGGTTTTAGCCTGTTTTGGGACAAAATGGGTATAAGTGGCTTTTAAACTCTCCACATCTATCTTAAAGTCTTATAATTAGTTAGTTTCAATGGATTAAGACACATTTTAACCCCAGAAACACTAACATAGCTGTTTACAGCTTCTAAGCAATGTTTTCTTGGTTTTACCCTCTTTTGGGACAAAATGGGTATAAGTGGCTTTTAAACTCTCTACATCTATCTTAAAGTCTTATAATTAGTTAGTTTCAATGGATTAAGACACATTTTAACCCTAGAAACACTAACATAGCTGTTTACAGCTTCTAAGCAATGTTTTCTTGGTTTTAGCCTGTTTTGGGACAAAATGGGTATAAGTGGCTTTTAAACTCTCCACATATATCTCAAACTCCTATAATTAGTTAGTTGCATTGGATTAAGACACATTTTAACCCCAGAAACACTAACATAGCTGTTTACAGCTTCTAAGCAATGTTTGCTTGGTTTTAGCCTGTTTTGGGACGAAATGGGTATAAATGGCTTTTAAACTCTTCACATCTATCTCAAACTCCTATAATTAGTTAGTTGCATTGGATTAAGACACATTTTAACCCCAGAAACACTAACATAGCTGTTTACGGCTTCTAAGCAATGTTTTCTTGGTTTTAGCCTGTTTTGGGACGAAATGGGTATAAGTGGCTTTTAAACTCTTCACATCTATCTTAAAGTCTTATTATTAGTTAGTTTCAATGGATTAAGACACATTTTAACCCTAGAAACACTAACATAGCTGTTTACAGCTTCTAAGCAATGTTTTCTTGGTTTTACCCTGTTTTGGGACAAAATGGGTATAAGTGGCTTTTAAACTCTCCACATCTATCTTAAAGTCTTATAATTAGTTAGTTTCAATGGATTAAGACACATTTTAACCCCAGAAACACTAACATAGCTGTTTACAGCTTCTAAGCAATGTTTTCTTGGTTTTAGCCTGTTTTGGGACAAAATGGGTATAAGTGGCTTTTAAACTCTCCACATCTATCTTAAAGTCTTATAATTAGTTAGTTTCAATGGATTAAGACACATTTTAACCCCAGAAACACTAACATAGCTGTTTACAGCTTCTAAGCAATGTTTTCTTGGTTTTACCCTCTTTTGGGACAAAATGGGTATAAGTGGCTTTTAAACTCTCCACATCTATCTTAAAGTCTTATAATTAGTTAGTTTCAATGGATTAAGACACATTTTAACCCTAGAAACACTAACGTAGCTGTTTACAGCTTCTAAGCAATGTTTTCTTGGTTTTAGCCTGTTTTGGGACAAAATGGGTATAAGTGGCTTTTAAACTCTCCACATCTATCTCAAACTATTGTAACTAGTCAGTTGCATTGGATTAAGACACATTTTAACCACAGAAACACTAACATAGCTGTTTACAGCTTCTAAGCAATGTTTTCTTGGTTTTAGCCTGTTTTGGGACAAAATGGGTATAAGTGGCTTTTAAACTCTCCACATCTATATCAAACTATTGTAACTAGTAAGTTGCATTGGATTAAGACACATTTTAACCCCAGAAACACTAACATAGCTGTTTACAGCTTCTAAGCAATGTTTTCTTGGTTTTAGCCTGTTTTGGGACAAAATGGGTGTAAGTGGTTTTTAAAGTCTCCACATCTATCTCAAACTATTGTAACTAGTCAGTTGCATTGGATTAAGACACATTTCAACCCCAGAAACACTAACATAGCTGTTTACAGCTTCTAAGCAATGTTTTCTTGGTTTTAGCCTATTTTGGGACAAAATGGGTATAAGTGGCTTTTAAACTCTCCACATCTATCTCAACCTCCTATAATTAGTTAGTTGCATTGGATTTAGACACATTTTCACCCCAGAAACACTAACAAAGCTGTTTAGTGCTTCTAAGCAATGTTTTCTTGGTTTTAGCCTGTTTTGGGACAAAATGGGTATAAGTGGCTTTTAAACTCTCCACATCAATCTCAAACTCTTATAATTAGTTAGTTGCATTGGATTAAGACACATTTTAACCCCAGAAACACTAACATAGCTGTTTATAGCTTCTAAGCAATGTTTTCTTGGTTTTAGCCTGTTTTGGGACAAAATGGGTATAAGTGGCTTTTAAACTCTCCACATCTATCTCAAACTCCTATAATTAGTTAGCTGCATTGGATTAAGACACATTTTAACCCCAGAAACACTAACATAGCTGTTTACAGCTTCTAAGCAATGTTTTCTTGGTTTTAGCCTGTTTTGGGACAAAATGGGTATAAGTGGCTTTTAAAGTCTCCACATCTATCTCAAACTCTTATAACTAGTCAGTTGCATTGGATTAAGACACACTTCAACCCCAGAAACACTAACATAGCTGGTTACAGCTTCTAAGCAATGTTTTCTTGGTTTTAGCCTATTTTGGGACAAAATGGGTATAAGTGGCTTTTAAACTCTCCACATCTATCTCAAACTCCTATAATTAGTTAGTTGCATTGGATTAAGACACATTTTAACCCCAGAAACACTAACATAGCTGTTTACAGCTTCTAAGCAATGTTTTCTTGGTTTTAGCCTGTTTTGGGACAAAATGGGTATAAGTGGCTTTTAAACTCTCCACATCTATCTTAAAGTCTTATAATTAGTTAGTTTCAATGGATTAAGACACATTTTAACCCCAGAAACACTAACATAGCTGTTTACAGCTTCTAAGCAATGTTTTCTTGGTTTTACCCTCTTTTGGGACAAAATGGGTATAAGTGGCTTTTAAACTCTCCACATCTATCTTAAAGTCTTATAATTAGTTAGTTTCAATGGATTAAGACACATTTTAACCCCAGAAACACTAACATAGCTGTTTACAGCTTCTAAGCAATGTTTTCTTGGTTTTAGCCTGTTTTGGGACAAAATGGGTATAAGTGGCTTTTAAACTCTCCACATCTATCTTAAAGTCTTATAATTAGTTAGTTTCAATGGATTAAGACACATTTTAACCCCAGAAACACTAACATAGCTGTTTACAGCTTCTAAGCAATGTTTTCTTGGTTTTACCCTCTTTTGGGACAAAATGGGTATAAGTGGCTTTTAAACTCTCCACATCTATCTTAAAGTCTTA
The DNA here is from genome assembly GCF_030686135.1 of Camelina sativa. NCBI lineage: Eukaryota > Viridiplantae > Streptophyta > Magnoliopsida > Brassicales > Brassicaceae > Camelina > Camelina sativa. The sequence continues at coordinate 18,160,264 of NC_141894.1, read as the reverse complement.
TAATTAGTTAGTTTCAATGGATTAAGACACATTTTAACCCTAGAAACACTAACATAGCTGTTTACAGCTTCTAAGCAATGTTTTCTTGGTTTTAGCCTGTTTTGGGACAAAATGGGTATAAGTGGCTTTTAAACTCTCCACATCTATCTCAAACTATTGTAACTAGTCAGTTGCATTGGATTAAGACACATTTTAACCTCAGAAACACTAACATTGCTGTTTACAGCTTCTAAGCAATGTTTTCTTGGTTTTAGCCTGTTTTGGGACAAAATGGGTATAAGTGGCTTTTAAACTCTCCACATCTATCTCAAACTATTGTAACTAGTCAGTTGCATTGGATTAAGACACATTTTAACCCCAGAAACACTAACATAGCTGTTTACAGCTTCTAAGCAATGTTTTCTTGGTTTTAGCCTGTTTTGGGACAAAATGGGTGTAAGTGGTTTTTAAAGTCTCCACATCTATCTCAAACTATTGTAACTAGTCAGTTGCATTGGATTAAGACACATTTCAACCCCAGAAACACTAACATAGCTGTTTACAGCTTCTAAGCAATGTTTTCTTGGTTTTAGCCTATTTTGGGACAAAATGGGTATAAGTGGCTTTTAAACTCTCCACATCTATCTCAACCTCCTATAATTAGTTAGTTGCATTGGATTTAGACACATTTTCACCCCAGAAACACTAACAAAGCTGTTTAGTGCTTCTAAGCAATGTTTTCTTGGTTTTAGCCTGTTTTGGGACAAAATGGGTATAAGTGGCTTTTAAACTCTCCACATCAATCTCAAACTCTTATAATTAGTTAGTTGCATTGGATTAAGACACATTTTAACCCCAGAAACACTAACATAGCTGTTTATAGCTTCTAAGCAATGTTTTCTTGGTTTTAGCCTGTTTTGGGACAAAATGGGTATAAGTGGCTTTTAAACTCTCCACATCTATCTCAAACTCCTATAATTAGTTAGCTGCATTGGATTAAGACACATTTTAACCCCAGAAACACTAACATAGCTGTTTACAGCTTCTAAGCAATGTTTTCTTGGTTTTAGCCTGTTTTGGGACAAAATGGGTATAAGTGGCTTTTAAAGTCTCCACATCTATCTCAAACTCTTATAACTAGTCAGTTGCATTGGATTAAGACACACTTCAACCCCAGAAACACTAACATAGCTGGTTACAGCTTCTAAGCAATGTTTTCTTGGTTTTAGCCTATTTTGGGACAAAATGGGTATAAGTGGCTTTTAAACTCTCCACATCTATCTCAAACTCCTATAATTAGTTAGTTGCATTGGATTAAGACACATTTTAACCCCAGAAACACTAACATAGCTGTTTACAGCTTCTAAGCAATGCTTTCTTGGTTTTAGCCTGTTTTGGGACAAAATGGGTATAAGTGGCTTTTAAACTCTCCACATCTATCTTAAAGTCTTATAATTAGTTAGTTTCAATGGATTAAGACACATTTTAACCCCAGAAACACTAACATAGCTGTTTACAGCTTCTAAGCAATGTTTTCTTGGTTTTACCCTCTTTTGGGACAAAATGGGTATAAGTGGCTTTTAAACTCTCCACATCTATCTTAAAGTCTTATAATTAGTTAGTTTCAATGGATTAAGACACATTTTAACCCTAGAAACACTAACATAGCTGTTTACAGCTTCTAAGCAATGTTTTCTTGGTTTTAGCCTGTTTTGGGACAAAATGGGTATAAGTGGCTTTTAAACTCTCCACATCTATCTCAAACTATTGTAACTAGTCAGTTGCATTGGATTAAGACACATTTTAACCCCAGAAACACTAACATAGCTGTTTACAGCTTCTAAGCAATGTTTTCTTGGTTTTAGCCTGTTTTGGGACAAAATGGGTATAAGTGGCTTTTAAAGTCTCCACATCTATCTCAAACTCTTATAACTAGTCAGTTGCATTGGATTAAGACACACTTCAACCCCAAAAACACTAACATAGCTGGTTACAGCTTCTAAGCAATGTTTTCTTGGTTTTAGCCTATTTTGGGACAAAATGGGTATAAGTGGCTTTTAAACTCTCCACATCTATCTCAAACTCCTATAATTAGTTAGTTGCATTGGATTAAGACACATTTTAACCCCAGAAACACTAACATAGCTGTTTACAGCTTCTAAACAATGTTTTCTTGGTTTTAGCCTGTTTTGGGACAAAATGGGTATAAGTGGCTTTTAAACTCTCCACATCTATCTTAAAGTCTTATAATTAGTTAGTTTCAATGGATTAAGACACATTTTAACCCCAGAAACACTAACATAGCTGTTTACAGCTTCTAAGCAATGTTTTCTTGGTTTTACCCTCTTTTGGGACAAAATGGGTATAAGTGGCTTTTAAACTCTCCACATCTATCTTAAAGTCTTATAATTAGTTAGTTTCAATGGATTAAGACACATTTTAACCCTAGAAACACTAACATAGCTGTTTACAGCTTCTAAGCAATGTTTTCTTGGTTTTAGCCTGTTTTGGGACAAAATGGGTATAAGTGGCTTTTAAACTCTCCACATCTATCTCAAACTATTGTAACTAGTCAGTTGCATTGGATTAAGACACATTTTAACCCCAGAAACACTAACATAGCTGTTTACAGCTTCTAAGCAATGTTTTCTTGGTTTTACCCTCTTTTGGGACAAAATGGGTATAAGTGGCTTTTAAACTCTCCACATCTATCTTAAAGTCTTATAATTAGTTAGTTTCAATGGATTAAGACACATTTTAACCCTAGAAACACTAACATAGCTGTTTACAGCTTCTAAGCAATGTTTTCTTGGTTTTAGCCTGTTTTGGGACAAAATGGGTATAAGTGGCTTTTAAACTCTCCACATCTATCTCAAACTATTGTAACTAGTCAGTTGCATTGGATTAAGACACATTTTAACCCCAGAAACACTAACATAGCTGTTTACAGCTTCTAAGCAATGTTTTCTTGGTTTTAGCCTGTTTTGGGACAAAATGGGTATAAGTGGCTTTTAAACTCTCCACATCTATATAAAACTATTGTAACTAGTCAGTTGCATTGGATTAAGACACATTTTAACCCCAGAAACACTAACATAGCTGTTTACAGCTTCTAAGCAATGTTTTCTTGGTTTTAGCCTGTTTTGGGACAAAATGGGTGTAAGTGGTTTTTAAAGTCTCCACATCTATCTCAAACTATTGTAACTAGTCAGTTGCATTGGATTTATTGATCAAGAATAAGCCTATGGCGTCCGTACAGTCCGTACCGTCCGTACGTGCAAGCAATAAGGCCGAGTGAAGCACTAAGGCCGAGTCATCTATGTGTGAGGATAGTGAGGAGGCCTGCTTACCTTCAGCCCATGAGAAGGATCGAGAATCCCTTGTGTAGCCGTTAGGGAGAAAGCGCAAGTGGACAAGAGTGGAAGACTAGGACAAGTCGCTATCACCGATCACCTACCCCCTCTCTCTCCTAATTGTCAATTCCTTTTGTTTCTATTTTAGGTCATGTGGTCGCCCTAGCTGCCCCCCTATTTAAACCTTTGTCATGTGTTGTATTTGGGACATTCTACCTAATTCTAATCTATTATCACTCTCTTTCATACTATTCGCCACCAACTCTTCTTCTTCATTCTAAACCTCTCAAATCTCTCTAAGTCTTCCGCTTATTTCAACATGGTATCAGAGCCAGGTTGTCGTTCTTGATAACCTATCTCTTCTATTCTTCCATTCTTCATTCTTGTTCACTCGATTCTCAGTCCTATTTCTCTTTATTCTCCGGGTAAAAGCTTTGTCCATCGGTCCATAGCGGTTAAACCATGGAAAACGCCAAACCCATTGTCATGCCGGTTGTTCTCAAAGGAACAAACTACTTGCTGTGGACTAGAACCACAAGAACTGCCCTTGGAGGTCGTGGTCTTTGGAGTCATGTCGAGAGTGACTATGCTCCAAAACAAAACCTCAAAGGAGAAGATGAAGGCGCTTCCGAGGAGGAAGTAGAAGAAGAGAGCGAGAGGAAGGCCAAGTGGTTCCAAGAAGACCAAGTTGTCCTATCTGTTCTCCAAAACTCTCTTGACACACCAATCCTTGAGGCCTACTCATATTGCGAGACGGCCAAGGAGTTGTGGGAGACACTTAAAGGTGTCTATGGCAATATCTCCAACTTGACTCGGGTCTTTGAGGTCAAGAAGGCCATAAATGAGCTTAACCAAGATGATGTGGAGTTCACTAAACATCTTGGCAAGTTTCGAGCTTTATGGTCCGAGCTTGACATGTTGCGGCCGAGTACACTCGATCCGAGTGTGTTGACTGAAAGAAAGGAGCAAGACAAGATCTTTGGTCTCCTTCTTACTTTAAACCCATCCTTCAACGATCTCTTGAAGCACATCCTCAGGGCAGAGAAACTTCCCTCTTTTGAAGACATTTGTTCACAAATCCAAAGAGAGCAAGGTTCTCTTGACTTGTTTAGCGGTAAGGGGGAGCTTGCTACGGCTAATAAAGGAGTGTACAAGCAAGAGGAGAGGAAGGTGTGGATATGCGACCACTGCAAGAGGCGGGGTCACCTGAAAGACAAGTGCTGGGTCCTCCACCCTCATCTCAAACCGGCCAAGTTCAAAGCAAACCTCTCAAAGGAAGCGGTTAGCGACAAGGGAGCCGGGCCGTCAAAGCAAGGAGATGAGGCAGCCATGACCGCAGCCTATGGAGAAGTGGTTAGGAAATCAGACCTTGAGGCGCTCATCCGTTCCATTGCCTCACTCAAGGAGTCTGGTATCTCTTTCTTTACCTCTAAGCCTAGTAAATCTCTTGTCATAGACTCGGGTGCTTCTCACCACATGATTAGTAATCCTAGTCTAATTGACAATATAAAACCGGCTTTAGGAAATGTTATAATTGCAAATGGAGAACAAATACCAGTGAAAGGAATAGGGGACTTGAAACTATTTGATAAAACCACAAAAGCTTTCTTTATGCCTACCTCCACATCTAATCTTCTATCGGTTAAGAGAACCACTAATGATTTGAATTGTTATGCAATCTTTGGTCCTAATAGTGTTCATTTTCAGGATATTGAGACTGGAAAAGTTCTTGGAGAGGGACAAGGGAGTGGAGATCTCTATGTCCTAGAGAAAACCTCGCCAAGTTTATCTACTAAATCTTGTTTTGTTGTTAATTTGGATAGTGTGTGGCATGCTAGATTAGGCCATCCTCATTCTCGTGCCCTTGCTTTAATGTTACCAAGTGTTTCTTTTGATAGTTCAATGTGTGAGTCTTGTATTCTTGGTAAACATTGCAAATCTATTTTTCCCAAGTCTAAAACTATTTATGAGCATTGTTTTGATTTAGTGCACTCGGATGTGTGGACTTCACCATGCCTTTCTAGAGATAATAACAAATATTTTGTGACTTTTATTGATGAGAAATCTAAGTACACATGGATTACTTTGTTGCCTTCAAAGGATAGAGTGTTTGATGCTTTTATAAACTTTCAAAATTATGTTACTAATCATTTCAATGCTAAAATTAAGGTACTTAGATCAGACAATGGTGGAGAGTATACAAGTCACAAATTCAGAGAACACCTAGCAAAACACGGCATACTACACCAAACGAGTTGTCCCTATACGCCCCAACAAAATGGTGTGGCCGAGAGGAAGAACCGACATCTAATGGAGGTGGCACGGTCGATGATGTTCCATTCACACGTTACAAGGCGATATTGGGGTGATGCTGTGATGACAGCATGCTACTTGATCAATCGGACACCAACCAAAGTCCTTAATGACCTATCGCCATTTGAGGTATTGAATGGATTTAAACCATCTCTAGAGCACTTACGGGTCTTTGGGTGTGTTTCTTTTGTACTTGTGCCAGGAGAACAGCGGAGTAAGCTCGATCCCAAAAGCATAAGGTGTATGTTCATCGGCTACTCCACTACTCAAAAGGGATACAAGTGTTTTGACCCAAAGACAAGCCGGCTGTATGTATCAAGAGATGTTCGGTTCTTGGAAAATGTGGGTTATTTTGATAACAAAGACTGGAACAGCTTGAAGGATCTTTCATCATCACCAAATGATAGAGCCTCCAGCCTTAAGTTTCTCCTTGACCATCTCGGAAATCCGCCTACGGCCACAGCCCTTCCTCAGCCAGAACCCAACCCGAGCTCCATTGACCATACGCTCGAGCCGGAAGGTGCTATGCCCGAGATGATATCCCCGGACCATGAGATGCCCGAGCCAAACCACAGCATGACCGAGGCACATGAGATGCCCGAGCCAAACTCAAGCCTGACCGAGACACGACCTGATGCTGAACCGGTCATCGAAGATGTCACTCAGTCCAGCCAATCAGTGCCGCCAGCTCAACCAGCTCCACGACGAAGCACGCGTGTCCGGTCTCACCCCTCTACATGGAAAGATAAGAGGGTCTACTACAACAGTCAAGCCGTCGCACATCCTATCCAAGCCGTATGTTCGCTCGAGCTGCTTCCGACCGAGCACCAAGCCTTCTTCGGCCAAGTTGATGAACACTGGGTTCCCCAAACGTACGAGGAGGCCAAAGAACATAAGGTATGGGTAGATGCTGTGGAGGATGAAGCTGGTGCAATGATCAGAAATCACACATGGGATGAGGCTGACCTCCCCAAAGGGAAGAAGGCCGTAAGTTCAAAGTGGGTATTCACCATCAAGTTCTTGAGCACGGGAGAGATTGAAAGGCATAAGGCACGGCTGGTGGCCCGAGGGTTCACTCAAACCTATGGAGATGACTACACGGCAACGTTTGCTCCCGTGGCCAAATTGCATACCGTGCGAGTAGTGCTATCGGTGGCCGTGAACCTTTCTTGGGACTTATGGCAAATGGATGTGAAGAACGCGTTCCTCCAAGGCGAGCTAGATGAAGAAGTGTACATGACTCCTCCGCCTGGCCTTGAGGATATTGTTGCTCCCGGGAAGGTCTTACGGTTACGCAAGGCCATCTATGGCCTCAAACAGTCACCACGCGCCTGGTACCATAAGCTCAGCTCCACTCTTAAGGCGAATGGCTTTAGACGATCGGAGGCTGACCACACTCTTTTCACTCTCAAGACATCACTTGGCCTGGTTGTGGTGCTGGTTTATGTCGATGACATCATCGTGACTGGCGATGACAAGGCCGGTATTGTTGCCATTAAAGACTCTCTCAAGTCTGCCTTTGACATTAAGGACCTCGGAGAGCTCAAATACTTCCTCGGCATCGAAATCTGCCGTTCCCCGGAGGGTATCTTCCTCTCACAACGCAAGTATGCTCTTGACTTGCTTGCTGAGACAGGCAAACTTGGTACGGTTCCAGCTACTACACCACTGGATGAAGATTACCAGCTCAAGCGAAAGGGGGAGAGCATTCGGGCGAAGGAAGGCAAACCACGCGAACCATTGGACGAGCCGTTCCCGGACGTCACACGCTACCGACGGCTTGTAGGTAAGTTGATCTATTTAACTATCACACGACCTGATATCTCTTATGCTGTGAATCAGGTGAGTCAGCACATGCAAGCTCCAAGCAAGTATCAATGGAGTCAAGTGGAGAGGATTTTGAGCTATCTCAAGGGCAGCCCTGGTCAAGGCATTTGGATGGGTAAAAACGGCAACACTGAGATCGTGGGTTATTGTGATGCGGACTATAATGGAGACACATTGGATAGGCGGTCAACTACTGGATATTGCACCTTTGTTGGAGGAAACCTAGTTACATGGAGGTCTAAGAAGCAAAAGGTGGTGTCATGTTCAAGTGCCGAGGCTGAGTACCGAGCTATGAGGAAGCTAACTAATGAGATGACATGGTTGAAAGGTCTACTTAAGGATCTCGGCATTGAAACAAGACAGCCGATGACAATGCATTGTGACAATGAGGCAGCGATCCACATAGCCACTAACTCAGTCTTCCATGAACGGACCAAGCACATTGAGAGCGACTGCCACAAGGTTAGGGAGAGGATCGAAGAGGGAGCGGTTCTACCATGCCACACAAGGAGTCAAGACCAGCTAGCCGACATCTTCACCAAATCTGCAAGTCCCAAGGTTTGTGATTATATTCATAGCAAACTTGGACTTGTAGACATCACACGGCCGTGATCAACTTTCCTAATCCGTGGACAGCACACTCTTTTTCCCTTGGCTTAGTTTTGTCCCATGAGGTTTTCTAAGTCAAGGTTTTTAATGAGGTGCTGCTTCACGGGTTCCAAGCTTAGCCATTTCATCAGGCTAAGCTTGAGGGGGAGTATTGATCAAGAATAAGCCTATGGCGTCCGTACAGTCCGTACCGTCCGTACGTGCAAGCAATAAGGCCGAGTGAAGCACTAAGGCCGAGTCATCTATGTGTGAGGATAGTGAGGAGGCCTGCTTACCTTCAGCCCATGAGAAGGATCGAGAATCCCTTGTGTAGCCGTTAGGGAGAAAGCGCAAGTGGACAAGAGTGGAAGACTAGGACAAGTCGCTATCACCGATCACCTACCCCCTCTCTCTCCTAATTGTCAATTCCTTTTGTTTCTATTTTAGGTCATGTGGTCGCCCTAGCTGCCCCCCTATTTAAACCTTTGTCATGTGTTGTATTTGGGACATTCTACCTAATTCTAATCTATTATCACTCTCTTTCATACTATTCGCCACCAACTCTTCTTCTTCATTCTAAACCTCTCAAATCTCTCTAAGTCTTCCGCTTATTTCAACAGGATTAAGACACATTTCAACCCCAGAAACACTAACATAGCTGTTTATAGCTTCTAAGCAATGTTTTCTTGGTTTTAGCCTATTTTGGGACAAAATGGGTATAAGTGGCTTTTAAACTCTCCACATCTATCTCAACCTCCTATAATTAGTTAGTTGCATTGGATTTAGACACATTTTCACCCCAGAAACACTAACAAAGCTGTTTAGTGCTTCTAAGCAATGTTTTCTTGGTTTTAGCCTGTTTTGGGACAAAATGGGTATAAGTGGCTTTTAAACTCTCCACATCAATCTCAAACTCTTATAATTAGTTAGTTGCATTGGATTAAGACACATTTTAACCCCAGAAACACTAACATAGCTGTTTATAGCTTCTAAGCAATGTTTTCTTGGTTTTAGCCTGTTTTGGGACAAAATGGGTATAAGTGGCTTTTAAACTCTCCACATCTATCTCAAACTCCTATAATTAGTTAGCTGCATATTGATCAAGAATAAGCCTATGGCGTCCGTACAGTCCGTACCGTCCGTACGTGCAAGCAATAAGGCCGAGTGAAGCACTAAGGCCGAGTCATCTATGTGTGAGGATAGTGAGGAGGCCTGCTTACCTTCAGCCCATGAGAAGGATCGAGAATCCCTTGTGTAGCCGTTAGGGAGAAAGCGCAAGTGGACAAGAGTGGAAGACTAGGACAAGTCGCTATCACCGATCACCTACCCCCTCTCTCTCCTAATTGTCAATTCCTTTTGTTTCTATTTTAGGTCATGTGGTCGCCCTAGCTGCCCCCCTATTTAAACCTTTGTCATGTGTTGTATTTGTGACATTCTACCTAATTCTAATCTATTATCACTCTCTTTCATACTATTCGCCACCAACTCTTCTTCTTCATTCTAAACCTCTCAAATCTCTCTAAGTCTTCCGCTTATTTCAACATGGTATCAGAGCCAGGTTGTCGTTCTTGATAACCTATCTCTTCTATTCTTCCATTCTTCATTCTTGTTCACTCGATTCTCAGTCCTATTTCTCTTTATTCTCCGGGTAAAAGCTTTGTCCATCGGTCCATAGCGGTTAAACCATGGAAAACGCCAAACCCATTGTCATGCCGGTTGTTCTCAAAGGAACAAACTACTTGCTGTGGACTAGAACCACAAGAACTGCCCTTGGAGGTCGTGGTCTTTGGAGTCATGTCGAGAGTGACTATGCTCCAAAACAAAACCTCAAAGGAGAAGATGAAGGCGCTTCCGAGGAGGAAGTAGAAGAAGAGAGCGAGAGGAAGGCCAAGTGGTTCCAAGAAGACCAAGTTGTCCTATCTGTTCTCCAAAACTCTCTTGACACACCAATCCTTGAGGCCTACTCATATTGCGAGACGGCCAAGGAGTTGTGGGAGACACTTAAAGGTGTCTATGGCAATATCTCCAACTTGACTCGGGTCTTTGAGGTCAAGAAGGCCATAAATGAGCTTAACCAAGATGATGTGGAGTTCACTAAACATCTTGGCAAGTTTCGAGCTTTATGGTCCGAGCTTGACATGTTGCGGCCGAGTACACTCGATCCGAGTGTGTTGACTGAAAGAAAGGAGCAAGACAAGATCTTTGGTCTCCTTCTTACTTTAAACCCATCCTTCAACGATCTCTTGAAGCACATCCTCAGGGCAGAGAAACTTCCCTCTTTTGAAGACATTTGTTCACAAATCCAAAGAGAGCAAGGTTCTCTTGACTTGTTTAGCGGTAAGGGGGAGCTTGCTACGGCTAATAAAGGAGTGTACAAGCAAGAGGAGAGGAAGGTGTGGATATGCGACCACTGCAAGAGGCGGGGTCACCTGAAAGACAAGTGCTGGGTCCTCCACCCTCATCTCAAACCGGCCAAGTTCAAAGCAAACCTCTCAAAGGAAGCGGTTAGCGACAAGGGAGCCGGGCCGTCAAAGCAAGGAGATGAGGCAGCCATGACCGCAGCCTATGGAGAAGTGGTTAGGAAATCAGACCTTGAGGCGCTCATCCGTTCCATTGCCTCACTCAAGGAGTCTGGTATCTCTTTCTTTACCTCTAAGCCTAGTAAATCTCTTGTCATAGACTCGGGTGCTTCTCACCACATGATTAGTAATCCTAGTCTAATTGACAATATAAAACCGGCTTTAGGAAATGTTATAATTGCAAATGGAGAACAAATACCAGTGAAAGGAATAGGGGACTTGAAACTATTTGATAAAACCACAAAAGCTTTCTTTATGCCTACCTTCACATCTAATCTTCTATCGGTTAAGAGAACCACTAATGATTTGAATTGTTATGCAATCTTTGGTCCTAATAGTGTTCATTTTCAGGATATTGAGACTGGAAAAGTTCTTGGAGAGGGACAAGGGAGTGGAGATCTCTATGTCCTAGAGAAAACCTCGCCAAGTTTATCTACTAAATCTTGTTTTGTTATTAATTTGGATAGTGTGTGGCATGCTAGATTAGGCCATCCTCATTCTCGTGCCCTTGCTTTAATGTTACCAAGTGTTTCTTTTGATAGTTCAATGTGTGAGTCTTGTATTCTTGGTAAACATTGCAAATCTATTTTTCCCAAGTCTAAAACTATTTATGAGCATTGTTTTGATTTAGTGCACTCGGATGTGTGGACTTCACCATGCCTTTCTAGAGATAATAACAAATATTTTGTGACTTTTATTGATGAGAAATCTAAGTACACATGGATTACTTTGTTGCCTTCAAAGGATAGAGTGTTTGATGCTTTTATAAACTTTCAAAATTATGTTACTAATCATTTCAATGCTAAAATTAAGGTACTTAGATCAGACAATGGTGGAGAGTATACAAGTCACAAATTCAGAGAACACCTAGCAAAACACGGCATACTACACCAAACGAGTTGTCCCTATACGCCCCAACAAAATGGTGTGGCCGAGAGGAAGAACCGACATCTAATGGAGGTGGCACGGTCGATGATGTTCCATTCACACGTTACAAGGCGATATTGGGGTGATGCTGTGATGACAGCATGCTACTTGATCAATCGGACACCAACCAAAGTCCTTAATGACCTATCGCCATTTGAGGTATTGAATGGATTTAAACCATCTCTAGAGCACTTACGGGTCTTTGGGTGTGTTTCTTTTGTACTTGTGCCAGGAGAACAGCGGAGTAAGCTCGATCCCAAAAGCATAAGGTGTATGTTCATCGGCTACTCCACTACTCAAAAGGGATACAAGTGTTTTGACCCAAAGACAAGCCGGCTGTATGTATCAAGAGATGTTCGGTTCTTGGAAAATGTGGGTTATTTTGATAACAAAGACTGGAACAGCTTGAAGGATCTTTCATCATCACCAAATGATAGAGCCTCCAGCCTTAAGTTTCTCCTTGACCATCTCGGAAATCCGCCTACGGCCACAGCCCTTCCTCAGCCAGAACCCAACCCGAGCTCCATTGACCATACGCTAGAGCCGGAAGGTGCTATGCCCGAGATGATATCCCCGGACCATGAGATGCCCGAGCCAAACCACAGCATGACCGAGGCACATGAGATGCCCGAGCCAAACTCAAGCCTGACCGAGACACGACCTGATGCTGAACCGGTCATCGAAGATGTCACTCAGTCCAGCCAATCAGTGCCGCCAGCTCAACCAGCTCCACGACGAAGCACGCGTGTCCGGTCTCACCCCTCTACATGGAAAGATAAGAGGGTCTACTACAACAGTCAAGCCGTCGCACATCCTATCCAAGCCGTATGTTCGCTCGAGCTGCTTCCGACCGAGCACCAAGCCTTCTTCGGCCAAGTTGATGAACACTGGGTTCCCCAAACGTACGAGGAGGCCAAAGAACATAAGGTATGGGTAGATGCTGTGGAGGATGAAGCTGGTGCAATGATCAGAAATCACACATGGGATGAGGCTGACCTCCCCAAAGGGAAGAAGGCCGTAAGTTCAAAGTGGGTATTCACCATCAAGTTCTTGAGCACGGGAGAGATTGAAAGGCATAAGGCACGGCTGGTGGCCCGAGGGTTCACTCAAACCTATGGAGATGACTACACGGCAACGTTTGCTCCCGTGGCCAAATTGCATACCGTGCGAGTAGTGCTATCGGTGGCCGTGAACCTTTCTTGGGACTTATGGCAAATGGATGTGAAGAACGCGTTCCTCCAAGGCGAGCTAGATGAAGAAGTGTACATGACTCCTCCGCCTGGCCTTGAGGATATTGTTGCTCCCGGGAAGGTCTTACGGTTACGCAAGGCCATCTATGGCCTCAAACAGTCACCACGCGCCTGGTACCATAAGCTCAGCTCCACTCTTAAGGCGAATGGCTTTAGACGATCGGAGGCTGACCACACTCTTTTCACTCTCAAGACATCACTTGGCCTGGTTGTGGTGCTGGTTTATGTCGATGACATCATCGTGACTGGCGATGACAAGGCCGGTATTGTTGCCATTAAAGACTCTCTCAAGTCTGCCTTTGACATTAAGGACCTCGGAGAGCTCAAATACTTCCTCGGCATCGAAATCTGCCGTTCCCCGGAGGGTATCTTCCTCTCACAACGCAAGTATGCTCTTGACTTGCTTGCTGAGACAGGCAAACTTGGTACGGTTCCAGCTACTACACCACTGGATGAAGATTACCAGCTCAAGCGAAAGGGGGAGAGCATTCGGGCGAAGGAAGGCAAACCACGCGAACCATTGGACGAGCCGTTCCCGGACGTCACACGCTACCGACGGCTTGTAGGTAAGTTGATCTATTTAACTATCACACGACCTGATATCTCTTATGCTGTGAATCAGGTGAGTCAGCACATGCAAGCTCCAAGCAAGTATCAATGGAGTCAAGTGGAGAGGATTTTGAGCTATCTCAAGGGCAGCCCTGGTCAAGGCATTTGGATGGGTAAAAACGGCAACACTGAGATCGTGGGTTATTGTGATGCGGACTATAATGGAGACACATTGGATAGGCGGTCAACTACTGGATATTGCACCTTTGTTGGAGGAAACCTAGTTACATGGAGGTCTAAGAAGCAAAAGGTGGTGTCATGTTCAAGTGCCGAGGCTGAGTACCGAGCTATGAGGAAGCTAACTAATGAGATGACATGGTTGAAAGGTCTACTTAAGGATCTCGGCATTGAAACAAGACAGCCGATGACAATGCATTGTGACAATGAGGCAGCGATCCACATAGCCACTAACTCAGTCTTCCATGAACGGACCAAGCACATTGAGAGCGACTGCCACAAGGTTAGGGAGAGGATCGAAGAGGGAGCGGTTCTACCATGCCACACAAGGAGTCAAGACCAGCTAGCCGACATCTTCACCAAATCTGCAAGTCCCAAGGTTTGTGATTATATTCATAGCAAACTTGGACTTGTAGACATCACACGGCCGTGATCAACTTTCCTAATCCGTGGACAGCACACTCTTTTTCCCTTGGCTTAGTTTTGTCCCATGAGGTTTTCTAAGTCAAGGTTTTTAATGAGGTGCTGCTTCACGGGTTCCAAGCTTAGCCATTTCATCAGGCTAAGCTTGAGGGGGAGTATTGATCAAGAATAAGCCTATGGCGTCCGTACAGTCCGTACCGTCCGTACGTGCAAGCAATAAGGCCGAGTGAAGCACTAAGGCCGAGTCATCTATGTGTGAGGATAGTGAGGAGGCCTGCTTACCTTCAGCCCATGAGAAGGATCGAGAATCCCTTGTGTAGCCGTTAGGGAGAAAGCGCAAGTGGACAAGAGTGGAAGACTAGGACAAGTCGCTATCACCGATCACCTACCCCCTCTCTCTCCTAATTGTCAATTCCTTTTGTTTCTATTTTAGGTCATGTGGTCGCCCTAGCTGCCCCCCTATTTAAACCTTTGTCATGTGTTGTATTTGTGACATTCTACCTAATTCTAATCTATTATCACTCTCTTTCATACTATTCGCCACCAACTCTTCTTCTTCATTCTAAACCTCTCAAATCTCTCTAAGTCTTCCGCTTATTTCAACACTGCATTGGATTAAGACACATTTTAACCCCAGAAACACTAACATAGCTGTTTACAGCTTCTAAGCAATGTTTTCTTGGTTTTAGCCTGTTTTGGGACAAAATGGGTGTAAGTGGTTTTTAAAGTCTCCACATCTATCTCAAACTATTGTAACTAGTCAGTTGCATTGGATTAAGACACATTTCAACCCCAGAAACACTAACATAGCTGTTTACAGCTTCTAAGCAATGTTTTCTTGGTTTTAGCCTATTTTGGGACAAAATGGGTATAAGTGGCTTTTAAACTCTCCACATCTATCTCAACCTCCTATAATTAGTTAGTTGCATTGGATTTAGACACATTTTCACCCCAGAAACACTAACAAAGCTGTTTAGTGCTTCTAAGCAATGTTTTCTTGGTTTTAGCCTGTTTTGGGACAAAATGGGTATAAGTGGCTTTTAAACTCTCCACATCAATCTCAAACTCTTATAATTAGTTAGTTGCATTGGATTAAGACACATTTTAACCCCAGAAACACTAACATAGCTGTTTATAGCTTCTAAGCAATGTTTTCTTGGTTTTAGCCTGTTTTGGGACAAAATGGGTATAAGTGGCTTTTAAACTCTCCACATCTATCTCAAACTCCTATAATTAGTTAGTTGCATTGGATTAAGACACATTTTAACCCCAGAAACACTAACATAGCTGTTTATAGCTTCTAAGCAATGTTTTCTTGGTTTTAGCCTGTTTTGGGACAAAATGGGTATAAGTGGCTTTTAAACTCTCCACATCTATCTCAAACTCCTATAATTAGTTAGCTGCATTGGATTAAGACACATTTTAACCCCAGAAACACTAACATAGCTGTTTACAGCTTCTAAGCAATGTTTTCTTGGTTTTAGCCTGTTTTGGGACAAAATGGGTATAAGTGGCTTTTAAACTCTCCACATCTATCTCAAACTCCTATAATTAGTTAGTTGCATTGGATTAAGACACATTTTAACCCCAGAAACACTAACATAGCTGTTTACAGCTTCTAAGCAATGTTTTTTTGGTTTTAGCCTGTTTTGGGGCAAAATGGGTATAAGTGGCTTTTAAACTCTCCACATCTATCTTAAAGTCTTATAATTAGTTAGTTTCAATGGATTAAGACACATTTTAACCCTAGAAACACTAACATAGCTGTTTACAGCTTCTAAGCAATGTTTTCTTGGTTTTAGCCTGTTTTGGGACAAAATGGGTATAAGTGGCTTTTAAACTCTCCACATCTATCTCAAACTATTGTAACTAGTCAGTTGCATTGGATTAAGACACATTTTAACCCCAGAAACACTAACATAGCTGTTTACAGCTTCTAAGCAATGTTTTCTTGGTTTTAGCCTGTTTTGGGACAAAATGGGTATAAGTGGCTTTTAAAGTCTCCACATCTATCTCAAACTCTTATAACTAGTCAGTTGCATTGGATTAAGACACACTTCAACCCCAAAAACACTAACATAGCTGGTTACAGCTTCTAAGCAATGTTTTCTTGGTTTTAGCCTATTTTGGGACAAAATGGGTATAAGTGGCTTTTAAACTCTCCACATCTATCTCAAACTCCTATAATTAGTTAGTTGCATTGGATTAAGACACATTTTAACCCCAGAAACACTAACATAGCTGTTTACAGCTTCTAAACAATGTTTTCTTGGTTTTAGCCTGTTTTGGGACAAAATGGGTATAAGTGGCTTTTAAACTCTCCACATCTATCTTAAAGTCTTATAATTAGTTAGTTTCAATGGATTAAGACACATTTTAACCCCAGAAACACTAACATAGCTGTTTACAGCTTCTAAGCAATGTTTTCTTGGTTTTACCCTCTTTTGGGACAAAATGGGTATAAGTGGCTTTTAAACTCTCCACATCTATCTTAAAGTCTTATAATTAGTTAGTTTCAATGGATTAAGACACATTTTAACCCTAGAAACACTAACATAGCTGTTTACAGCTTCTAAGCAATGTTTTCTTGGTTTTAGCCTGTTTTGGGACAAAATGGGTATAAGTGGCTTTTAAACTCTCCACATCTATCTCAAACTATTGTAACTAGTCAGTTGCATTGGATTAAGACACATTTTAACCCCAGAAACACTAACATAGCTGTTTACAGCTTCTAAGCAATGTTTTCTTGGTTTTACCCTCTTTTGGGACAAAATGGGTATAAATGGCTTTTAAACTCTCCACATCTATCTTAAAGTCTTATAATTAGTTAGTTTCAATGGATTAAGACACATTTTAACCCTAGAAACACTAACATAGCTGTTTACAGCTTCTAAGCAATGTTTTCTTGGTTTTAGCCTGTTTTGGGACAAAATGGGTATAAGTGGCTTTTAAACTCTCCACATCTATCTCAAACTATTGTAACTAGTCAGTTGCATTGGATTAAGACACATTTTAACCCCAGAAACACTAACATAGCTGTTTACAGCTTCTAAGTGTAAGAATTAATAGGATCGATTATGAGTTTAGTGAGAAGATTTGAATAACAAGAGAGTGAGAATCGTTGAGAGTATAGTAAGAGAGTATAGAGAGAGTATTGTGGAGAAAGAGATATTATCTCTTCTTACCTCATTTAGAACATAATTACAATCTACTTATAGACATATACAAAAGAATATACTAAGATGATCCTAGGCACATTTACATATAAAGATAGCGACATGTCCTTAAGAAGACATGTGATCCTTCCCACTTGCGCACTCTACACTAACGGCTATGAGGAGAAGGATCGAGAAGCTCTTGTGACCGTTGGAGGCTGGTGGACATGGAATGGACTCGTGATCCTCATGGGTTGAGCTTGGTAGGCCTTTAGCTGTACGGACGGCCCAATGGTGATGGTTGTACGGACGGATGTACGGACAAGGTGTGTGTGCGGTTTCATACTCCCCCTCAAGCTTGATCATGAGCATTGATCAAGCTTGGACTCATGCACACCCACCTCATTAAAAAAACCTTAGTATAGAAAACCACTTGGGAAAAACTATACTTAAGGGAAAAAGAGTGTGGGCATCATGTGAAGACAATCATGGCCGAGTAAGATCTTTGAGGCCAAGTTTGGAGTGAATGTACTCACACACTTGTGGACTGGCCGCCTTGGTGAAAACGTCAGCCAATTGTTCAGAGCTCTCGGTGTGACATGGTAGAACAACTCCAAGTTTAATTTGCTCTCGGACTTTGTGGCAGTCGACTTCAATGTGCTTGGTTCTCTCATGGAACACCGAGTTTGTTGCGATGTGAATAGCTGCCTCATTGTCGCAATGCATAGTAATAGGCTTAGGTGACTCGATTCCAAGGTCCTTGATGAGTGCCTTGAGCCACATCAACTCGGTTGTTAACTTTCTCATGGCTCTATACTCCGATTCAGCACTTGATAGGGATACCACCTTTTGTTTCTTGCTCTTCCATGTGATCAAGTTGCCTCCTAGGAACGTGCAGTAGCCTGTAGTGGAGCGACGGTCTCCACGGTCTCCGGCGTAATCCGCATCACAATACCCTACTAGCTCCGTGCTTTCATTTCGACCCATCCATATGCCTTGCCCCGGCGAGCCCTTGAGATATTTGAGGATGCGGTTCACCATACCCCAATGATGCACGGTAGGACTTTGCATGTGTTGGCTCACCTGATTAACAGCAAAGCAAATATCAGGTCTAGTGATAGTAAGGTATATAAGCTTACCTACTAGCCGCCGGTATCGCTTGACGTCTTGAAATGGAGCTGCATCACACTCCCCCTTTCCTCCGGCCTTATAGTTTTCATCAAGGGGTGTAGATACAGCTTTTGAACCTAGCTTCCCTGCTTCACTCAATAAATCAAGAGCATATTTTCTTTGTGATAAAAACAATCCTTCATTAGTCCTATATACTTCTATACCAAGAAAATATTTAAGTTCTCCTAGGTCTTTGATATCAAAAACTGACTTAAGGTAAGCCTTAGTCTCTCGAATGCCTACCTTGTCACTTCCAGTTATGATGATATCATCAACATAAACTAGAATGACTATAATACCTTTTTCACTTGGTAAGGTGAATAGAGTGTGGTCAGCCTCTGATTTGCGGAAGCCTTTCTCAAGGAGTGTGGTGCTTAACTTGTGATACCAAGCCCTAGGGGACTGTTTGAGTCCATAAATCGCCTTGTTCAGTTTTAATACTTTCCCGGGACCAATGATGTCTTCTAAACCCGGAGGTGGCCTCATATAAACTTCATCCTCGAGCTCTCCTTGTAAGAAGGCGTTCTTAACATCCATTTGCCATAAGTCCCAGTCAAGGTTGGTTGCAAGAGAGAGAACAACTCGAACCGTGTGAAGTTTGGCCACCGGTGCAAACGTATCTTGGTAGTCCTCCCCATACGTTTGAGTGAACCCCCTTGCAACGAGTCTGGCTTTGTAGCGTTCGATCTCCCCATCACTCTTATATTTAATGGTAAAGATCCACCTGGATGTCACAGCCTTCTTGCCTTTGGGTAAGTCAGCCTCGTCCCATGTATGATTGGCCTCCATTGCATTCTTCTCGGCATTGACAGCATCACACCATTCCTTATGATTCTTGGCTTCTTCATAGTCTTTGGGAATCCAATGAGCATCAATCTTGCCAAGAAACACTTGATGGTGTGGAGGAAAATGAGCCAAGGTGCATACCGCTTGAATCGGATGAGCTACAGCAACGTTGTTGTAGTAGACCCGAGTGTTTCGCCAATTGGAGGGGGGAAACTTGAGGCGTTCACTGCGGCGAAGTGGGATAACTTCCTGTGGTGTGGCCTCATCGTCATTGTCTTCCTCGGTGGGCACATAATCCTCATCACCGGAAGCATTGTCCACCGGAACTGAATTTAAACCATTTTCATCATCGGATTGTTCATCAAGTTCAGCCGAGTGTTCATCAAGTGCAGCCGAGGGATCATTGTCTAGAGACTCCGGCGGTGAAGTGGCCGGTGCATTGACTGGGGGTGCAGGTGTTGACGCGGGGGCATTGTCAACACCGAGTCTCTCGAGAAGGATGCGAAGGTTGTTAGCTCGGTCAGATGGTGAGGTGGACAAGTCTCGAAGGCTCTCCCAGTTCTTTTCCTCATAGAAGCCTTTAGACTCCACGAACTTAACATCACGAGAGACAAAAACGCGCTTCATGTTCGGCTCGTAGCACTTGTAGCCTTTTTGAGTCGTCGAGTACCCAAGGAACATGCTCTTAACACTCTTAGCATCAAGCTTGTCGCGCAGTTCTCCTGGCTTCAACACATAACACACGCAGCCAAATACTCTTAAATGATCAAATGAGGGTTTTACCTTGTTTATTACCTCAAACGGTGAACTGTCTTGAAGAACTTTGGTTGGTGTCCGGTTAATGAGGTAGCAAGCCGCAAGAACAGCATCTCCCCAAAACTTCTTTGGAACATTGGTGTGAAACATCATGGATCTTGCCACTTCCATGAGGTGCCTATTCTTCCTTTCAGCAACACCATTTTGTTGGGGTGTATATGGACAGCTTGTTTGATGAATAATCCCATGGTTTGCTAGGTATTGTTTGAAGGCATGGCTTGTATACTCTCCTCCATTATCTGATCTCAAAATTTTAATCTTTGCATTATAATGGTTAGTCACATATTTTTGAAAATTCGTGAAGGCTTCAAGAACTCTATCTTTAGAGGGAAGCAAGGTCAGCCAAGTATATTTTGATTTTTCATCAATAAAAGTCACAAAATATTTTTGATTTTCTCTAGACAAGCAAGGGGAAGTCCAAACATCTGAATGGATTAAATCAAAACAATTTTCATAAATAGTCATAGATTTAGGAAAAACAGCCTTGCAATGTTTACCAAGAATACATGCCTCACACTCATCATTTTTAAAAGAAATATTAGGAAACATTAATGATAAAGCTCTAGTATGAGGATGTCCTAGCCTAGCATGTAAAATAGAATCACTAGGTTTAATAATAACCGAATTAAAACAAGATGCAGTAGAAGAAGATAGATTCAAGTCCTCAAGCACATATAGATCATCCTTGGAACCTCCTCGACCAAGAACTTTACTTGTCTCAATATCCTGAAAATGAACCTTGTTAGGACCAAATATTGCATAACAATTTAAATCAGTGGTGGCCCTCTTAACTGATAGCAAATTAGATGTGAAATTTGGCATATAGAAAGCTTTAGTTTCTTTGTTAAATAACTTTAAATTCCCTATGCCTTTAATTGGAACTTTCTCACCATTAGCTATCACAACATTACCATTAGCAGGCTTAATATCACTCATTAACCTAGAATCACTAATCATGTGATGAGATGCACCAGAATCAACAATAAGAGACTTAGTTTTGTTTGAAGTAAGAAACGCCTTACCGGTGGCCTCCTTGAGGGCTTTGATGAGCGCATCAAGGTCGGACCGCCTTACCAGCTCGGACGATGCTGCAGCAAGAGCAGTTCCACCGGTCACTCGTTGAGGCTGCTCAGAGATCAATGGCTCCCCCACGGCAGTTGCTTGGTGAGCTCTCGGTTGTCCTCCGCGGTTTGGTCGTCCACCTCGGATTGTTCCCGGTGGTGGTGCTAGATGCGGATGTAGGATCCAGCAGCGGCTCTTGAAGTGGCCAAGTTTCTTACAGTGCTCACAAACCGGCGGGTTGTTCTTGTCCTCCGGTCGGTAGTAGCCTTTGTTTGCTGATGCCATCTCAGCTTTGTTAGCGGTCACCAGCTCTCCCTTGCTGCCGAACAATCCCATGGAGCCATGCTCCTTTTGAATTTGGTTACAAACATCATCAAGGCTTGGGAGTTTATCTGACCGCAAGATGTGTTTGATGAGATCATTGTAGGAGGGGTTTAGGGTCAAGAGCAGCCCAAACACTTTGTCTTGTTCACGCCTCTCGTTCAGTATGGCCGGATCAATTGTCGCCGGTCGCAGCATTTCTAGTTCAGCCCAAAGGGACCTAAACTTCCCAAAATGCTTTGTAAACTCCATATCCTCTTGGTTGAGGTTATTGATGGCCCTTTTAATCTCGAAGATACGATTGACATTGGTAATATTACCAAAAACGTTCTTGAGGGTGTCCCACAAGTCCTTCGCCGTCTCGCAGTAGGAGTAGGCTTCAAGAATGGGGGCATCTAGAGAGTTTTGAATGATGGCTAAGACTCCTTGGTCTTCTTGGAACCATTTGTTCTTTTCATCTCCGGCAAGTTCCTTGCCGTCCTTGGTGGCCTCACCACTCGGAGCTTCGCTCTTCTCCACGTGAGACCAAAGGCCTCGGCCACAAAGGGCAGTTTTCGTGGTCCTCGCCCACAGCAGATAGTTCTCTCCCTTGAGAGTCACCGGAACAACCATGGTTTTGACACTTTCCATGATGAAGGGACCGTTAGGTAAAGCTATTATCCAACGGTTAAAGAAAATGACTTTCAAGTCAAAAACAGAAAATGAGAGAGAAGGAGAAGCGGAAGTAAGTGATGATCAAAAACTTTAGAATGACGAGCAACCAGGCTCTGATACCATGTAAGAATTAATAGGATCGATTATGAGTTTAGTGAGAAGATTTGAATAACAAGAGAGTGAGAATCGTTGAGAGTATAGTAAGAGAGTATAGAGAGAGTATTGTGGAGAAAGAGATATTATCTCTTCTTACCTCATTTAGAACATAATTACAATCTACTTATAGACATATACAAAAGAATATACTAAGATGATCCTAGGCACATTTACATATAAAGATAGCGACATGTCCTTAAGAAGACATGTGATCCTTCCCACTTGCGCACTCTACACTAACGGCTATGAGGAGAAGGATCGAGAAGCTCTTGTGACCGTTGGAGGCTGGTGGACATGGAATGGACTCGTGATCCTCATGGGTTGAGCTTGGTAGGCCTTTAGCTGTACGGACGGCCCAATGGTGATGGTTGTACGGACGGATGTACGGACAAGGTGTGTGTGCGGTTTCATACTAAGCAATGTTTTCTTGGTTTTAGCCTGTTTTGGGACAAAATGGGTATAAGTGGCTTTTAAACTCTCCACATCTATCTTAAAGTCTTATAATTAGTTAGTTTCAATGGATTAAGACACATTTTAACCCTAGAAACACTAACATAGCTGTTTACAGCTTCTAAGCAATGTTTTCTTGGTTTTAGCCTGTTTTGGGACAAAATGGGTATAAGTGGCTTTTAAACTCTCCACATCTATCTCAAACTATTGTAACTAGTCAGTTGCATTGGATTAAGACACATTTTAACCCCAGAAACACTAACATAGCTGTTTACAGCTTCTAAGCAATGTTTTCTTGGTTTTAGCCTGTTTTGGGACAAAATGGGTATAAGTGGCTTTTAAACTCTCCACATCTATATAAAACTATTGTAACTAGTCAGTTGCATTGGATTAAGACACATTTTAACCCCAGAAACACTAACATAGCTGTTTACAGCTTCTAAGCAATGTTTTCTTGGTTTTAGCCTGTTTTGGGACAAAATGGGTGTAAGTGGTTTTTAAAGTCTCCACATCTATCTCAAACTATTGTAACTAGTCAGTTGCATTGGATTAAGACACATTTCAACCCCAGAAACACTAACATAGCTGTTTATAGCTTCTAAGCAATGTTTTCTTGGTTTTAGCCTATTTTGGGACAAAATGGGTATAAGTGGCTTTTAAACTCTCCACATCTATCTCAACCTCCTATAATTAGTTAGTTGCATTGGATTTAGACACATTTTCACCCCAGAAACACTAACAAAGCTGTTTAGTGCTTCTAAGCAATGTTTTCTTGGTTTTAGCCTGTTTTGGGACAAAATGGGTATAAGTGGCTTTTAAACTCTCCACATCAATCTCAAACTCTTATAATTAGTTAGTTGCATTGGATTAAGACACATTTTAACCCCAGAAACACTAACATAGCTGTTTATAGCTTCTAAGCAATGTTTTCTTGGTTTTAGCCTGTTTTGGGACAAAATGGGTATAAGTGGCTTTTAAACTCTCCACATCTATCTCAAACTCCTATAATTAGTTAGCTGCATTGGATTAAGACACATTTTAACCCCAGAAACACTAACATAGCTGTTTACAGCTTCTAAGCAATGTTTTCTTGGTTTTAGCCTGTTTTGGGACAAAATGGGTATAAGTGGCTTTTAAAGTCTCCACATCTATCTCAAACTCTTATAACTAGTTAGTTGCATTGGATTAAGACACACTTCAACCCCAGAAACACTAACATAGCTGGTTACAGCTTCTAAGCAATGTTTTCTTGGTTTTAGCCTATTTTGGGACAAAATGGGTATAAGTGGCTTTTAAACTCTCCACATCTATCTCAAACTCCTATAATTAGTTAGTTGCATTGGATTAAGACACATTTTAACCCCAGAAACACTAACATAGCTGTTTACAGCTTCTAAGCAATGTTTTTTTGGTTTTAGCCTGTTTTGGGGCAAAATGGGTATAAGTGGCTTTTAAACTCTCCACATCTATCTTAAAGTCTTATAATTAGTTAGTTTCAATGGATTAAGACACATTTTAACCCCAGAAACACTAACATAGCTGTTTACAGCTTCTAAGCAATGTTTTCTTGGTTTTACCCTCTTTTGGGACAAAATGGGTATAAGTGGCTTTTAAACTCTCCACATCTATTTCAAACTCCTATAATTAGTTAGTTGCATTGGATTAAGACACATTTTAACCCCAGAAACACTAACATAGCTGTTTACAGCTTCTAAGCAATGTTTTTTTGGTTTTAGCCTGTTTTGGGGCAAAATGGGTATAAGTGGCTTTTAAACTCTCCACATCTATCTTAAAGTCTTATAATTAGTTAGTTTCAATGGATTAAGACACATTTTAACCCCAGAAACACTAACATAGCTGTTTACAGCTTCTAAGCAATGTTTTCTTGGTTTTACCCTCTTTTGGGACAAAATGGGTATAAGTGGCTTTTAAACTCTCCACATCTATCTCAAACTCCTATAATTAGTTAGCTGCATTGGATTAAGACACATTTTAACCCCAGAAACACTAACATAGCTGTTTACAGCTTCTAAGCAATGTTTTCTTGGTTTTAGCCTGTTTTGGGACAAAATGGGTATAAGTGGCTTTTAAAGTCTCCACATCTATCTCAAACTCTTATAACTAGTCAGTTGCATTGGATTAAGACACACTTCAACCCCAAAAACACTAACATAGCTGGTTACAGCTTCTAAGCAATGTTTTCTTGGTTTTAGCCTATTTTGGGACAAAATGGGTATAAGTGGCTTTTAAACTCTCCACATCTATCTCAAACTCCTATAATTAGTTAGTTGCATTGGATTAAGACACATTTTAACCCCAGAAACACTAACATAGCTGTTTACAGCTTCTAAACAATGTTTTCTTGGTTTTAGCCTGTTTTGGGACAAAATGGGTATAAGTGGCTTTTAAACTCTCCACATCTATCTTAAAGTCTTATAATTAGTTAGTTTCAATGGATTAAGACACATTTTAACCCCAGAAACACTAACATAGCTGTTTACAGCTTCTAAGCAATGTTTTCTTGGTTTTACCCTCTTTTGGGACAAAATGGGTATAAGTGGCTTTTAAACTCTCCACATCTATCTTAAAGTCTTATAATTAGTTAGTTTCAATGGATTAAGACACATTTTAACCCTAGAAACACTAACATAGCTGTTTACAGCTTCTAAGCAATGTTTTCTTGGTTTTAGCCTGTTTTGGGACAAAATGGGTATAAGTGGCTTTTAAACTCTCCACATCTATCTCAAACTATTGTAACTAGTCAGTTGCATTGGATTAAGACACATTTTAACCCCAGAAACACTAACATAGCTGTTTACAGCTTCTAAGCAATGTTTTCTTGGTTTTAGCCTGTTTTGGGACAAAATGGGTATAAGTGGCTTTTAAACTCTCCACATCTATATAAAACTATTGTAACTAGTCAGTTGCATTGGATTAAGACACATTTTAACCCCAGAAACACTAACATAGCTGTTTACAGCTTCTAAGCAATGTTTTCTTGGTTTTAGCCTGTTTTGGGACAAAATGGGTGTAAGTGGTTTTTAAAGTCTCCACATCTATCTCAAACTATTGTAACTAGTCAGTTGCATTGGATTAAGACACATTTCAACCCCAGAAACACTAACATAGCTGTTTATAGCTTCTAAGCAATGTTTTCTTGGTTTTAGCCTATTTTGGGACAAAATGGGTATAAGTGGCTTTTAAACTCTCCACATCTATCTCAACCTCCTATAATTAGTTAGTTGCATTGAATTTAGACACATTTTCACCCCAGAAACACTAACAAAGCTGTTTAGTGCTTCTAAGCAATGTTTTCTTGGTTTTAGCCTGTTTTGGGACAAAATGGGTATAAGTGGCTTTTAAACTCTCCACATCAATCTCAAACTCTTATAATTAGTTAGTTGCATTGGATTAAGACACATTTTAACCCCAGAAACACTAACATAGCTGTTTATAGCTTCTAAGCAATGTTTTCTTGGTTTTAGCCTGTTTTGGGACAAAATGGGTATAAGTGGCTTTTAAACTCTCCACATCTATCTCAAACTCCTATAATTAGTTAGCTGCATTGGATTAAGACACATTTTAACCCCAGAAACACTAACATAGCTGTTTACAGCTTCTAAGCAATGTTTTCTTGGTTTTAGCCTGTTTTGGGACAAAATGGGTATAAGTGGCTTTTAAAGTCTCCACATCTATCTCAAACTCTTATAACTAGTTAGTTGCATTGGATTAAGACACACTTCAACCCCAGAAACACTAACATAGCTGGTTACAGCTTCTAAGCAATGTTTTCTTGGTTTTAGCCTATTTTGGGACAAAATGGGTATAAGTGGCTTTTAAACTCTCCACATCTATCTCAAACTCCTATAATTAGTTAGTTGCATTGGATTAAGACACATTTTAACCCCAGAAACACTAACATAGCTGTTTACAGCTTCTAAGCAATGTTTTTTTGGTTTTAGCCTGTTTTGGGGCAAAATGGGTATAAGTGGCTTTTAAACTCTCCACATCTATCTTAAAGTCTTATAATTAGTTAGTTTCAATGGATTAAGACACATTTTAACCCCAGAAACACTAACATAGCTGTTTACAGCTTCTAAGCAATGTTTTCTTGGTTTTACCCTCTTTTGGGACAAAATGGGTATAAGTGGCTTTTAAACTCTCCACATCTATCTCAAACTCCTATAATTAGTTAGCTGCATTGGATTAAGACACATTTTAACCCCAGAAACACTAACATAGCTGTTTACAGCTTCTAAGCAATGTTTTCTTGGTTTTACCCTCTTTTGGGACAAAATGGGTATAAGTGGCTTTTAAACTCTCCACATCTATCTTAAAGTCTTATAATTAGTTAGTTTCAATGGATTAAGACACATTTTAACCCTAGAAACACTAACATAGCTGTTTACAGCTTCTAAGCAATGTTTTCTTGGTTTTAGCCTGTTTTGGGACAAAATGGGTATAAGTGGCTTTTAAACTCTCCACATCTATCTCAAACTATTGTAACTAGTCAGTTGCATTGGATTAAGACACATTTTAACCCCAGAAACACTAACATAGCTGTTTACAGCTTCTAAGCAATGTTTTCTTGGTTTTAGCCTGTTTTGGGACAAAATGGGTATAAGTGGCTTTTAAACTCTCCACATCTATATAAAACTATTGTAACTATTGATCAAGAGAATAAGCCTAAGGCAGCCATGGCCGTCCGTACAATTATGGGGCCGTCCGTACAACCAAGCAATAAGGCCGAGTCATGTAAGTGTGTAAAGACAATGAGGAGGCCTGCTCTCCTTAGGCCCATGAGAAGGATCTAGAATGTCGCTTGTAGCCGTTAGAGAGGAGGAACAAGTGGAGTCACGGGTTATGTTGTGTTTAAGGAGACTAGGACGGGTCACTATCACCGTTGGGATTAGTTCTATCTCTCTCCTTGTCCCTATCACTTATACGATCGGTTGGTAGAGGGTGTAGCCCTAATTTTCCCTTGATATATATATAGACTTTAGCCTACATTGTAGTATGTATTCTTATGGAACAATAACCTAATCTTTTCTTCTTCCTCATTCTCTTTGTCTACCGATATCTCTCATCAATCTCTTGATTCTCCTCTTTATTCTACAAAGTCTTACATGGTATCAGAGCAAGTTCTTCGATTCTCTACAGTCTAATCTCATTCTCCTACTCATTCCTACACTCTAGTCTCCTTATCTTCGTTTCTTCTTACTCGCATCTCCTTTATTCTCCGGGTAAAAGCTTTACCCATCGGTCCATAGAAATCCGACCATGGAAAACGCCAAGCCCATTGTTTCACCGGTTGTCCTAAAGGGGACAAACTACTTGCTGTGGACAAGAACCACAAGAACCGCCCTTGGAGGTCGTGGCCTTTGGAGTCATGTCGAGTCCGACTATGTCCCAAAGAAAAACCCCAAAGGAGAGGACGCTTCCGAGGCGGAAGCGGAGGAAGAGAGCGAGAGGAAGGCCAAATGGTTCCAAGAAGACCAAGTTGTCCTATCTGTTCTCCAAAACTCTCTGGACACGCCTATCCTTGAGGCCTACTCATATTGCGAGACGGCCAAGGAACTGTGGGAAACACTTAAAGGCGTGTATGGTAATGTCTCTAACATGACTAGAGTCTTTGAGGTCAAGAAGGCCATAAATGATCTTAACCAAGATGATGTGGAGTTCACTAAGCATCTTGGTAAGTTCCGTGCACTATGGTCCGAGCTTGACATGTTGCGGCCAAGTACACTTGAGGCAAGTGTGCTAAACGAAAGAAAGGAGCAAGACAAAGTCTTCGGACTCCTACTTACCTTGAACCCGTCCTTCAACGACCTCTTGAAGCACATCCTAAGGGCAGAGAAGCTCCCCTCCTTTGAGGATATTTGCTCCCAAATTCAGAAAGAGCAAGGATCCCTTGATTTGTTTAGCGGTAAGGGGGAGCTTGCTTCGGCCAACAAAGGAATGTACAAGCAAGAGGAGAGGAAGTTGTTGGTGTGCGACCACTGCAAGAAGCGGGGTCATCTGAAAGACAAGTGCTGGGTTCTCCATCCTCATCTCAAGCCGGCCAAGTTCAAAGCCAACCTCTCAAAGGAAGCGGTTAGCGATAAAGGAGCCGGATCATCAAAGCAGGGAGATGAGGTGGCCATGACCGCAGCCTACGGAGATGTGGTGAGGAAGTCAGACCTTGAGGCTCTCATCCGCTCCATTGCTTCACTCAAGGAGTCTGGTATCTCTCTCTTTACTTCTAGGCCTAGCAAATCGCTTGTTATTGACTCGGGAGCCTCACATCATATGATTAGTAACCCTAGTTTAATTGACAACATAAAACCGGCCTTAGGAAATGTTGTTATTGCAAATGGAGAACAAATACCAGTAAAGGGAATAGGGGACTTGAAACTATTTGATAAAACCTCAAAAGCTTTCTTTATGCCTACCTTTACCTCCAATTTACTATCGGTTAAGAGGGCCACAAATGATTTGAATTGTTATGCAATCTTTGGTCCTAACAATGTTTATTTTCAGGATATTGAGACTGGAAAGGTTCTTGGAGAAGGGCAAGGGAGTGGAGATCTCTATGTCCTAGAGAAAACCGATCCAAATTTATCCTCTACTAAGTCTTGTTTTGTTGTTGATTCGAATATGGTGTGGCATGCTAGGCTAGGCCACCCACATTCACGTGCTTTAGGGTTGATGTTTCCTAATATTTCTTTTGATAATTCTACTTGTGAACCTTGCATTCTTGGAAAACATTGCAAGTCTATCTTTCCTAAGTCAACTACTATTTATGAGAATTGTTTTGATTTGGTTCACTCAGATGTTTGGACATCACCATGCCTATCTAGAGATAATAACAAGTATTTTGTGACTTTTATTGATGAAAAATCAAAATACACTTGGATTACCTTGTTGCCATCTAAAGATAGAGTATTTGATGCCTTTATCAATTTTCAAAATTATGTGACTAATCACTTCAATGCTAAACTTAAGGTACTTAGGTCTGATAATGGGGGGGAATACACAAGTTGCAAGTTCAAAGAACATCTCTCCAAGCATGGCATTCTCCATCAAACTAGTTGTCCCTACACGCCACAACAAAATGGTGTGGCCGAAAGGAAGAACCGGCACCTCATGGAAGTGGCGCGGGCAATCATGTTCCATTCGAGTGTTCCTAAACGATATTGGGGTGATGCCGTGATGACTGCATGCTACCTAATCAACCGAACACCAACTAGAGTTCTTCATGACTTATCTCCATTTGAAGTACTAAACAAATTTAAACCATCTCTTGATCACTTACGAGTTTTCGGCTGTGTTTGTTTTGTGTTAGTACCAGGAGAACAAAGGAGTAAGCTGGATGCCAAAAGTACAAAGTGTATGTTCATTGGCTACTCCACCACACAAAAGGGGTACAAATGTTATGATCCGGCCACAAGTCGACTATATGTCTCTCGAGACGTCCGGTTTCTAGAACATGTGGGCTACCATGACAAGAGGGATTGGAACAGCCTTAAAGATCTCTCTCACTCACCTAATGACCGAGCTTCGAGTCTACGGTTCCTTCTTGATCACCTTGGCAACCCATCTCCACCAACGGGTGCCGTGCGGCCAACACTAAGTCAAAATTCTACCGATGGTGGGTCTGACCAAGGAGATGCAAATGACAATGGTTCAGCCCAAGATGGTGAATCTCTCGGGTCTGGCCTACCCATAACCGGTGTTCCCGTCTCTGGCCCTACAACGGACACGCATGCTCCGGCGGCGGCCTCTACCGAGGAAAACACGGAGACGGCTCCTACGGACGGTACGTCCACCGGGTTGCCTAGCGTGGATCCACTTCCGGCACCAGTCCTGCGTCGGAGCACCAGACCTCGATCAGATCCCTCCACTTGGAAGAACAAGCGTGTCTATTACAACAGCCAAGCTGTCGCTCATCCCATTCAGTCCGTTTGTTCCCTTGAGCTGTTACCTGCTGATCACCAAGCTTTCTTCGGCCAAGTGGACGCCAATTGGATCCCGCAGACATATGATGAAGCTAAGGAACATCAAGTTTGGTTAGATGCGGTCAAGAATGAAACTGGCGCCATGATCCGGAATCATACGTGGGACGAATCGGATCTTCCTCAAGGCAAGCGGGCAGTTAGCTCCAAATGGGTGTTTACCATAAAGTATTTGAGCAATGGTGACATTGAACGGCATAAAGCCAGGTTAGTGGCCCGTGGCTTCACCCAAACCTATGGCGCGGACTACACGGACACCTTTGCACCCGTGGCCAAGCTCCATACGGTTCGGGTTGTGCTGTCTCTTGCTGTCAACCTCTCATGGGACTTATGGCAGATGGATGTGAAGAACGCCTTCCTTCAAGGTGAACTTGATGAAGAAGTATACATGACGCCTCCTCCCGGCCTTGAAGACATGGTTACACCCGGAAAAGTCTTGAGGCTACGTAAGGCCATCTATGGCCTTAAGCAGTCCCCACGAGCGTGGTACCACAAACTAAGCTCCACTCTCAAGACTGATGGTTTTACGCGATCGGAGGCTGATCATACTCTCTTCACGCGTCGCACCTCTATTGGTTGGGTGGTGGTGCTCATATACGTCGACGACATCATCGTGACTGGTGATGATAAGGCGGCCATTCAGGACACCAAGGACTCTCTCAAGTCGGTATTTGACATCAAGGACCTTGGGGAACTCAAATACTTTCTTGGTATTGAGATTTGTCGCTCACCGGAAGGACTCTTCCTCTCACAACGCAAGTTTACTCTTGACTTGTTAGAGGAAACTGGCAAGCTTGGTGTGTCTCCGGTTGCTACGCCCCTTGATGAAGATTACCAGCTCAAGCGAAAGGGGGAGAGCTTACGGGCAAAAGAAGGCCGACCTAAGGAACCAATGGACGAGCCATTCTTAGACGTCACACGCTACCGCCGGCTTGTAGGTAAGCTGATATACCTTACTATCACACGACCTGACATATCCTATGCTGTGAATCAGGTTAGCCAACATATGAAGGCACCAAGCAAGTACCAATGGAGTCAAGTCGAAAGGATCCTAAGCTATCTCAAGGGCAGTCCGGGTCAAGGTATTTGGATGGGCAAGAATGACAACACCGAAATCGTTGGCTATTGTGATGCGGATTACAATGGCGACACGCTGGATAGGAGATCCACCACTGGGTACTGCACGTTTGTTGGAGGCAACTTGGTTACATGGAGGTCTAAGAAACAAAAGGTGGTTTCATGCTCTAGCGCCGAGGCCGAGTATAGAGCTATGAGGAAGCTCACTAACGAGATGACATGGCTGAAGGGCCTACTCAAGGACTTAGGCATCGAGACAAAGCAACCCATGACCATGCACTGCGACAATGAAGCGGCTATCCACATTGCCACAAACTCAGTCTTTCATGAGAGGACCAAGCACATAGAAAGCGATTGCCACAAGGTGAGAGAGAAGATTGAAGAAGGAGTGGTGTTACCATGCCACACAAGGAGTCAAGATCAGCTAGCTGACATCTTCACCAAGTCTGCAAGCTCCAAGGTTTGTGATCACATCTACAGCAAACTTGGACTTGTAGACATTACACGGCCATGATCAAGCTTCCCTAATCCGTGGACAGCACACTCTTTTTCCCTTGACTTGGTTTTGTCCCATGAGGTTTTCTAAGTCAAGGTTTTTAATGAGGTGCTGCTTCACGGGTTCCAAGCTTAGCCATTTCACTCGGCTAAGCTTGAGGGGGAGTATTGATCAAGAGAATAAGCCTAAGGCAGCCATGGCCGTCCGTACAATTATGGGGCCGTCCGTACAACCAAGCAATAAGGCCGAGTCATGTAAGTGTGTAAAGACAATGAGGAGGCCTGCTCTCCTTAGGCCCATGAGAAGGATCTAGAATGTCGCTTGTAGCCGTTAGAGAGGAGGAACAAGTGGAGTCACGGGTTATGTTGTGTTTAAGGAGACTAGGACGGGTCACTATCACCGTTGGGATTAGTTCTATCTCTCTCCTTGTCCCTATCACTTATACGATCGGTTGGTAGAGGGTGTAGCCCTAATTTTCCCTTGATATATATATAGACTTTAGCCTACATTGTAGTATGTATTCTTATGGAACAATAACCTAATCTTTTCTTCTTCCTCATTCTCTTTGTCTACCGATATCTCTCATCAATCTCTTGATTCTCCTCTTTATTCTACAAAGTCTTACAGTAACTAGTCAGTTGCATTGGATTAAGACACATTTTAACCCCAGAAACACTAACATAGCTGTTTACAGCTTCTAAGCAATGTTTTCTTGGTTTTAGCCTGTTTTGGGACAAAATGGGTGTAAGTGGTTTTTAAAGTCTCCACATCTATCTCAAACTATTGTAACTAGTCAGTTGCATTGGATTAAGACACATTTCAACCCCAGAAACACTAACATAGCTGTTTATAGCTTCTAAGCAATGTTTTCTTGGTTTTAGCCTATTTTGGGACAAAATGGGTATAAGTGGCTTTTAAACTCTCCACATCTATCTCAACCTCCTATAATTAGTTAGTTGCATTGAATTTAGACACATTTTCACCCCAGAAACACTAACAAAGCTGTTTAGTGCTTCTAAGCAATGTTTTCTTGGTTTTAGCCTGTTTTGGGACAAAATGGGTATAAGTGGCTTTTAAACTCTCCACATCAATCTCAAACTCTTATAATTAGTTAGTTGCATTGGATTAAGACACATTTTAACCCCAGAAACACTAACATAGCTGTTTATAGCTTCTAAGCAATGTTTTCTTGGTTTTAGCCTGTTTTGGGACAAAATGGGTATAAGTGGCTTTTAAACTCTCCACATCTATCTCAAACTCCTATAATTAGTTAGCTGCATTGGATTAAGACACATTTTAACCCCAGAAACACTAACATAGCTGTTTACAGCTTCTAAGCAATGTTTTCTTGGTTTTAGCCTGTTTTGGGACAAAATGGGTATAAGTGGCTTTTAAAGTCTCCACATCTATCTCAAACTCTTATAACTAGTTAGTTGCATTGGATTAAGACACACTTCAACCCCAGAAACACTAACATAGCTGGTTACAGCTTCTAAGCAATGTTTTCTTGGTTTTAGCCTATTTTGGGACAAAATGGGTATAAGTGGCTTTTAAACTCTCCACATCTATCTCAAACTCCTATAATTAGTTAGTTGCATTGGATTAAGACACATTTTAACCCCAGAAACACTAACATAGCTGTTTACAGCTTCTAAGCAATGTTTTTTTGGTTTTAGCCTGTTTTGGGGCAAAATGGGTATAAGTGGCTTTTAAACTCTCCACATCTATCTTAAAGTCTTATAATTAGTTAGTTTCAATGGATTAAGACACATTTTAACCCCAGAAACACTAACATAGCTGTTTACAGCTTCTAAGCAATGTATTCTTGGTTTTACCCTCTTTTGGGACAAAATGGGTATAAGTGGCTTTTAAACTCTCCACATCTATCTCAAACTCCTATAATTAGTTAGCTGCATTGGATTAAGACACATTTTAACCCCAGAAACACTAACATAGCTGTTTACAGCTTCTAAGCAATGTTTTCTTGGTTTTAGCCTGTTTTGGGACAAAATGGGTATAAGTGGCTTTTAAACTCTCCACATCTATCTTAAAGTCTTATAATTAGTTAGTTTCAATGGATTAAGACACATTTTAACCCTAGAAACACTAACATAGCTGTTTACAGCTTCTAAGCAATGTTTTCTTGGTTTTAGCCTGTTTTGGGACAAAATGGGTATAAGTGGCTTTTAAACTCTCCACATCTATCTCAAACTATTGTAACTAGTCAGTTGCATTGGATTAAGACACATTTTAACCCCAGAAACACTAACATAGCTGTTTACAGCTTCTAAGCAATGTTTTCTTGGTTTTAGCCTGTTTTGGGACAAAATGGGTATAAGTGGCTTTTAAACTCTCCACATCTATATAAAACTATTGTAACTAGTCAGTTGCATTGGATTAAGACACATTTTAACCCCAGAAACACTAACATAGCTGTTTACAGCTTCTAAGCAATGTTTTCTTGGTTTTAGCCTGTTTTGGGACAAAATGGGTGTAAGTGGTTTTTAAAGTCTCCACATCTATCTCAAACTATTGTAACTAGTCAGTTGCATTGGATTAAGACACATTTCAACCCCAGAAACACTAACATAGCTGTTTATAGCTTCTAAGCAATGTTTTCTTGGTTTTAGCCTATTTTGGGACAAAATGGGTATAAGTGGCTTTTAAACTCTCCACATCTATCTCAACCTCCTATAATTAGTTAGTTGCATTGGATTTAGACACATTTTCACCCCAGAAACACTAACAAAGCTGTTTAGTGCTTCTAAGCAATGTTTTCTTGGTTTTAGCCTGTTTTGGGACAAAATGGGTATAAGTGGCTTTTAAACTCTCCACATCAATCTCAAACTCTTATAATTAGTTAGTTGCATTGGATTAAGACACATTTTAACCCCAGAAACACTAACATAGCTGTTTATAGCTTCTAAGCAATGTTTTCTTGGTTTTAGCCTGTTTTGGGACAAAATGGGTATAAGTGGCTTTTAAACTCTCCACATCTATCTCAAACTCCTATAATTAGTTAGCTGCATTGGATTAAGAAACATTTTAACCCCAGAAACACTAACATAGCTGTTTACAGCTTCTAAGCAATGTTTTCTTGGTTTTAGCCTGTTTTGGGACAAAATGGGTATAAGTGGCTTTTAAAGTCTCCACATCTATCTCAAACTCTTATAACTAGTTAGTTGCATTGGATTAAGACACACTTCAACCCCAGAAACACTAACATAGCTGGTTACAGCTTCTAAGCAATGTTTTCTTGGTTTTAGCCTATTTTGGGACAAAATGGGTATAAGTGGCTTTTAAACTCTCCACATCTATCTCAAACTCCTATAATTAGTTAGTTGCATTGGATTAAGACACATTTTAACCCCAGAAACACTAACATAGCTGTTTACAGCTTCTAAGCAATGTTTTTTTGGTTTTAGCCTGTTTTGGGGCAAAATGGGTATAAGTGGCTTTTAAACTCTCCACATCTATCTTAAAGTCTTATAATTAGTTAGTTTCAATGGATTAAGACACATTTTAACCCCAGAAACACTAACATAGCTGTTTACAGCTTCTAAGCAATGTTTTCTTGGTTTTACCCTCTTTTGGGACAAAATGGGTATAAGTGGCTTTTAAACTCTCCACATCTATCTCAAACTCCTATAATTAGTTAGCTGCATTGGATTAAGACACATTTTAACCCCAGAAACACTAACATAGCTGTTTACAGCTTCTAAGCAATGTTTTCTTGGTTTTAGCCTGTTTTGGGACAAAATGGGTATAAGTGGCTTTTAAACTCTCCACATCTATCTTAAAGTCTTATAATTAGTTAGTTTCAATGGATTAAGACACATTTTAACCCTAGAAACACTAACATAGCTGTTTACAGCTTCTAAGCAATGTTTTCTTGGTTTTAGCCTGTTTTGGGACAAAATGGGTATAAGTGGC
This sequence comes from Camelina sativa, assembly GCF_030686135.1. NCBI lineage: Eukaryota > Viridiplantae > Streptophyta > Magnoliopsida > Brassicales > Brassicaceae > Camelina > Camelina sativa. The sequence continues at coordinate 18,124,169 of NC_141894.1, read as the reverse complement.
TTTTAAAGTCTCCACATCTATCTCAAACTCTTATAACTAGTTAGTTGCATTGGATTAAGACACACTTCAACCCCAGAAACACTAACATAGCTGGTTACAGCTTCTAAGCAATGTTTTCTTGGTTTTAGCCTATTTTGGGACAAAATGGGTATAAGTGGCTTTTAAACTCTCCACATCTATCTCAAACTCCTATAATTAGTTAGTTGCATTGGATTAAGACACATTTTAACCCCAGAAACACTAACATAGCTGTTTACAGCTTCTAAGCAATGTTTTTTTGGTTTTAGCCTGTTTTGGGGCAAAATGGGTATAAGTGGCTTTTAAACTCTCCACATCTATCTTAAAGTCTTATAATTAGTTAGTTTCAATGGATTAAGACACATTTTAACCCCAGAAACACTAACATAGCTGTTTACAGCTTCTAAGCAATGTTTTCTTGGTTTTACCCTCTTTTGGGACAAAATGGGTATAAGTGGCTTTTAAACTCTCCACATCTATCTCAAACTCCTATAATTAGTTAGCTGCATTGGATTAAGACACATTTTAACCCCAGAAACACTAACATAGCTGTTTACAGCTTCTAAGCAATGTTTTCTTGGTTTTAGTCTGTTTTGGGACAAAATGGGTATAAGTGGCTTTTAAACTCTCCACATCTATCTTAAAGTCTTATAATTAGTTAGTTTCAATGGATTAAGACACATTTTAACCCTAGAAACACTAACATAGCTGTTTACAGCTTCTAAGCAATGTTTTCTTGGTTTTAGCCTGTTTTGGGACAAAATGGGTATAAGTGGCTTTTAAACTCTCCACATCTATCTCAAACTATTGTAACTAGTCAGTTGCATTGGATTAAGACACATTTTAACCTCAGAAACACTAACATAGCTGTTTACAGCTTCTAAGCAATGTTTTCTTGGTTTTAGCCTGTTTTGGGACAAAATGGGTATAAGTGGCTTTTAAACTCTCCACATCTATCTCAAACTCTTATAACTAGTCAGTTGCATTGGATTAAGACACACTTCAACCCCAGAAACACTAACATAGCTGGTTACAGCTTCTAAGCAATGTTTTCTTGGTTTTAGCCTATTTTGGGACAAAATGGGTATAAGTGGCTTTTAAACTCTCCACATCAATCTCAAACTCTTATAATTAGTTAGTTGCATTGGACTAAGACACATTTTAACCCCAGAAACACTAACATAGCTGTTTACAGCTTCTAAGCAATGTTTTCTTGGTTTTAGCCTGTTTCGGGACAAAATGGGTATAAGTGGCTTTTAAACTCTCCACATCTATCTTAAAGTCTTATAATTAGTTAGTTTCAATGGATTAAGACACATTTTAACCCCAGAAACACTAACATAGCTGTTTACAGCTTCTAAGCAATGTTTTCTTGGTTTTAGCCTATTTTGGGACAAAATGGGTATAAGTGGCTTTTAAACTCTCCACATCTATCTTAAAGTCTTATAATTAGTTAGTTTCAATGGATTAAGACACATTTTAACCCCAGAAACACTAACATAGCTGTTTACAGCTTCTAAGCAATGTTTTCTTGGTTTTAGCCTGTTTTGGGACAAAATGGGTATAAGTGGCTTTTAAACTCTCCACATCTATCTTAAAGTCTTATAATTAGTTAGTTTCAATGGATTAAGACACATTTTAACCCCAGAAACACTAACATAGCTGTTTATAGCTTCTAAGCAATGTTTTCTTGGTTTTACCCTCTTTTGGGACAAAATGGGTATAAGTGGCTTTTAAACTCTCCACATCTATCTTAAAGTCTTATAATTAGTTAGTTTCAATGGATTAAGACACATTTTAACCCTAGAAACACTAACATAGCTGTTTACAGCTTCTAAGCAATGTTTTCTTGGTTTTAGCCTGTTTTGGATCAAAATGGGTATAAGTGGCTTTTAAACTCTCCACATCTATCTCAAACTATTGTAACTAGTCAGTTGCATTGGATTAAGACACATTTTATCCCCAGAAACACTAACATAGCTGTTTACAGCTTCTAAGCAATGTTTTCTTGGTTTTAGCCTGTTTTGGGACAAAATGGGTATAAGTGGCTTTTAAACTCTCCACATCTATCTCAAACTATTGTAACTAGTCAGTTGCATTGGATTAAGACACATTTTAACCCCAGAAACACTAACATAGCTGTTTACAGCTTCTAAGCAATGTTTTCTTGGTTTTAGTCTGTTTTGGGACAAAATGGGTGTAAGTGGTTTTTAAAGTCTCCACATCTATCTCAAACTATTGTAACTAGTCAGTTGCATTGGATTAAGACACATTTCAACCCCAGAAACACTAACATAGCTGTTTACAGCTTCTAAGCAATGTTTTCTTGGTTTTAGCCTATTTTGGGACAAAATGGGTATAAGTGGCTTTTAAACCCTCCACATCTATCTCAACCTCCTATAATTAGTTAGTTGCATTGGATTTAGACACATTTTCACCCCAGAAACACTAACAAAGCTGTTTAGTGCTTCTAAGCAATGTTTTCTTGGTTTTAGCCTGTTTTGGGACAAAATGGGTATAAGTGGCTTTTAAACTCTCCACATCAATCTCAAACTCTTATAATTAGTTAGTTGCATTGGATTAAGACACATTTTAACCCCAGAAACACTAACATAGCTGTTTACAGCTTCTAAGCAATGTTTTCTTGGTTTTAGCCTGTTTTGGGACAAAATGGGTGTAAGTGGTTTTTAAAGTCTCCACATCTATCTCAAACTCTTGTAACTAGTCAGTTGCATTGGATTAAGACACATTTCAACCCCATAAACACTAATATAGCTGTTTACAGCTTCTAAGCAATGTTTTCTTGGTTTTAGCCTATTTTGGGACAAAATGGGTATAAGTGGCTTTTAAACTCTCCACATCTATCTCAAACTCCTATAATTAGTTAGTTGCATTGGATTAAGACACATTTTAACCCCAGAAACACTAACATAGCTGTTTACAGCTTCTAAGCAATGTTTTCTTGGTTTTAGCCTGTTTTGGGACAAAATGGGTATAAGTGGCTTTTAAAGTCTCCACATCTATCTCAAACTCTTATAACTAGTCAGTTGCATTGGATTAAGACACACTTCAACCCCAGAAACACTAACATAGCTGTTTACAGCTTCTAAGCAATGTTTTCTTGGTTTTAGCCCATTTTGGGACAAAATGGGTATAAGTGGCTTTTAAACTCTCCACATCTATCTCAAACTCCTATAATTAGTTAGTTGCATTGGATTAAGACACATTTTATATTGACCATGTTACTTAAGACTTGGAGGTTGTCCGTACGGACGTCCGTACGATCGTCCTAATGGCCACCCTTAAGGTTGAGGCCTATTGAGAGAAATGAGAAGGCTTGGGGTTGGAAACAATACCAAGCCCATTAGAAGGATCTCGAAGAAGAATATAGCCGTTGGAGGATAAGAGTCACGAGATAGTTTCCCTTAGGGAGACAAGGTCACGTCGCTTTCTATCTTGGGATCGCTCCCTTCTCTCTCTTTATGTCTCTATCTACAAGTTGTCGAGTTGGTGGGATTGTTAACCTAGTTTTCATTCTATTTAAGGCCTTTGGCCGACATTGTAAAAGCCATTCTAATACAAGCTCTCATTTTATCTCACATTCTCTCTAATTTGCTTCCGCATACTCAATTTAAACCAACATGGTATCATAGCAAGTTTATTGATCCATGGTTCTATAAACTTTCTCCTCTTCTTTTTCTTGTTCTTATTTGATTCTACTTTGCATTCTCTACTCATATACTACTCCGTTACTCTATTCTTCATTCTACTCACTCATTCACGCTCCATTCTATCCGCTACTCTATTGTTTTTCTCGCTACTCTACCTGACAATGGACAACAACAAGCCTATTGTTACCCCGGTGGTGCTCAAAGGAGCAAACTACCTGTTGTGGAAAAGAACCACAAAGACCGCTCTCAGTGGCCGAGGGCTTTGGATCCATGTAGAAACGGACCAACTCCCCAAGAAAGCCACTAAGGAGGACGGTAAAGAAGGAACGGAAGAAGACAAGGAGGCTGATCTCGAGAAGGAAGTCAAGTGGTTCCAAGAAGATCAGACCGTGCTTACCATTCTCCAAAACTCGCTAGACGCACCGATTCTTGAAGCCTACTCGTACTGCGAGACGGCCAAAGAGCTATGGGAGACGCTAGCGAATGTGTATGGGAACGTGACCAACTTGACTCGGGTATTTGAGGTCAAGAAGGCTATCAACGGTCTCCATCAAGAAGACTTGGAGTTTACCAAGCATTTTGGGAAGTTCCGGTCATTGTGGGCCGAGTTGGAGATGCTCCGGCCAAGTACTATCGATCCGGCCATCCTCAATGAACGAAAGGAGCAAGACAAGGTGTTTGGTCTCCTGCTCACTCTCAATCCGGCGTTCAATGACCTGATTAAGCACATTCTCCGTGGAGACAAGCTACCTACTCTTGAAGACGTGTGTTCTCAAGTGCAAAAGGAGCAAGGTTCACTTGGTCTCTTTTGTGGAAAGGACGACTTGGCTACCGCGAACAAAGGAGTCTACACTGCAAGAGGTGTGCGACCACTGCAAGAAGAAGGGACACATGAAGGACAAGTGCTGGATCCTTCACCCTCATCTCAAACCGGCTAAGTTCAAGGCGCATATCTCGCAAGAAGGACCAATCGGCCAAGGTTCCGGTACAGCAAACCAAGGCAACGCGGTGGCTACGGCCATGGCGGCTTCTCTTGGAGATCTTGTGAGGAAATCAGACCTGGAGGCCCTCATCAAGTCCATTGCAGCCCTAAAGGAATCTGGTATCACTTTCTTTGCTTCACAACCTAGTAAAACGCTTGTTGTAGACTCGGGTGCTTCTCATCACATGATAAGTAACCCGAGCCTTATACACAACATAAAGCCGGCTGTGGGAAATGTGATTATTGCAAATGGGGATAGGATACCAGTTAAAGGTGTAGGAGATTTAAAGTTGTTTGATAAGAACTCAAAGGCCTTCTTTATGCCTACTTTTACTTCTAACCTATTATCGGTTAAGAGAGCTACAACCGATTTGAATTGTTATACCATCTTTGGTCCTAACAGTGTGCATTTTCAGGATATTGAGACTGGCAAGGTTCTTGGAGGTGGAGATGCTAAGGGAGATCTCTATGTCCTAGAGAAAAACTCATCAAGTTCACCTAATATGTTTTCTTTTAAATCGGATCTTAGTAGTATTTCAAGTGAGGTGTGGCATGCTAGACTAGGCCACCCTCACTCTAGAGCTTTTCAATTAATGTTGCCTAATTTTTCTTTTGATAGTTCAAGCTGTGAACCTTGTATTCTTGGCAAACATTGCAAATCGGTTTTCCCTAAATCTACTACCATTTATGAACATTGTTTTGACTTAGTACATTCTGATGTTTGGACCTCACCATGCCTATCTAGAGACAATAACAAGTATTTTGTGACTTTTATTAATGAAAAATCAAAATATACTTGGCTCACATTGTTACCATCTAAAGATAGGGTTTATGATGCATTTGTTAATTTTCAGAATTATGTTACTAATCATTTCAATGCAAAAATAAAGGTACTAAGATCAGATAATGGGGGAGAGTACACCAGTCATAGACTCAAAGATCATTTGTCCAAACACGGCATTCTACAACAAACGAGTTGTCCATATACGCCCCAACAGAATGGCGTGGCCGAGAGGAAGAACCGGCACCTTATGGAAGTGGCGAGGTCGATGATGTTCCAAACCAATGTCACCAAACGATTCTGGGGAGATGCTGTCATGACGGCTTGCTACTTGATTAATAGGACTCCTACCAAAGTTCTACAAGACAAATCTCCATATGAGGTACTCAATCAAGTTAAACCATCTTTGGATCACTTACGCGTTTTCGGGTGTGTATGCTTTGTTTTGGTTCCAGGGGAACAAAGGACTAAGCTCGACGCCAAAAGCACCAAATGTATGTTCATTGGCTACTCGACAAGTCAGAAGGGCTATAAGTGCTATGATCCAGCTGCTGGCCGCCTACATATCTCTCGAGAAGTGCGGTTCCTTGAACACCAAGGATACTATGCGACAAAGGATTGGGACAGTCTCAAGGATCTCTCTCGGTCCAACTCTGATCGTTCGGCCAACCTACGGTTCCTCCTCGATCACCTCGGCATCACCACTCCATCGAGCCCGTCGAGCCATGCTCAGCCTACTCCGACCTCACATGAACCGGATGTACCCGCTATCTCACCCGTAGAAGAAGAAGTTCAAGAAAATGCCTCCGTGCCGCTTGTTCCTCCTCCGGCTGAACCATGTGCCGAGCCTACTCATGAGGACAATGATCATCTCGCGACCTCAACCGATGCTCTCCCACAGGAATCTATGGTTGCTCTTCCCCGACGAAGTCAACGTCTAAAGTTTCATCCTTCGACATGGAAAGATAAGCGGGTCTACTACAACAATCAGGCCGTGGCCCATCCTATCCAAGCGGTGTGTTCACTTGACCTGGTTCCTCAGGAACACGCTGCCTTCCTCACCAAGATTGATGCTCAATTCGTTCCTCAAACCTATGATGAAGCCAAAGAGCACAAAGAGTGGGTAGCGGCGGTTGATGATGAGACCGATACTATGATCCGGAACCACACTTGGGACGAAGAGGATCTTCCCAAGGGAAAGAAGGTGGTCAGCTCAAAATGGGTCTTCACAATTAAGTACCTGAGCAATGGCGATGTGGAGCGCTATAAGGCTCGCCTTGTGGCTCGCGGTTTTACACAAACATACGGTGCCGACTATACGGACACGTTTGCCCCGGTCGCCAAGCTGCACACCGTTCGTGTAGTTCTCTCCTTGGCTACAAACCTCTCGTGGGACCTTTGGCAGATGGACGTCAAGAATGCCTTCCTTCAGGGGGAGCTTGAAGAGGAAGTGTATATGCACCCACCTCCGGGCTTAGAACATCTTGTGGCTCCGGGCAAAGTTCTCCGCCTTCGCAAGGCCATCTACGGCCTCAAACAATCCCCTCGGGCGTGGTATCACAAACTCAGCTCGACACTTCGCACCAATGGTTTTCGACGCTCGGAAGCCGACCACATTTGTTCACTCTACGGACTGCCGGCGGTCGCGTCGTGGTGCTCGTCTATGTCGATGATATAATCATCACTGGCGATGACAAGGAAGGTATTTCCACTACCAAGACCCTCCTTCACTCAGCCTTTGACATCAAGGACCTCGGCGAACTGAATTATTTCTTTGGGATTGAAATCTCTCGATCGCCGGAAGGACTCTTTCTCTCCCAACGGAAGTACACGCTGGACTTGCTCAAGGAAACTGGTAAGCTGGGGGCTAAACCGGTCTCTACACCACTAGAAGAAGGCTACCAGGTCAAGCGAAAGGGGGAGATGAAGACGTTACCGAACAAGTTGGCTGAGCCATATGAGGACGTGGGCAGATATAGGCGGCTGGTTGGGAAGCTGATCTACCTCACCATCACACGGCCGGATCTGTGCTATGCTGTGAACCAAGTAAGCCAGCACATGAAAGCACCAACAAACTTTGATTGGAACACTGTTGAGAGGATCCTATGCTATCTAAAGGGAAGCCCTGGCCGGGGCATTTGGATGGGAAAGAACAACAATACCGAGCTCGTTGGCTATTGCGACGCGGATTATGCGGGCGACACAACCGATAGAAGGTCTACAACAGGATACTGTACGTTTGTTGGTGGGAACCTAGTCACTTGGAAGTCGAAGAAACAGAAGGTGGTGTCTCAATCAAGTGCCGAGTCAGAATATAGGGCCATGAAGAAGCTCACAAACGAGCTAACTTGGCTCAAAGGTCTTCTCAAGGACCTTGGTGTGGAGATAGATGAACCCATCACTATGCACTGTGACAACAAGGCGGCAATACATATAGCAACCAACTCTGTTTTCCATGAGAGGACCAAGCATATCGAAGTAGACTGCCACACAGTGCGAGAGAAGATTGAAGAAGGGGTTGTCTTACCGTGTCACACGCCGAGCAAGGACCAACTGGCCGATATTTTCACAAAAGCCACTAGTCCACAGATTTGCGAGTATATCTCTAGCAAACTTGGACTAGTCGATCCTACACATCCATGAGAAGACTCCTCTAACCCGTGGAGAGCACACTCTTTTCCTTGATATGGTTTTGTCCCATGTGGTTTTCCATATTAAGGTTTTTAACGAGGTGGTCTTGTGCGGGTTCCAAGCTTAGCCGTTTCACTTGGCTAAGCTTGAGGGGGAGTATTGACCATGTTACTTAAGACTTGGAGGTTGTCCGTACGGACGTCCGTACGATCGTCCTAATGGCCACCCTTAAGGTTGAGGCCTATTGAGAGAAATGAGAAGGCTTGGGGTGTGAAACAATACCAAGCCCATTAGAAGGATCTCGAAGAAGAATATAGCCGTTGGAGGATAAGAGTCACGAGATAGTTTCCCTTAGGGAGACAAGGTCACGTCGCTTTCTATCTTGGGATCGCTCCCTTCTCTCTCTTTATGTCTCTATCTACAAGTTGTCGAGTTGGTGGGATTGTTAACCTAGTTTTCATTCTATTTAAGGCCTTTGGCCGACATTGTAAAAGCCATTCTAATACAAGCTCTCATTTTATCTCACATTCTCTCTAATTTGCTTCCGCATACTCAATTTAAACCAACATTTTAACCCCAGAAACACTAACATAGCTGTTTACAGCTTCTAAGCAATGTTGTCTTGGTTTTAGCCTGTTTTGGGACAAAATGGGTATAAGTGGCTTTTAAAGTCTCCACATCTATCTCAAAGTCTTATAACTAGTCAGTTGCATTGGATTAAGACACACTTCAACCCCAGAAACACTAACATAGCTGTTTACAGCTTCTAAGCAATGTTTTCTTGGTTTTAGCCTGTTTTGGGACAAAATGGGTATAAGTGGCTTTTAAACTCTCCACATCTATCTCAAACTCTTATAATTAGTTAGTTGCATTGGATTAAGACACATTTTAACCCCAGAAACACTAACATAGCTGTTTACAGCTTCTAAGCAATGTTTTCTTGGTTTTAGCCTGTTTTGGGACAAAATGGGTATATGTGGCTTTTAAACTCTCCACATCTATCTTAAAGTCTTATAATTAGTTAGTTTCAATGGATTAAGACACATTTTAACCCGAGAAACACTAACATAGCTGTTTACAGCGTCTAAGCAATGTTTTCTTGGTTTTAGCCTGTTTTGGGACAAAATGGGTATAAGTGGCTTTTAAACTCTCCACATCTATCTCAAACTCCTATAATTAGTTAGTTGCATTGGATTAAGACACATTTTAACCCCAAAAACACTAACATAGCTGTTTACAGCTTCTAAGCAATGTTTTCTTGGTTTTAGCCTGTTTTGGGACAAAATGGGTATAAGTGGCCTTTAAAGTCTCCACATCTATCTCAAACTCTTATAACTAGTCAGTTGCATTGGATTAAGACACATTTCAACCCCAGAAACACTAACATAGCTGTTTACAGCTTCTAAACAATGTTTTCTTGGTTTTAGCCTATTTTGGGACAAAATGGGTATAAGTGGCTTTTAAACTCTCCACATCTATCTTAAAGTCTTATAATTAGTTAGTTTCAATGGATTAAGACACATTTTAACCCCAGAAACACTAACATAGCTGTTTACAGCTTCTAAGCAATGTTTTCTTGGTTTTAGCCTGTTTTGGGACAAAATGGGTATAAGTGGCTTTTAAAGTCTCCACATCTATCTCAAACTCTTATAACTAGTCAGTTGCATTGGATTAAGACACATTTCAACCCCAGAAACACTAACATAGCTGTTTACAGCTTCTAAACAATGTTTTCTTGGTTTTAGCCTATTTTGGGACAAAATGGGTATAAGTGGCTTTTAAACTCTCCACATCTATCTTAAAGTCTTATAATTAGTTAGTTTCAATGGATTAAGACACATTTTAACCCCAAAAACACTAACATAGCTGTTTACAGCTTCTAAGCAATGTTTTCTTGGTTTTAGCCTGTTTTGGGACAAAATGGGTATAAGTGGCTTTTAAAGTCTCCACATCTATCTCAAACTCTTATAACTAGTCAGTTGCATTGGATTAAGACACATTTCAACCCCAGAAACACTAACATAGCTGTTTACAGCTTCTAAACAATGTTTTCTTGGTTTTAGCCTATTTTGGGACAAAATGGGTATAAGTGGCTTTTAAACTCTCCACATCTATCTTAAAGTCTTATAATTAGTTAGTTTCAATGGATTAAGACACATTTTAACCCCAGAAACACTAACATAGCTGTTTACAGCTTCTAAGCAATGTTTTCTTGGTTTTAGCCTGTTTTGGGACAAAATGGGTGTAAGTGGTTTTTAAAGTCTCCACATCTATCTCAAACTCTTGTAACTAGTCAGTTGTATTGGATTAAGACACATTTCAACCCCATAAACACTAACATAGCTGTTTACAGCTTCTAAGCAATGTTTTCTTGGTTTTAGCCTATTTTGGGACAAAATGGGTATAAGTGGCTTTTAAACTCTCCACATCTATCTCAAACTCCTATAATTAGTTAGTTGCATTGGATATAGACACATTTTAACCCCAGAAACACTAACATAGCTGTTTACAGCTTCTAAGCAATGTTGTCTTGGTTTTAGCCTGTTTTGGGACAAAATGGGTATAAGTGGCTTTTAAAGTCTCCACATCTATCTCAAACTCTTATAACTAGTCAGTTGCATTGGATTAAGACACACTTCAACCCCAGAAACACTAACATAGCTGTTTACAGCTTCTAAGCAATGTTTTCTTGGTTTTAGCCTGTTTTGGGACAAAATGGGTATAAGTGGCTTTTAAACTCTCCACATCTATCTCAAACTCTTATAATTAGTTAGTTGCATTGGATTAAGACACATTTTAACCCCAGAAACACTAACATAGCTGTTTACAGCTTCTAAGCAATGTTTTCTTGGTTTTAGCCTGTTTTGGGACAAAATGGGTATAAGTGGCTTTTAAACTCTCCACATCTATCTTAAAGTCTTATAATTAGTTAGTTTCAATGGATTAAGACACATTTTAACCCGAGAAACACTAACATAGCTGTTTACAGCTTCTAAGCAATGTTTTCTTGGTTTTAGCCTGTTTTGGGACAAAATGGGTATAAGTGGCTTTTAAAGTCTCCACATCTATCTCAAACTCTTATAACTAGTCAGTTGCATTGGATTAAGACACATTTCAACCCCAGAAACACTAACATAGCTGTTTACAGCTTCTAAACAATGTTTTCTTGGTTTTAGACTATTTTGGGACAAAATGGGTATAAGTGGCTTTTAAACTCTCCACATCTATCTTAACGTCTTATAATTAGTTAGTTTCAATGGATTAAGACACATTTTAACCCCAGAAACACTAACATAGCTGTTTACAGCTTCTAAGCAATGTTTTCTTGGTTTTAGCCTGTTTTGGGACAAAATGGGTGTAAGTGGTTTTTAAAGTCTCCACATCTATCTCAAACTCTTGTAACTAGTCAGTTGTATTGGATTAAGACACATTTCAACCCCATAAACACTAACATAGCTGTTTACAGCTTCTAAGCAATGTTTTCTTGGTTTTAGCCTATTTTGGGACAAAATGGGTATAAGTGGCTTTTAAACTCTCCACATCTATTTCAAACTCCTATAATTAGTTAGTTGCATTGGATATAGACACATTTTAACCCCAGAAACACTAACATAGCTGTTTACAGCTTCTAAGCAATGTTGTCTTGGTTTTAGCCTCTTTTGGGACAAAATGGGTATAAGTGGCTTTTAAAGTCTCCACATCTATCTCAAACTCTTATAACTAGTCAGTTGCATTGGATTAAGACACACTTCAACCCCAGAAACACTAACATAGCTGTTTACAGCTTCTAAGCAATGTTTTCTTGGTTTTAGCCTGTTTTGGGACAAAATGGGTATAAGTGGCTTTTAAACTCTCCACATCTATCTCAAACTCTTATAATTAGTTAGTTTCATTGGATTAAGACACATTTTAACCCCAGAAACACTAACATAACTGTTTACAGCTTCTAAGCAATGTTTTCTTGGTTTTAGCCTGTTTTGGGACAAAATGGGTATAAGAGGCTTTTAACCTCTCCACATCTATCTCAAACTCCTATAATTAGTTAGTTGCATTGGATTAAGACACATTTTAACCCCAGAAACACTAACATAGCTGTTTACAGCTTCTAAGCAATGTTTTTTTGTTTTAGCCTGTTTTGGGACAAAATGGGTATAAGTGGCTTTTAAACTCTCCACATCTATCTTAAAGTCTTATAATTAGTTAGTTGCATTGGATTAAGACACATTTCAACCCCAGAAACACTAACATAGCTGTTTACAGCTTCTAAACAATGTTTTCTTGGTTTTAGCCTATTTTGGGACAAAATGGGTATAAGTGGCTTTTAAACTCTCCACATCTATCTCAAACTCCTTTAATTAGTTAGTTGCATTGGATATAGACACATTTTAACCCCAGAAACACTAACATAGCTGTTTACAGCTTCTAAGCAATGTTTTCTTGGTTTTAGCCTGTTTTGGGACAAAATGGGTATAAGTGGCTTTTAAAGTCTCCACATCTATCTCAAACTCTGATAACTAGTCAGTTGCATTGGATTAAGACACACTTCAACCCCAGAAACACTAACATAGCTGTTTACAGCTTCTAAGCAATGTTTTCTTGGTTTTATCCTATTTTGGGACAAAATGGGTATAAGTGGCTTTTAAACTCTCCACATCTATCTCAAACTCCTATAATTAGTTAGTTGCATTGGATTAAGACACATTTTAACCCCAGAAACACTAACATAGCTGTTTACAGCTTCTAAGCAATGTTTTCTTGGTTTTACCCTCGTTTGGGACAAAATGGGTATAAGTGGCTTTTAAACTCTCCACATCTATCTTAAAGTCTTATAATTAGTTAGTTTCAATGGATTAAGACACATTTTAACCCCAGAAACACTAACATAGCTGTTTACAGCTTCTAAGCAATGTTTTCTTGGTTTTAGCCTGTTTTGGGACAAAATGGGTATAAGAGGCTTTTTATTGATCAAGAATAAGCCTATGGCGTCCGTACAGTCCGTACCGTCCGTACGTGCAAGCAATGAGGCCGAGTGAAGCACTAAGGCCGAGTCATCTATGTGTGAGGATAGTGAGGAGGCCTGCTCACCTCCGGCCCATGAGAAGGATCGAGAATCCCTTGTGTAGCCGTTAGGGAGAAAGCGCAAGTGGACAAGAGTGGAAGACTAGGACAAGTCGCTATCACCGATCACCTACCCCCTCTCTCTCTCTCCTAATTGTCGATTTCTCTTGTTTCTACTTTAGGTCATGTGGTCGCCCTAGCTGCCTCCCTATTTAAACTCTTGTCATGTGTTGTATTTGAGATATTCTACCTAATTCTAATCTATTATCACTCTCTTTCATACTATTCGCCACCAACTCTTCTTCTTCATTCTAAACCTCTCAAATCTCTCTAAGTCTTCCGCTTATTTCAACATGGTATCAGAGCCAGGTTGTCGTTCTTGATAACCTATCTCTTCTATTCTTCCATTCTTCATTCTTGTTCACTCGATTCTCAGTCCTATTTCTCTTTATTCTCCGGGTAAAAGCTTTGTCCATCGGTCCATAGCGGTTAAACCATGGAAAACGCCAAACCCATTGTCATGCCGGTTGTTCTCAAAGGAACAAACTACTTGCTGTGGACTAGAACCACAAGAACTGCCCTTGGAGGTCGTGGTCTTTGGAGTCATGTCGAGAGTGACTATGCTCCAAAACAAAACCTAAAAGGAGAAGATGAAGGCGCTTCCGAGGAGGAAGTAGAAGAAGAGAGCGAGAGGAAGGCCAAGTGGTTCCAAGAAGACCAAGTTGTCCTATCTGTTCTCCAAAACTCTCTTGACACACCAATCCTTGAGGCCTACTCATATTGCGAGACGGCCAAGGAGTTGTGGGAGACACTTAAAGGTGTCTATGGCAATATCTCCAACTTGACTCGGGTCTTTGAGGTCAAGAAGGCCATAAATGAGCTTAACCAAGATGATGTGGAGTTCACTAAACATCTTGGCAAGTTTCGAGCTTTATGGTCCGAGCTTGACATGTTGCGGCCGAGTACACTCGATCCGAGTGTGTTGACTGAAAGAAAGGAGCAAGACAAGATCTTTGGTCTCCTTCTTACTTTAAACCCATCCTTCAACGATCTCTTGAAGCACATCCTCAGGGCAGAGAAACTTCCCTCTTTTGAAGACATTTGTTCACAAATCCAAAGAGAGCAAGGTTCTCTTGACTTGTTTAGCGGTAAGGGGGAGCTTGCTACGGCTAATAAAGGAGTGTACAAGCAAGAGGAGAGGAAGGTGTGGATATGCGACCACTGCAAGAGGCGGGGTCACCTGAAAGACAAGTGCTGGGTCCTCCACCCTCATCTCAAACCGGCCAAGTTCAAAGCAAACCTTTCAAAGGAAGCGGTTAGCGACAAGGGAGCCGGGCCGTCAAAGCAAGGAGATGAGGCAGCCATGACCGCAGCCTATGGAGAAGTGGTTAGGAAATCAGACCTTGAGGCGCTCATCCGTTCCATTGCCTCACTCAAGGAGTCTGGTATCTCTTTCTTTACCTCTAAGCCTAGTAAATCTCTTGTCATAGACTCGGGTGCTTCTCACCACATGATTAGTAATCCTAGTCTAATTGACAATATAAAACCGGCTTTAGGAAATGTTATAATTGCAAATGGAGAACAAATACCAGTGAAAGGAATAGGGGACTTGAAACTATTTGATAAAACCACAAAAGCTTTCTTTATGCCTACCTTCACATCTAATCTTCTATCGGTTAAGAGAACCACTAATGATTTGAATTGTTATGCAATCTTTGGTCCTAATAGTGTTCATTTTCAGGATATTGAGACTGGAAAAGTTCTTGGAGAGGGACAAGGGAGTGGAGATCTCTATGTCCTAGAGAAAACCTCGCCAAGTTTATCTACTAAATCTTGTTTTGTTGTTAATTTGGATAGTGTGTGGCATGCTAGATTAGGCCATCCTCATTCTCGTGCCCTTGCTTTAATGTTACCAAGTGTTTCTTTTGATAGTTCAATGTGTGAGTCTTGTATTCTTGGTAAACATTGCAAATCTATTTTTCCCAAGTCTAAAACTATTTATGAGCATTGTTTTGATTTAGTGCACTCGGATGTGTGGACTTCACCATGCCTTTCTAGAGATAATAACAAATATTTTGTGACTTTTATTGATGAAAAATCTAAGTACACATGGATTACTTTGTTGCCTTCAAAGGATAGAGTGTTTGATGCTTTTATAAACTTTCAAAATTATGTTACTAATCACTTCAATGCTAAAATTAAGGTACTTAGATCAGACAATGGTGGAGAGTATACAAGTCACAAATTCAGAGAACACCTAGCAAAACACGGCATACTACACCAAACAAGTTGTCCCTATACGCCCCAACAAAATGGTGTGGCCGAGAGGAAGAACCGACATCTAATGGAGGTGGCACGGTCGATGATGTTCCATTCACACGTTACAAGGCGATATTGGGGTGATGCTGTGATGACCGCATGCTACCTGATCAATCGGACACCAACCAAAGTCCTTAATGACCTATCGCCATTTGAGGTATTGAATGGATTTAAACCATCTCTAGAGCACTTACGGGTCTTTGGGTGTGTTTCTTTTGTACTTGTGCCAGGAGAACAGCGGAGTAAGCTCGATCCCAAAAGCATAAGGTGTATGTTCATCGGCTACTCCACTACTCAAAAGGGATACAAGTGTTTTGACCCAAAGACAAGCCGGCTGTATGTATCAAGAGATGTTCGGTTCTTGGAAAATGTGGGTTATTTTGATAACAAAGACTGGAACAGCTTGAAGGATCTTTCATCATCACCAAATGATAGATCCTCCAGCCTTAAGTTTCTCCTTGACCATCTCGGAAATCCGCCTACGGCCACAGCCCTTCCTCAGCCAGAACCCAACCCGAGCTCCATTGACCATACGCTCGAGCCGGAAGGTGCTATGCCCGAGATGATATCCCCGGACCATGAGATGCCCGAGTCAAACCAGAGCATGACCGAGGCACATGAGATGCCCGAGCCAAACTCAAGCCTGACCGAGACACGACCTGATGCTGAACCGGTCATCGAAGATGTCACTCAGTCCAGCCAATCAGTGCCGCCAGCTCAACCAGCTCCACGACGAAGCACGCGTGTCCGGTCTCACCCCTCTAAATGGAAAGATAAGAGGGTCTACTACAACAGTCAAGCCGTCGCACATCCTATCCAAGCCGTATGTTCGCTCGAGCTGCTTCCGACCGAGCACCAAGCCTTCTTCGGCCAAGTTGATGAACACTGGGTTCCCCAAACGTACGAGGAGGCCAAAGAACATAAGGTATGGGTAGATGCTGTGGAGGATGAAGCTGGTGCAATGATCAGAAATCACACATGGGATGAGGCTGACCTCCCCAAAGGGAAGAAGGCCGTAAGTTCAAAGTGGGTATTCACCATCAAGTTCTTGAGCACGGGAGAGATTGAAAGGCATAAGGCACGGCTGGTGGCCCGAGGGTTCACTCAAACCTATGGAGATGACTACATGGCAACGTTTGCTCCCGTGGCCAAATTGCATACCGTGCGAGTAGTGCTATCGTTGGCCGTGAACCTTTCTTGGGACTTATGGCAAATGGATGTGAAGAACGCGTTCCTCCAAGGCGAGCTAGATGAAGAAGTGTACATGACTCCTCCGCCTGGTCTTGAGGACATTGTTGCTCCCGGGAAAGTCTTACGGTTACGCAAGGCCATCTATGGCCTCAAACAGTCACCACGCGCCTGGTACCATAAGCTCAGCTCCACTCTTAAGGCGAATGGCTTTAGACGATCGGAGGCTGATCACACTCTTTTCACTCTCAAGACATCACTTGGCCTGGTTGTGGTGCTGGTTTATGTCGATGACATCATCGTGACTGGCGATGACAAGGCCGGTATTGTTGCCATTAAAGACTCTCTCAAGTCTGCCTTTGACATTAAGGACCTCGGAGAGCTCAAATACTTCCTCGGCATCGAAATCTGCCGTTCCCCGGAGGGTATCTTCCTCTCACAACGCAAGTATGCTCTGGACTTGCTTGCTGAGACAGGCAAACTTGGTACGGTTCCAGCTACTACACCACTGGATGAAGATTACCAGCTCAAGCGAAAGGGGGAGAGCATTCGGGCGAAGGAAGGCAAACCATGCGAACCATTGGACGAGCCGTTCCCGGACGTCACACGCTACCGACGGCTTGTAGGTAAGTTGATCTATTTAACTATCACACGACCTGATATCTCTTATGCTGTGAATCAGGTGAGTCAGCACATGCAAGCTCCAAGCAAGTATCAATGGAGTCAGGTGGAGAGGATTTTGAGCTATCTCAAGGGCAGCCCTGGTCAAGGCATTTGGATGGGTAAAAACGGCAACACTGAGATCGTGGGTTATTGTGATGCGGACTATAATGGAGACACATTGGATAGGCGGTCAACTACTGGATATTGCACCTTTGTTGGAGGAAACCTAGTTACATGGAGGTCTAAGAAGCAAAAGGTGGTGTCATGTTCAAGTGCCGAGGCTGAGTACCGAGCTATGAGGAAGCTAACTAATGAGATGACATGGTTGAAAGGTCTACTTAAGGATCTCGGCATTGAAACAAGACGGCCGATGACAATGCATTGTGACAATGAGGCAGCGATCCACATAGCCACTAACTCAGTCTTCCATGAACGGACCAAGCACATTGAGAGCGACTGCCACAAGGTTAGGGAGAGGATCGAAGAGGGAGCGGTTCTACCATGCCACACAAGGAGTCAAGACCAGCTAGCCGACATCTTCACCAAATCTGCAAGTCCCAAGGTTTGTGATTATATTCATAGCAAACTTGGACTTGTAGACATCACACGGCCGTGATCAACTTTCCTAATCCGTGGACAGCACACTCTTTTTCCCTTGGCTTAGTTTTGTCCCATGAGGTTTTCTAAGTCAAGGTTTTTAATGAGGTGCTGCTTCACGGGTTCCAAGCTTAGCCATTTCATCAGGCTAAGCTTGAGGGGGAGTATTGATCAAGAATAAGCCTATGGCGTCCGTACAGTCCGTACCGTCCGTACGTGCAAGCAATGAGGCCGAGTGAAGCACTAAGGCCGAGTCATCTATGTGTGAGGATAGTGAGGAGGCCTGCTCACCTCCGGCCCATGAGAAGGATCGAGAATCCCTTGTGTAGCCGTTAGGGAGAAAGCGCAAGTGGACAAGAGTGGAAGACTAGGACAAGTCGCTATCACCGATCACCTACCCCCTCTCTCTCTCTCCTAATTGTCGATTTCTCTTGTTTCTACTTTAGGTCATGTGGTCGCCCTAGCTGCCTCCCTATTTAAACTCTTGTCATGTGTTGTATTTGAGATATTCTACCTAATTCTAATCTATTATCACTCTCTTTCATACTATTCGCCACCAACTCTTCTTCTTCATTCTAAACCTCTCAAATCTCTCTAAGTCTTCCGCTTATTTCAACACTTTTAACCTCTCCACATCTATCTCAAACTCCTATAATTAGTTAGTTGCATTGGATTAAGACACATTTTAACCCCAGAAACACTAACATAGCTGTTTACAGCTTCTAAGCAATGTTTTCTTGTTTTAGCCTGTTTTGGGACAAAATGGGTATAAGTGGCTTTTAAACTCTCCACATCTATCTTAAAGTCTTATAATTAGTTAGTTTCAATGGATTAAGATACATTTTAACCCCATAAACACTAACATAGCTGTTTACAGCTTCTAAGCAATGTTTTCTTGGTTTTAGCCTATTTTGGGACAAAATGGGTATAAGTGGCTTTTAAACTCTCCACATCTATCTCAAACTCCTATAATTAGTTAGTTGCATTGGATATAGACACATTTTAACCCCAGAAACACTAACATAGCTGTTTACAGCTTCTAAGCAGTGTTGTCTTGGTTTTAGCCTGTTTTGGGACAAAATGGGTATAAGTGGCTTTTAAAGTCTCCACATCTATCTCAAACTCTTATAACTAGTCAGTTGCATTGGATTAAGACACACTTCAACCCCAGAAACACTAACATAGCTGTTTACAGCTTCTAAGCAATGTTTTCTTGGTTTTAGCCTGTTTTGGGACAAAATGGGTATAAGTGGCTTTTAAACTCTCCACATCTATCTCAAACTCTTATAATTAGTTAGTTGCATTGGATTAAGACACATTTTAACCCCAGAAACACTAACATAGCTGTTTACAGCTTCTAAGCAATGTTTTCTTGGTTTTAGCCTGTTTTGGGACAAAATGGGTATAAGTGGCTTATAAACTCTCCACATCTATCTTAAAGTCTTATAATTAGTTAGTTTCAATGGATTAAGACACATTTTAACCCGAGAAACACTAACATAGCTGTTTACAGCTTCTAAGCAATGTTTTCTTGGTTTTAGCCTGTTTTGGGACAAAATGGGTATAAGTGGCTTTTAAACTCTCCACATCTATCTCAAACTCCTATAATTAGTTAGTTGCATTGGATTAAGACACATTTTAACCCCAGAAACACTAACATAGCTGTTTACAGCTTCTAAGCAATGTTTTCTTGGTTTGAGCCTGTTTTGGGACAAAATTGGTATAAGTGGCCTTTAAAGTCTCCACATCTATCTCAAACTCTTATAACTAGTCAGTTGCATTGGATTAAGACACATTTTAACCCCAGAAACACTAACATAGTTGTTTACAGCTTCTAAGCAATGTTTTCTTGGTTTTACCCTCTTTTGGGACAAAATGGGTATAAGTGGCTTTTAAACTCTCCACATCTATCTCAAACTCCTATAATTAGTTAGTTGCATTGGATTAAGACACATTTTAACCCCAGAAACACTAACATAGCTGTTTACAGCTTCTAAGCAATGTTTTCTTGGTTTTAGCCTGTTTTGGGACAAAATGGGTGTAAGTGGTTTTTAAAGTCTCCACATCTATCTCAAACTCTTGTAACTAGTCAGTTGCATTGGATTAAGACACATTTCAACCCCATAAACACTAATATAGCTGTTTACAGCTTCTAAGCAATGTTTTCTTGGTTTTAGCCTATTTTGTGACAAAATGGGTATAAGTGGCTTTTAAACTCTTCACATCTATCTCAAACTCCTATAATTAGTTAGTTGCATTGGATATAGACACATTTTAACCCCAGAAACACTAACATAGCTGTTTACAGCTTCTAAGCAATGTTTTCTTGGTTTTAGCCTGTTTTGGGACAAAATGGGTATAAGTGGCTTTTAAAGTCTCCACATCTATCTCAAACTCTGATAACTAGTCAGTTGCATTGGATTAAGACACACTTCAACCCCAGAAACACTAACATAGCTGTTTACAGCTTCTAAGCAATGTTTTCTTGGTTTAGCCTATTTTGGGACAAAATGGGTATAAGTGGCTTTTAAACTCTCCACATCTATCTCAAACTCCTATAATTAGTTAGTTGCATTGGATTAAGACACATTTTAACCCCAGAAACACTAACATAGCTGTTTACAGCTTCTAAGCAATGTTTTCTTGGTTTTAGCCTGTTTTGGGATAAAATGGGTATAAGTGGCTTTTAAACTCTCCACATCTATCTTAAAGTCTTATAATTAGTTAGTTTCAGTGGATTAAGACACATTTTAACCCCAGAAACACTAACATAGCTGTTTACAGCTTCTAAGCAATGTTTTCTTGGTTTTACCCTCTTTTGGGACAAAATGGGTATAAGTGGCTTTTAAACTCTCCACATCTATCTTAAAGTCTTATAATTAGTTAGTTGCATTGGATTAAGACACATTTTAACCCCAGAAACACTAACATAGCTGTTTACAGCTTCTAAGCAATGTTTTCTTGTTTTAGCCTGTTTTGGGACAAAATGGGTATAAGTGGCTTTTAAACTCTCCACATCTATCTTAAAGTCTTATAATTAGTTAGTTTCAATGGATTAAGACACATTTTAACCCCAGAAACACTAACATAGCTGTTTACAGCTTCTAAGCAATGTTTTCTTGGTTTTACCCTGTTTTGGGACAAAATGGGTATAAGTGGCTTTTAAACTCTCCACATCTATCTTAAAGTCTTATAATTAGTTAGTTTCAATGGATTAAGACACATTTTAACCCTAGAAACACTAACATAGCTGTTTACAGCTTCTAAGCAATGTTTTCTTGGTTTTACCCTGTTTTGGGACAAAATGGGTATAAGTGGCTTTTAAACTCTCCACATCTATCTCAAACTCCTATAATTAGTTAGTTGCATTGGATTAAGACACATTTTAACCCCTGAAACACTAACATAGCTGTTTACAGCTTCTAAGCAATGTTTTCTTCGTTTTAGCCTGTTTTGGGACAAAATGGGTATAAGTGGCTTTTAAACTCTCCACATCTATCTTAAAGACTTATAATTAGTTAGTTTCAATGGATTAAGACACATTTTAACCCCAGAAACACTAACATAGTTGTTTACAGCTTCTAAGCAATGTTTTCTTGGTTTTACCCTCTTTTGGGACAAAATGGGTATAAGTGGCTTTTAAACTCTCCACATCTATCTTAAAGTCTTATAATTAGTTAGTTTCAATGGATTAAGACACATTTTAACCCCAGAAACTGTAAGACTTTGTAGAATAAAGAAGAGAATCAAGAGATTGATGAGAGATATCGGTAGACAAAGAGAATGAGGAAGAAGAAAAGATTAGGTTATTGTTCCATAAGAATATCGGTTACAATGTAGGCTAATGCCTATTTATATCATGAGAAACTCTAGGGCTACACCCTTTACAAACCGCACAGCTAAGTGATAGGGACAGGAAGAGAGAAGAGACTAATCCCAAGGTTGATAGCGACCCGTCTTAGTCTCCTTAAACCAAACATCACCCGTGACTCTTCTTGCTCCACTTGCGCTTTCCCTCCAACGGCTATCTTGGGAATTCTAGAGTCTTCTAATGGGCTTAGGATGAGCAGGCCTCCTCTCCATTCCTTATCACTAGAAGACTCGGCCATTTCACCACACTTGTACGGACAGCCCATATTCAATACTCGTACGGACGGCCATGGCTGCCTTAGGCTTATTCTTTTGATCAATACTCCCCCTCAAGCTTAGCCTAATGAAATGGCTAAGCTTGGAACCCGTGAAGCAGCACCTCATTAAAAACCTTGACTTAGAAAACCTCATGGGACAAAACCAAGTCGAGGGAAAAAGAGTGTGCTGTCCACGGATTAGAGAAGCTTGATCATGGCCGTGTAATGTCTACAAGTCCAAGTTTGCTATAGATGTGATCACAAACCTTGGAGCTTGCAGACTTGGTGAAGATGTCAGCTAGCTGATCTTGACTCCTTGTGTGGCATGGTAACACCACTCCTTCTTCAATCTTCTCTCTCACCTTGTGGCAATCGCTTTCTATGTGCTTGGTCCTCTCATGAAAGACCGAGTTTGTGGCAATGTGGATGGCCGCTTCATTGTCGCAATGCATGGTCATGGGCTGCTTTGTTTCGATGCCTAAGTCCTTGAGTAGACCCTTCAGCCATGTCATCTCGTTAGTGAGCTTCCTCATAGCTCTATACTCGGCCTCGGCGCTAGAGCATGAAACCACCTTTTGTTTCTTAGACCTCCATGTAACCAAGTTGCCTCCAACAAACGTGCAGTACCCAGTGGTGGATCTCCTATCCAGCGTGTCGCCATTGTAATCCGCATCACAATAGCCAACGATTTCGGTGTTGTCATTCTTGCCCATCCAAATACCTTGACCCGGACTGCCCTTGAGATAGCTTAGGATCCTTTCGACTTGACTCCATTGGTACTTGCTTGGTGCCTTCATATGTTGGCTAACCTGATTCACAGCATAGGATATGTCAGGTCGTGTGATAGTAAGGTATATCAGCTTACCTACAAGCCGGCGGTAGCGTGTGACGTCTAAGAATGGCTCGTCCATTGGTTCCTTAGGTCGGCCTTCTTTTGCCCGTAAGCTCTCCCCCTTTCGCTTGAGCTGGTAATCTTCATCAAGGGGCGTAGCAACCGGAGACACACCAAGCTTGCCAGTCTCCTCTAACAAGTCAAGAGTAAACTTGCGTTGTGAGAGGAAGAGTCCTTCCGGTGAGCGACAAATCTCAATACCAAGAAAGTATTTGAGTTCCCCAAGGTCCTTGATGTCAAATACCGACTTGAGAGAGTCCTTGGTGTCCTGAATGGCCGCCTTATCATCACCAGTCACGATGATGTCGTCGACGTATATGAGCACCACCACCCAACCAATAGAGGTGCGACGCGTGAAGAGAGTATGATCAGCCTCCGATCGCGTAAAACCATCAGTCTTGAGAGTGGAGCTTAGTTTGTGGTACCACGCTCGTGGGGACTGCTTAAGGCCATAGATGGCCTTACGTAGCCTCAAGACTTTTCCGGGTGTAACCATGTCTTCAAGGCCGGGAGGAGGCGTCATGTACACTTCTTCATCAAGTTCACCTTGAAGGAAGGCGTTCTTCACATCCATCTGCCATAAGTCCCATGAGAGGTTGACAGCAAGAGACAGCACAACCCGAACCGTATGGAGCTTGGCCACGGGTGCAAAGGTGTCCGTGTAGTCCGCGCCATAGGTTTGGGTGAAGCCACGGGCCACTAACCTGGCTTTATGCCGTTCAATGTCACCATTGCTCAAATACTTTATGGTAAACACCCATTTGGAGCTAACTGCCCGCTTGCCTTGAGGAAGATCCGATTCGTCCCACGTATGATTCCGGATCATGGCGCCAGTTTCATTCTTGACCGCATCTAACCAAACTTGATGTTCCTTAGCTTCATCATATGTCTGCGGGATCCAATTGGCGTCCACTTGGCCGAAGAAAGCTTGGTGATCAGCAGGTAACAGCTCAAGGGAACAAACGGACTGAATGGGATGAGCGACAGCTTGGCTGTTGTAATAGACACGCTTGTTCTTCCAAGTGGAGGGATCTGATCGAGGTCTGGTGCTCCGACGCAGGACTGGTGCCGGAAGTGGATCCACGCTAGGCAACACGGTGGGCGTACCGTCCGTAGGAGCCGTCTCCGTGTTTTCCTCGGTAGAGGCCGCCGCCGGAGCATGCGTGTCCGTTGTAGGGCCAGGGACGGGAACACCGGTTATGGGTAGGCCAGACCCGAGAGATTCACCATCTTGGGCTGAACCATTGTCATTTGCATCTCCTTGGTCAGACCCACCATCGGTAGAAATTTGACTTAGTGTTGGCCGCACGGCACCCGTTGGTGGAGATGGGTTGCCAAGGTGATCAAGAAGGAACCGTAGACTCGAAGCTCGGTCATTAGGTGAGTGAGAGAGATCTTTAAGGCTGTTCCAATCCCTCTTGTCATGGTAGCCCATATGTTCTAGAAACCGGACGTCTCGAGAGACATATAGTCGACTTGTGGCCGGATCATAACATTTGTACCCCTTTTGTGTGGTGGAGTAGCCAATGAACATACACTTTGTACTTTTGGCATCCAGCTTACTCCTTTGTTCTCCTGGTACTAACACAAAACAAACACAGCCGAAAACTCGTAAGTGATCAAGAGATGGTTTAAATTTGTTTAGTACTTCAAATGGAGATAAGTCATGAAGAACTCTAGTTGGTGTTCGGTTGATTAGGTAGCATGCGGTCATCACGGCATCACCCCAATATCGTTTAGGAACACTCGAATGGAACATGATTGCCCGCGCCACTTCCATGAGGTGCCGGTTCTTCCTCTCGGCCACACCATTTTGTTGTGGCGTGTAGGGACAACTAGTTTGATGGAGAATGCCATGCTTGGAGAGATGTTCTTTGAACTTGCAACTTGTGTATTCCCCCCCATTATCAGACCTAAGTACCTTAAGTTTAGCATTGAAGTGATTAGTCACATAATTTTGAAAATTGATAAAGGCATCAAATACTCTATCTTTAGATGGCAACAAGGTAATCCAAGTGTATTTTGATTTTTCATCAATAAAAGTCACAAAATACTTGTTATTATCTCTAGATAGGCATGGTGATGTCCAAACATCTGAGTGAACCAAATCAAAACAATTCTCATAAATAGTAGTTGACTTAGGAAAGATAGACTTGCAATGTTTTCCAAGAATACAAGGTTCACAAGTAGAATTATCAAAAGAAATATTAGGAAACATCAACCCTAAAGCACGTGAATGTGGGTGGCCTAGCCTAGCATGCCACACCATATTCGAATCAACAACAAAACAAGACTTAGTAGAGGATAAATTTGGATCGGTTTTCTCTAGGACATAGAGATCTCCACTCCCTTGCCCTTCTCCAAGAACCTTTCCAGTCTCAATATCCTGAAAATAAACATTGTTAGGACCAAAGATTGCATAACAATTCAAATCATTTGTGGCCCTCTTAACCGATAGTAAATTGGAGGTAAAGGTAGGCATAAAGAAAGCTTTTGAGGTTTTATCAAATAGTTTCAAGTCCCCTATTCCCTTTACTGGTATTTGTTCTCCATTTGCAATAACAACATTTCCTAAGGCCGGTTTTATGTTGTCAATTAAACTAGGGTTACTAATCATATGATGTGAGGCTCCCGAGTCAATAACAAGCGATTTGCTAGGCCTAGAAGTAAAGAAAGAGATACCGGACTCCTTGAGTGAAGCAATGGAGCGGATGAGAGCCTCAAGGTCTGACTTCCTCACCACATCTCCGTAGGCTGCGGTCATGGCCACCTCATCTCCCTGCTTTGATGATCCGGCTCCTTTATCGCTAACCGCTTCCTTTGAGAGGTTGGCTTTGAACTTGGCCGGCTTGAGATGAGGATGGAGAACCCAGCACTTGTCTTTCAGATGACCCCGCTTCTTGCAGTGGTCGCACACCAACAACTTCCTCTCCTCTTGCTTGTACATTCCTTTGTTGGCCGAAGCAAGCTCCCCCTTACCGCTAAACAAGTCAAGGGATCCTTGCTCTTTCTGAATTTGGGAGCAAATATCCTCAAAGGAGGGGAGCTTCTCTGCCCTTAGGATGTGCTTCAAGAGGTCGTTGAAGGACGGGTTCAAGGTAAGTAGGAGTCCGAAGACTTTGTCTTGCTCCTTTCTTTCGTTTAGCACACTTGCCTCAAGTGTACTTGGCCGCAACATGTCAAGCTCGGACCATAGTGCACGGAACTTACCAAGATGCTTAGTGAACTCCACATCATCTTGGTTAAGATCATTTATGGCCTTCTTGACCTCAAAGACTCTAGTCATGTTAGAGACATTACCATACACGCCTTTAAGTGTTTCCCACAGTTCCTTGGCCGTCTCGCAATATGAGTAGGCCTCAAGGATAGGCGTGTCCAGAGAGTTTTGGAGAACAGATAGGACAACTTGGTCTTCTTGGAACCATTTGGCCTTCCTCTCGCTCTCTTCCTCCGCTTCCGCCTCGGAAGCGTCCTCTCCTTTGGGGTTTTTCTTTGGGACATAGTCGGACTCGACATGACTCCAAAGGCCACGACCTCCAAGGGCGGTTCTTGTGGTTCTTGTCCACAGCAAGTAGTTTGTCCCCTTTAGGACAACCGGTGAAACAATGGGCTTGGCGTTTTCCATGGTCGGATTTCTATGGACCGATGGGTAAAGCTTTTACCCGGAGAATAAATGGGATGCGAGTAAGAAGAAACGAAGATAAGGAGACTAGAGTGTAGAAATGAGTAGGAGAATGAGATTAGACTGTAGAGAATCGAAGAACTTGCTCTGATACCATGTAAGACTTTGTAGAATAAAGAAGAGAATCAAGAGATTGATGAGAGATATCGGTAGACAAAGAGAATGAGGAAGAAGAAAAGATTAGGTTATTGTTCCATAAGAATATCGGTTACAATGTAGGCTAATGCCTATTTATATCATGAGAAACTCTAGGGCTACACCCTTTACAAACCGCACAGCTAAGTGATAGGGACAGGAAGAGAGAAGAGACTAATCCCAAGGTTGATAGCGACCCGTCTTAGTCTCCTTAAACCAAACATCACCCGTGACTCTTCTTGCTCCACTTGCGCTTTCCCTCCAACGGCTATCTTGGGAATTCTAGAGTCTTCTAATGGGCTTAGGATGAGCAGGCCTCCTCTCCATTCCTTATCACTAGAAGACTCGGCCATTTCACCACACTTGTACGGACAGCCCATATTCAATACTCGTACGGACGGCCATGGCTGCCTTAGGCTTATTCTTTTGATCAATAGAAACACTAACATAGCTGTTTACAGCTTCTAAGCAATGTTTTCTTGGTTTTAGCCTGTTTTGGGACAAAATGGGTGTAAGTGGTTTTTAAAGTCTCCACATCTATCTCAAACTCTTGTAACTAGTCAGTTGTATTGGATTAAGACACATTTCAACCCCATAAACACTACCATAGCTGTTTACAGCTTCTAAGCAATGTTTTCTTGGTTTTAGCCTATTTTGGGACAAAATGGGTATAAGTGGCTTTTAAACTCTCCACATCTATCTCAAACTCCTATAATTAGTTAGTTGCATTGGATATAGACACATTTTAACCCCAGAAACACTAACATAGCTGTTTACAGCTTCTAAGCAATGTTGTCTTGGTTTTAGCCTGTTTTGGGACAAAATGGGTATAAGTGGCTTTTAAAGTCTCCACATCTATCTCAAACTCTTATAACTAGTCAGTTGCATTGGATTAAGACACACTTCAACCCCAGAAACACTAACATAGCTGTTTACAGCTTCTAAGCAATGTTTTCTTGGTTTTAGCCTGTTTTGGGACAAAATGGGTATAAGTGGCTTTTAAACTCTCCACATCTATCTCAAACTCTTATAATTAGTTAGTTGCATTGGATTAAGACACATTTTAACCCCAGAAACACTAACATAGCTGTTTACAGCTTCTAAGCAATGTTTTCTTGGTTTTAGCCTGTTTTGGGACAAAATAGGTATAAGTGGCTTTTAAACTCTCCACATCTATCTTAAAGTCTTATAATTAGTTAGTTTCAATGGATTAAGACACATTTTAACCCGAGAAACACTAACATAGCTGTTTACAGCTTCTAAGCAATGTTTTCTTGGTTTTAGCCTGTTTTGGGACAAAATGGGTATAAGTGGCTTTTAAACTCTCCACATCTATCTCAAACTCCTATAATTAGTTAGTTGCATTGGATTAAGACACATTTTAACCCTAGAAACACTAGCATAGCTGTTTACAGCTTCTAAGCAATGTTTTCTTGGTTTTACCCTCTTTTGGGACAAAATGGGTATAAGTGGCTTTTAAACTCTCCACATCTATCTCAAACTCCTATAATTAGTTAGTTGCATTGGATTAAGACACATTTTAACCCCAGAAACAATAACATAGCTGTTTACAGCTTCTAAGCAATGTTTTCTTGGTTTTAGCCTGTTTTGGGACAAAATGGGTATAAGTGGCTTTTAAACTCTCCACATCTATCTTAAAGTCTTATAATTAGTTAGTTTCAATGGATTAAGACACATTTTAACCCCAGAAACACTAACATAGCTGTTTACAGCTTCTAAGCAATGTTTTCTTGGTTTTACCCTCTTTTGGGACAAAATGGGTATAAGTGGCTTTTAAACTCTCCACATCTATCTAAAAGTCTTATAATTAGTTAGTTTCAATGGATTAAGACACATTTTAACCCCAGAAACACTAACATAGCTGTTTACAGCTTCTAAGCAATGTTTTCTTGGTTTTAGCCTGTTTTGGGACAAAATGGGTGTAAGTGGTTTTTAAAGTCTCCACATCTATCTCAAACTCTTGTAACTAGTCAGTTGCATTGGATTAAGACACATTTCAACCCCAGAAACACTAATATAGCTGTTTACAGCTTCTAAGCAATGTTTTCTTGGTTTTAGCCTATTTTGGGACAAAATGGGTATAAGTGGCTTTTAAACTCTCCACATCTATCTCAAACTCCTATAATTAGTTAGTTGCATTGGATATAGACACATTTTAACCCCAGAAACACTAACATAGCTGTTTACAGCTTCTAAGCAATGTTTTCTTGGTTTTAGCCTGTTTTGGGACAAAATGGGTATAAGTGGCTTTTAAACTCTCCACATCTATCTTAAAGTCTTATAATTAGTTAGTTTCAATGGATTAAGACACATTTTAACCCCAGAAACACTAACATAGCTATTTACAGCTTCTAAGCAATGTTTTCTTGGTTTTACCCTCTTTTGGGACAAAATGGGTATAAGTGGCTTTTAAACTCTCCACATCTATCTCAAACTCTTATAATTAGTTAGTTGCATTGGATTAAGACACATTTTAACCCCAGAAACACTAACATAGCTGTTTACAGCTTCTAAGCAATGTTTTCTTGTTTTAGCCTGTTTTGGGACAAAATGGGTATAAGTGGCCTTTAAAGTCTCCACATCTATCTCAAACTCTTATAACTAGTCAGTTGCATTGGATTAAGACACATTTCAACCCCAGAAACACTAATATAGCTGTTTACAGCTTCTAAGCAATGTTTTCTTGGTTTTAGCCTATTTTGGGACAAAATGGGTATAAGTGGCTTTTAAACTCTCCACATCTATCTCAAACTCCTATAATTAGTTAGTTGCATTGGATATAGACACATTTTAACCCCAGAAACACTAACATAGCTGTTTACAGCTTCTAAGCAATGTTGTCTTGGTTTTAGCTTGTTTTGGGACAAAATGGGTATAAGTGGCTTTTAAAGTCTCCACATCTATCTCAAACTCTTATAACTAGTCAGTTGCATTGGATTAAGACACACTTCAACCCCAGAAACACTAACATAGCTGTTTACAGCTTCTAAGCAATGTTTTCTTGGTTTTAGCCTGTTTTGGGACAAAATGGGTATAAGTGGCTTTTAAACTCTCCACATCTATCTCAAACTCTTATAATTAGTTAGTTGCATTGGATTAAGACACATTTTAACCCCAGAAACACTAACATAGCTGTTTACAGCTTCTAAGCACTGTTTTCTTGTTTTAGCCTGTTTTGGGACAAAATGGGTATAAGTGGCTTTTAAACTCTCCACATCTATCTTAAAGTCTTATAATTAGTTAGTTTCAATGGATTAAGACACATTTTAACCCCAGAAACACTAACATAGCTGTTTACAGCTTCTAAGCAATGTTTTCTTGGTTTTACCCTCTTTTGGGACAAAATGGGTATAAGTGGCTTTTAAACTCTCCACATCTATCTTAAAGTCTTATAATTAGTTAGTTTCAATGGATTAAGACACATTTTAACCCGAGAAACACTAACATAGCTGTTTACAGCTTCTAAGCAATGTTTTCTTGGTTTTAGCCTGTTTTGGGACAAAATGGGTATAAGTGGCTTTTAAACTCTCCACATCTATCTTAAAGTCTTATAATTAGTTAGTTTCAATGGATTAAGACACATTTTAACCCCAGAAACACTAACATAGCTGTTTACAGCTTCTAAGCAATGTTTTCTTGGTTTTACCCTCTTTTGGGACAAAATGGGTATAAGTGGCTTTTAAACTCTCCACATCTATCTTAAAGTCTTATAATTAGTTAGTTTCAATGGATTAAGACACATTTTAACCCCAGAAACACTAACATAGCTGTTTACAGCTTCTAAGCAATGTTTTCTTTGTTTTACCCTCTTTTGGGACAAAATGGGTATAAGTGGCTTTTAAACTCTCCACATCTATCTTAAAGTCTTATAATTAGTTAGTTTCAATGGATTAAGACACATTTTAACCCGAGAAACACTAACATAGCTGTTTACAGCTTCTAAGCAATGTTTTCTTGGTTTTAGCCTGTTTTGGGACAAAATGGGTATAAGTGGCTTTTAAACTCTCCACATCTATCTTAAAGTCTTATAATTAGTTAGTTTCAATGGATTAAGACACATTTTAACCCCAGAAACACTAACATAGCTGTTTACAGCTTCTAAGCAATGTTTTCTTGGTTTTACCCTCTTTTGGGACAAAATGGGTATAAGTGGCTTTTAAACTCTCCACATCTATCTTAAAGTCTTATAATTAGTTAGTTTCAATGGATTAAGACACATTTTAACCCCAGAAACACTAACATAGCTGTTTACAGCTTCTAAGCAATGTTTTCTTGGTTTTAGCCTGTTTTGGGACAAAATGGGTATAAGTGGCTTTTAAACTCTCCACATCTATCTTAAAGTCTTATAATTAGTTAGTTTCAATGGATTAAGACACATTTTAACCCCAGAAACACTAACATAGCTGTTTACAGCTTCTAAGCAATGTTTTCTTGGTTTTACCCTCTTTTGGGACAAAATGGGTATAAGTGGCTTTTAAACTCTCCACATCTATCTTAAAGTCTTATAATTAGTTAGTTTCAATGGATTAAGACACATTTTAACCCCAGAAACACTAAAATAGCTGTTTACAGCTTCTAAGCAATGTTTTCTTGGTTTTACCCTCTTTTGGGACAAAATGGGTATAAGTGGCTTTTAAACTCTCCACATCTATCTTAAAGTCTTATAATTAGTTAGTTTCAATGGATTAAGACACATTTTAACCCTAGAAACACTAACATAGCTGTTTACAGCTTCTAAGCAATGTTTTCTTGGTTTTAGCCTGTTTTGGGATAAAATGGGTATAAGTGGCTTTTAAACTCTCCACATCTATCTCAAACTCCTATAATTAGTTAGTTGCATTGGATTAAGACACATTTTAACCCCAGAAACACTAACATAGCTGTTTACAGCTTCTAAGCAATGTTTTCTTGGTTTTAGCCTGTTTTGGGACAAAATGGGTGTAAGTGGCTTTTAAACTCTCCACATCTATCTTAAAGTCTTATAATTAGTTAGTTTCAATGGATTAAGACACATTTTAACCCCAGAAACACTAACATAGCAGTTTACAGCTTCTAAGCAATGTTTTCTTGGTTTTAGCCTGTTTTGGGACAAAATGGGTATAAGTGGCTTTTAAACTCTCCACATCTATCTCAAACTCCTATAATTAGTTAGTTGCATTGGATTAAGACACATTTTAACCCCAGAAACACTAACATAGCTGTTTACAGCTTCTAAGCAATGTTTTCTTGGTTTTAGCCTGTTTTGGGACAAAATGGGTATAAATGGCTTTTAAACTCTTCACATCTATCTCAAACTCCTATAATTAGTTAGTTGCATTGGATTAAGACACATTTTAACCACAGAAACACTAACATAGCTGTTTACAGCTTCTAAGCAATGTTTTCTTGGTTTTACCCTCTTTTGGGACAAAATGGGTATAAGTGGCTTTTAAACTCTCCACATCTATCTTAAAGTCTTATAATTAGTTAGTTTCAATGGATTAAGACACATTTTAACCCGAGAAACACTAACATAGCTGTTTACAGCTTCTAAGCAATGTTTTCTTGGTTTTAGCCTGTTTTGGGACAAAATGGGTATAAGTGGCTTTTAAACTCTCCACATCTATCTTAAAGTCTTATAATTAGTTAGTTTCAATGGATTAAGACACATTTTAACCCCAGAAACACTAACATAGCTGTTTACAGCTTCTAAGCAATGTTTTCTTGGTTTTACCCTATTTTGGGACAAAATGGGTATAAGTGGCTTTTAAACTCTCCACATCTATCTTAAAGTCTTATAATTAGTTAGTTTCAATGGATTAAGACACATTTTAACCCCAGAAACACTAACATAGCTGTTTACAGCTTCTAAGCAATGTTTTCTTGGTTTTAGCCTGTTTTGGGACAAAATGGGTATAAGTGGCTTTTAAACTCTCCACATCTATCTTAAAGTCTTATAATTAGTTAGTTTCAATGGATTAAGACACATTTTAACCCGAGAAACACTAACATAGCTGTTTACAGCTTCTAAGCAATGTTTTCTTGGTTTTAGCCTGTTTTGGGACAAAATGGGTATAAGTGGCTTTTAAACTCTCCACATCTATCTCAAACTCCTATAATTAGTTAGTTGCATTGGATTAAGACACATTTTAACCCCAGAAACACTAACATAGCTGTTTACAGCTTCTAAGCAATGTTTTCTTGGTTTTAGCCTGTTTTGGAACAAAATGGGTGTAAGTGGCTTTTAAACTCTCCACATCTATCTTAAAGTCTTATAATTAGTTAGTTTCAATGGATTAAGACACATTTTAACCCCAGAAACACTAACATAGCTGTTTACAGCTTCTAAGCAATGTTTTCTTGGTTTTACCCTCTTTTGGGACAAAATGGGTATAAGTGGCTTTTAAACTCTCCACATCTATCTTAAAGTCTAATAATTAGTTAGTTTCAATGGATTAAGACACATTTTAACCCTAGAAACACTAACATAGCTGTTTACAGCTTCTAAGCAATGTTTTCTTGGTTTTAGCCTGTTTTGGGACAAAATGGGTATAAGTGGCTTTTAAACTCTCCACATCTATCTTAAACTCCTCTAATTAGTTAGTTGCATTGGATTAAGACACATTTTAACCCCAGAAACACTAACATAGCTGTTTACAGCTTCTAAGCAATGTTTTCTTGGTTTTAGCCTGTTTTGGGACAAAATGGGTATAAATGGCTTTTAAACTCTTCACATCTATCTCAAACTCCTATAATTAGTTAGTTGCATTGGATTAAGACACATTTTAACCACAGAAACACTAACATAGCTGTTTACAGCTTCTAAGCAATGTTTTCTTGGTTTTACCCTCTTTTGGGACAAAATGGGTATAAGTGGCTTTTAAACTCTCCACATCTATCTTAAAGTCTTATTATTAGTTAGTTTCAATGGATTAAGACACATTTTAACCCTAGAAACACTAACATAGCTGTTTACAGCTTCTAAGCAATGTTTTCTTGGTTTTAGCCTGTTTTGGGACAAAATGGGTATAAGTGGCTTTTGAACTCTCCACATCTATCTTAAAGTCTTATAATTAGTTAGTTTCAATGGATTAAGACACATTTTAACCCCAGAAACACTAACATAGCTGTTTAGAGCTTCTAAGCAATGTTTTCTTGGTTTTACCCTCTTTTGGGACAAAATGGGTATAAGTGGCTTTTAAACTCTCCACATCTATCTTAAAGTCTTATAATTAGTTAGTTTCAATGGATTAAGACACATTTTAACCCTAGAAACACTAACATAGCTGTTTACAGCTTCTAAGCAATGTTTTCTTGGTTTTAGCCTGTTTTGGGACAAAATGGGTATAAGTGGCTTTTAAACTCTCCACATCTATCTTAAAGTCTTATAATTAGTTAGTTTCAATGGATTAAGACACATTTTAACCCCAGAAACACTAACATAGCTGTTTACAGCTTCTAAGCAATGTTTTCTTGGTTTTACCCTCTTTTGGGACAAAATGGGTATAAGTGGCTTTTAAACTCTCCACATCTATCTTAAAGTCTTATAATTAGTTAGTTTCAATGGATTAAGACACATTTTAACCTGAGAAACACTAACATAGCTGTTTACAGCTTCTAAGCAATGTTTTCTTGGTTTTAGCCTGTTTTGGGACAAAATGGGTATAAGTGGCTTTTAAACTCTCCACATCTATCTTAAAGTCTTATAATTAGTTAGTTTCAATGGATTAAGACACATTTTAACCCGAGAAACACTAACATAGCTGTTTACAGCTTCTAAGCAATGTTTTCTTGGTTTTAGCCTGTTTTGGGACAAAATGGGTATAAGTGGCTTTTAAACTCTCCACATCTATCTTAAAGTCTTATAATTAGTTAGTTTTGTAAGAATTAATAGGATCGATTATGAGTTTAGTGAGAAGATTTGAATAACAAGAGAGTGAGAATCGTTGAGAGTATAGTAAGAGAGTATAGAGAGAGTATTGTGGAGAAAGAGATATTATCTCTTCTTACCTCATTTAGAACATAATTACAATCTACTTATAGACATATACAAAAGAATATACTAAGATGATCCTAGGCACATTTACATATAAAGATAGCGACATGTCCTTAAGAAGACATGTGATCCTTCCCACTTGCGCACTCTACACTAACGGCTATGAGGAGAAGGATCGAGAAGCTCTTGTGACCGTTGGAGGCTGGTGGACATGGAATGGACTCGTGATCCTCATGGGTTGAGCTTGGTAGGCCTTTAGCTGTACGGACGGCCCAATGGTGATGGTTGTACGGACGGATGTACGGACAAGGTGTGTGTGCGGTTTCATACTCCCCCTCAAGCTTGATCATGAGCATTGATCAAGCTTGGACTCATGCACACCCACCTCATTAAAAAAACCTTAGTATAGAAAACCACTTGGGAAAAACTATACTTAAGGGAAAAAGAGTGTGGGCATCATGTGAAGACAATCATGGCCGAGTAAGATCTTTGAGGCCAAGTTTGGAGTGAATGTACTCACACACTTGTGGACTGGCCGCCTTGGTGAAAACGTCAGCCAATTGTTCAGAGCTCTCGGTGTGACATGGTAGAACAACTCCAAGTTTAATTTGCTCTCGGACTTTGTGGCAGTCGACTTCAATGTGCTTGGTTCTCTCATGGAACACCGAGTTTGTTGCGATGTGAATAGCTGCCTCATTGTCGCAATGCATAGTAATAGGCTTAGGTGACTCGATTCCAAGGTCCTTGATGAGTGCCTTGAGCCACATCAACTCGGTTGTTAACTTTCTCATGGCTCTATACTCCGATTCAGCACTTGATAGGGATACCACCTTTTGTTTCTTGCTCTTCCATGTGATCAAGTTGCCTCCTAGGAACGTGCAGTAGCCTGTAGTGGAGCGACGGTCTCCACGGTCTCCGGCGTAATCCGCATCACAATACCCTACTAGCTCCGTGCTTTCATTTCGACCCATCCATATGCCTTGCCCCGGCGAGCCCTTGAGATATTTGAGGATGCGGTTCACCATACCCCAATGATGCACGGTAGGACTTTGCATGTGTTGGCTCACCTGATTAACAGCAAAGCAAATATCAGGTCTAGTGATAGTAAGGTATATAAGCTTACCTACTAGCCGCCGGTATCGCTTGACGTCTTGAAATGGAGCTGCATCACACTCCCCCTTTCCTCCGGCCTTATAGTTTTCATCAAGGGGTGTAGATACAGCTTTTGAACCTAGCTTCCCTGCTTCACTCAATAAATCAAGAGCATATTTTCTTTGTGATAAAAACAATCCTTCATTAGTCCTATATACTTCTATACCAAGAAAATATTTAAGTTCTCCTAGGTCTTTGATATCAAAAACTGACTTAAGGTAAGCCTTAGTCTCTCGAATGCCTACCTTGTCACTTCCAGTTATGATGATATCATCAACATAAACTAGAATGACTATAATACCTTTTTCACTTGGTAAGGTGAATAGAGTGTGGTCAGCCTCTGATTTGCGGAAGCCTTTCTCAAGGAGTGTGGTGCTTAACTTGTGATACCAAGCCCTAGGGGACTGTTTGAGTCCATAAATCGCCTTGTTCAGTTTTAATACTTTCCCGGGACCAATGATGTCTTCTAAACCCGGAGGTGGCCTCATATAAACTTCATCCTCGAGCTCTCCTTGTAAGAAGGCGTTCTTAACATCCATTTGCCATAAGTCCCAGTCAAGGTTGGTTGCAAGAGAGAGAACAACTCGAACCGTGTGAAGTTTGGCCACCGGTGCAAACGTATCTTGGTAGTCCTCCCCATACGTTTGAGTGAACCCCCTTGCAACGAGTCTGGCTTTGTAGCGTTCGATCTCCCCATCACTCTTATATTTAATGGTAAAGATCCACCTGGATGTCACAGCCTTCTTGCCTTTGGGTAAGTCAGCCTCGTCCCATGTATGATTGGCCTCCATTGCATTCTTCTCGGCATTGACAGCATCACACCATTCCTTATGATTCTTGGCTTCTTCATAGTCTTTGGGAATCCAATGAGCATCAATCTTGCCAAGAAACACTTGATGGTGTGGAGGAAAATGAGCCAAGGTGCATACCGCTTGAATCGGATGAGCTACAGCAACGTTGTTGTAGTAGACCCGAGTGTTTCGCCAATTGGAGGGGGGAAACTTGAGGCGTTCACTGCGGCGAAGTGGGATAACTTCCTGTGGTGTGGCCTCATCGTCATTGTCTTCCTCGGTGGGCACATAATCCTCATCACCGGAAGCATTGTCCACCGGAACTGAATTTAAACCATTTTCATCATCGGATTGTTCATCAAGTTCAGCCGAGTGTTCATCAAGTGCAGCCGAGGGATCATTGTCTAGAGACTCCGGCGGTGAAGTGGCCGGTGCATTGACTGGGGGTGCAGGTGTTGACGCGGGGGCATTGTCAACACCGAGTCTCTCGAGAAGGATGCGAAGGTTGTTAGCTCGGTCAGATGGTGAGGTGGACAAGTCTCGAAGGCTCTCCCAGTTCTTTTCCTCATAGAAGCCTTTAGACTCCACGAACTTAACATCACGAGAGACAAAAACGCGCTTCATGTTCGGCTCGTAGCACTTGTAGCCTTTTTGAGTCGTCGAGTACCCAAGGAACATGCTCTTAACACTCTTAGCATCAAGCTTGTCGCGCAGTTCTCCTGGCTTCAAC
Source organism: Camelina sativa (assembly GCF_030686135.1). Classification (NCBI taxonomy): domain Eukaryota; kingdom Viridiplantae; phylum Streptophyta; class Magnoliopsida; order Brassicales; family Brassicaceae; genus Camelina; species Camelina sativa. Next base: position 18,086,756 of record NC_141894.1, on the reverse strand, counting down.
ACATAACACACGCAGCCAAATACTCTTAATATTAGAGAGTAAGGAGGAAGAGAGAGGAGAGGCCGGTAAGGCCGAGCCTTGGAAGAAGAGAAGAAAGGCCGGAAAGGCCATGTAAAGGCCGGTAAGGCCATGTCCGTGTCCGTGAGCGACCATGTACCGTGTCCGGTACCATGTACCGTGTCCGGTACCATGTACCGTGTCCGTGAACGGACCCATGTCCGGTGAGCGGCCAGTTAGGCCGTGAACACATTGAAGAGAAGGCCCGTCCGTACAGGCCCGTCCGTACAGGCCCGTCCGTACGGTCTCGGCCCTTAGGCCTACGCTCGGTCCAGTAGATAGAGAGGCCGAGTTTGAGAGGCTTGGGAGAAAGGAAAACGAGGCCTTACAAGGGAGAGAGGCCCATAAAGAAGAAGAAAGGAAAACCCACAAGGAAAAGGAAGGAAGGGAGAAGATTCACGTGAGCGTTTGGTGAAGGAAGGAAGTCGCTTTCACCAAGTTGAATTGAGAACGTCCCTATCACCTTCTTCTTCTCTCTTTGTGTCTAACGGTCATATGACCTTCTTCTCCTATATTAATGTATAATCTCTCATATGTAAAACATATCACAATATTATTCAATAAGAAGAGAATCCGATTTCCCCTCTTTTACCTTGTGTTCTTGTTCTTAGCTTCAATGTAGATAGTTTAGGGAATCGGTTAGAGGCTGCCCTTAAGGCAGCCTATTCTCTTCCCAAATCTCACCTAAAGTCTTCTTATTTACTGCTTTACTTAGCCTAGATTACTGATTCTTAATCCTCCTTCTCCTAAGTACACAAACTCTAAGTGTTGTGATACTAGAACAAGGATAAGTCTCAAACTAGTGCTTCTCCTAGTTAGGATCCGCTTACTCTCTAGTATTTGGGTTCTATCTAGCTTGTTTATGGGGAGTTCATCACAAGTTGATGTTCTCTCCTCCCCCTTGAGAATGAGTTAGTTTGTTGTGGGTAAAGGGGGATTCATTCACCAAGTGTTTGTCTACCCTCTCTTGTGAGCTTTGTCTCATAAATCCCAACATGGTATCAGAGCAGGTTCTGTTCTTGGTGATTCAAACTCATTCTCAATGTCGTTTTCTTAGGAGTTAGCTTAGTTAAGGTTTTAATCCTAGCTTAGGTGTTAATTCGCTTAGCTTAGTTCTTTAAAGCTTTAATTTTGCTTTTTGTTGTTAAATCGATTCTCTAGCAGCTCATTGTTGAGTAAGCTTGGTCTCTTCTCTTGTTAGAATTTGTAGACCAAGTGTGTGAAAGAAATCGATTTTAAAACCTCATCTTTAGGCTTACCGATTTGGTGAAAGCTTGGGTTTAAATGAGGTGGTGATGAACCAAGGAGCAAATCGGTTTTGTTCTTGGTAAGGATTCACGTTTTTGTGTGCTTGTATGAGCCACGAAATTCTTAGGATTTAGTTCTCTTAGGATTTAGTTAATTTTCCTCTAAAGGTTTAATTTTGCTTTTGTTAAATTTCCTTTAAAGGCTTAATTACTAAATCGCTTCTTCTTCTTCTCAAGGTTGAGAAAGCTTTGTTTCTGGCCATATGGTGTGTCCAGATTCGAGTTTGGGGAAGAGAGAGTTCTTGTTTTTAGCATGTATGGCCCGCTTGGTCAAATAGATTCAAGTTGGTCCAAGATGCATTCTTTTAACCAATGGACAAAAGGTTGTTCCAAAGGTGTTTCTTCTTTTATTTGAATTTTGAACATGGAAAGCATCTTCTATATGCTCTTTCGTGATCCTTGAAGGCATTAGACTCTTGGAGAACACCTGTTTAAGTGATACTACCATGAGAAGTGTCCTAAACCTTTGGAGAAACTAATTTTCCATAAGGTCCATGTGTTTCAGCCATTAAAGCACCAAAAGAGATTGTCTTCTTGGTTGTTCTTGGCTGTCAAAGCTTCTGCAAACTCAAGAAAACAGAGTCTAACTCTGTCCATAGGAACTCTTGAGCTCTATTCTACTCTCCATTCACCTTATACTATCGCCCATATTCTCTCTTATACTCTCTTATACTTTATTCTCTTGGTTACTCATACTTGGTTACTAATTCTCTATTTATACTCTTATTAATTCTCTAAATTCTCTATTTATTTTCAGTCTATACTCTATACTCTAATCTCTCACAATCTCTTGTTTAGAATCTGTTCCATTGAATTTGGTTTCAGCTTCAGCCTTGAAGATTGTGTGGAGCTCGCCTACTATCTCAAGAAGAAGAAGTGGCGAGGTTGAAGGCTACAAGATAGCCATGAGGAGAGCGCAGCACAATGCCTGGAGTTAGAACCAAGGGCCACCAAGTCTTTGTTAAGCTGGTGGAAGGTGATGAATCAGTCCAAGAGCATGTGTGTTAGTGCCAAGTTGTTGATCGGATGTGCACAATGGTCTTTAGGAAAGGTGATGCACAAGGTTTCAACTGTTGATTGGATGTGCACAAGAACGGTGATGCACAAGGCTTCAACTGAGGTGATGAGGTTTCAGCCCATCATCAAGTAAAGGTTACGGGGGAGATCAAGTGACTTCAGACCGTACCTCACAGATTCTGCTCGGCCACAAGCAAAAGTTTTTACTTAAAGCTCAGCCGAAGCGTCTCAAAGATTGACTCGGACGAAACCCTTCCACTGCGATTCAGCTTCCGCGTTCTTCACCAAAGTTCTAGACCATGGAGTCATCTTGCCAGTGGAAGTGGAATCATACCAATCCGAGCAGCCGTTCAAAAGTTATGTCCGATTCAGTGGGCATATGTCAGTCTGACGATAAAACTGGCCGGGTTTAAAAACCATGGTTAGAGTAGGAGCGGTCTCAAGGAGGAATTCCAAACCGCATCAGTGATCAACCCTCTCCTTCCTATCCATCAAAACACCAAAAAGGCTGTGCTCTAAACTCTACTCTATTTAAATTTCTTAAATTCATTATCTTAGCTCTATTACTAGTCTTTACTCTTTAATATGTTCTTTTAAAGTTTTCTTTAGAATTTTCTTTGATATTCCTCATAGCAAACACTTATTCTTTTCTTCTTTATCACTTGTTTCAAGGGTGAAGGAGACTATGAGAGCCTCAAAAGAAAATTCGAGAAGTGCAAGCTTGGAGAGATCATATGAAGTGAGTTCAAGGCAAGAAGGGCTAAGGAGTGTAGCGGTTCAAAGGCCTGAAGAGGAGAGAGCTGGTTCTTGACAAACCAAGATCAATGGGACATCATGGATAGTGGAGTCTATACTCTTTTTCCCTTAACAAAGTTTTATCCCAAGAGGTTTTCTTTGTTGAGGTTTTTAATGAGGTAGATGACACTAGTCCACCCTTGATCTTTGGTCCCCATGGTGCCCTGCAGATCAAGCGTGCGGGGGAGTATTAGAGAGTAAGGAGGAAGAGAGAGGAGAGGCCGGTAAGGCCGAGCCTTGGAAGAAGAGAAGAAAGGCCGGAAAGGCCATGTAAAGGCCGGTAAGGCCATGTCCGTGTCCGTGAGCGACCATGTACCGTGTCCGGTACCATGTACCGTGTCCGGTACCATGTACCGTGTCCGTGAACGGACCCATGTCCGGTGAGCGGCCAGTTAGGCCGTGAACACATTGAAGAGAAGGCCCGTCCGTACAGGCCCGTCCGTACAGGCCCGTCCGTACGGTCTCGGCCCTTAGGCCTACGCTCGGTCCAGTAGATAGAGAGGCCGAGTTTGAGAGGCTTGGGAGAAAGGAAAACGAGGCCTTACAAGGGAGAGAGGCCCATAAAGAAGAAGAAAGGAAAACCCACAAGGAAAAGGAAGGAAGGGAGAAGATTCACGTGAGCGTTTGGTGAAGGAAGGAAGTCGCTTTCACCAAGTTGAATTGAGAACGTCCCTATCACCTTCTTCTTCTCTCTTTGTGTCTAACGGTCATATGACCTTCTTCTCCTATATTAATGTATAATCTCTCATATGTAAAACATATCACAATATTATTCAATAAGAAGAGAATCCGATTTCCCCTCTTTTACCTTGTGTTCTTGTTCTTAGCTTCAATGTAGATAGTTTAGGGAATCGGTTAGAGGCTGCCCTTAAGGCAGCCTATTCTCTTCCCAAATCTCACCTAAAGTCTTCTTATTTACTGCTTTACTTAGCCTAGATTACTGATTCTTAATCCTCCTTCTCCTAAGTACACAAACTCTAAGTGTTGTGATACTAGAACAAGGATAAGTCTCAAACTAGTGCTTCTCCTAGTTAGGATCCGCTTACTCTCTAGTATTTGGGTTCTATCTAGCTTGTTTATGGGGAGTTCATCACAAGTTGATGTTCTCTCCTCCCCCTTGAGAATGAGTTAGTTTGTTGTGGGTAAAGGGGGATTCATTCACCAAGTGTTTGTCTACCCTCTCTTGTGAGCTTTGTCTCATAAATCCCAACACTTAAATGATCAAATGAGGGTTTTACCTTGTTTATTACCTCAAACGGTGAACTGTCTTGAAGAACTTTGGTTGGTGTCCGGTTAATGAGGTAGCAAGCCGCAAGAACAGCATCTCCCCAAAACTTCTTTGGAACATTGGTGTGAAACATCATGGATCTTGCCACTTCCATGAGGTGCCTATTCTTCCTTTCAGCAACACCATTTTGTTGGGGTGTATATGGACAGCTTGTTTGATGAATAATCCCATGGTTTGCTAGGTATTGTTTGAAGGCATGGCTTGTATACTCTCCTCCATTATCTGATCTCAAAATTTTAATCTTTGCATTATAATGGTTAGTCACATATTTTTGAAAATTCGTGAAGGCTTCAAGAACTCTATCTTTAGAGGGAAGCAAGGTCAGCCAAGTATATTTTGATTTTTCATCAATAAAAGTCACAAAATATTTTTGATTTTCTCTAGACAAGCAAGGGGAAGTCCAAACATCTGAATGGATTAAATCAAAACAATTTTCATAAATAGTCATAGATTTAGGAAAAACAGCCTTGCAATGTTTACCAAGAATACATGCCTCACACTCATCATTTTTAAAAGAAATATTAGGAAACATTAATGATAAAGCTCTAGTATGAGGATGTCCTAGCCTAGCATGTAAAATAGAATCACTAGGTTTAATAATAACCGAATTAAAACAAGATGCAGTAGAAGAAGATAGATTCAAGTCCTCAAGCACATATAGATCATCCTTGGAACCTCCTCGACCAAGAACTTTACTTGTCTCAATATCCTGAAAATGAACCTTGTTAGGACCAAATATTGCATAACAATTTAAATCAGTGGTGGCCCTCTTAACTGATAGCAAATTAGATGTGAAATTTGGCATATAGAAAGCTTTAGTTTCTTTGTTAAATAACTTTAAATTCCCTATGCCTTTAATTGGAACTTTCTCACCATTAGCTATCACAACATTACCATTAGCAGGCTTAATATCACTCATTAACCTAGAATCACTAATCATGTGATGAGATGCACCAGAATCAACAATAAGAGACTTAGTTTTGTTTGAAGTAAGAAACGCCTTACCGGTGGCCTCCTTGAGGGCTTTGATGAGCGCATCAAGGTCGGACCGCCTTACCAGCTCGGACGATGCTGCAGCAAGAGCAGTTCCACCGGTCACTCGTTGAGGCTGCTCAGAGATCAATGGCTCCCCCACGGCAGTTGCTTGGTGAGCTCTCGGTTGTCCTCCGCGGTTTGGTCGTCCACCTCGGATTGTTCCCGGTGGTGGTGCTAGATGCGGATGTAGGATCCAGCAGCGGCTCTTGAAGTGGCCAAGTTTCTTACAGTGCTCACAAACCGGCGGGTTGTTCTTGTCCTCCGGTCGGTAGTAGCCTTTGTTTGCTGATGCCATCTCAGCTTTGTTAGCGGTCACCAGCTCTCCCTTGCTGCCGAACAATCCCATGGAGCCATGCTCCTTTTGAATTTGGTTACAAACATCATCAAGGCTTGGGAGTTTATCTGACCGCAAGATGTGTTTGATGAGATCATTGTAGGAGGGGTTTAGGGTCAAGAGCAGCCCAAACACTTTGTCTTGTTCACGCCTCTCGTTCAGTATGGCCGGATCAATTGTCGCCGGTCGCAGCATTTCTAGTTCAGCCCAAAGGGACCTAAACTTCCCAAAATGCTTTGTAAACTCCATATCCTCTTGGTTGAGGTTATTGATGGCCCTTTTAATCTCGAAGATACGATTGACATTGGTAATATTACCAAAAACGTTCTTGAGGGTGTCCCACAAGTCCTTCGCCGTCTCGCAGTAGGAGTAGGCTTCAAGAATGGGGGCATCTAGAGAGTTTTGAATGATGGCTAAGACTCCTTGGTCTTCTTGGAACCATTTGTTCTTTTCATCTCCGGCAAGTTCCTTGCCGTCCTTGGTGGCCTCACCACTCGGAGCTTCGCTCTTCTCCACGTGAGACCAAAGGCCTCGGCCACAAAGGGCAGTTTTCGTGGTCCTCGCCCACAGCAGATAGTTCTCTCCCTTGAGAGTCACCGGAACAACCATGGTTTTGACACTTTCCATGATGAAGGGACCGTTAGGTAAAGCTATTATCCAACGGTTAAAGAAAATGACTTTCAAGTCAAAAACAGAAAATGAGAGAGAAGGAGAAGCGGAAGTAAGTGATGATCAAAAACTTTAGAATGACGAGCAACCAGGCTCTGATACCATGTAAGAATTAATAGGATCGATTATGAGTTTAGTGAGAAGATTTGAATAACAAGAGAGTGAGAATCGTTGAGAGTATAGTAAGAGAGTATAGAGAGAGTATTGTGGAGAAAGAGATATTATCTCTTCTTACCTCATTTAGAACATAATTACAATCTACTTATAGACATATACAAAAGAATATACTAAGATGATCCTAGGCACATTTACATATAAAGATAGCGACATGTCCTTAAGAAGACATGTGATCCTTCCCACTTGCGCACTCTACACTAACGGCTATGAGGAGAAGGATCGAGAAGCTCTTGTGACCGTTGGAGGCTGGTGGACATGGAATGGACTCGTGATCCTCATGGGTTGAGCTTGGTAGGCCTTTAGCTGTACGGACGGCCCAATGGTGATGGTTGTACGGACGGATGTACGGACAAGGTGTGTGTGCGGTTTCATAAGTTTCAATGGATTAAGACACATTTTAACCCCAGAAACACTAACATAGCTGTTTACAGCTTCTAAGCAATGTTTTCTTGGTTTTAGCCTGTTTTGGGACAAAATGGGTATAAGTGGCTTTTAAACTCTCCACATCTATCTTAAAGTCTTATAATTAGTTAGTTTCAATGGATTAAGACACATTTTAACCCTAGAAACACTAACATAGCTGTTTACAGCTTCTAAGCAATGTTTTCTTGGTTTTAGCCTGTTTTGGGACAAAATGGGTATAAGTGGCTTTTGAACTCTCCACATCTATCTTAAAGTCTTATAATTAGTTAGTTTCAATGGATTAAGACACATTTTAACCCGAGAAACACTAACATAGCTGTTTACAGCTTCTAAGCAATGTTTTCTTGGTTTTAGCCTGTTTTGGGACAAAATGGGTATAAGTGGCTTTTAAACTCTCCACATCTATCTCAAACTCCTATAATTAGTTAGTTGCATTGGATTAAGACACATTTTAACCCCAGAAACACTAACATAGCTGTTTACAGCTTCTAAGCAATGTTTTCTTGGTTTTACCCTCTTTTGGGACAAAATGGGTATAAGTGGCTTTTAAACTCTCCACATCTATCTTAAAGTCTTATTATTAGTTAGTTTCAATGGATTAAGACACATTTTAACCCTAGAAACACTAACATAGCTGTTTACAGCTTCTAAGCAATGTTTTCTTGGTTTTAGCCTGTTTTGGGACAAAATGGGTATAAGTGGCTTTTAAACTCTCCACATTTATCTTAAAGTCTTATAATTAGTTAGTTTCAATGGAATAAGACACATTTTAACCCCAGAAACACTAACATAGCTGTTTACAGCTTCTAAGCAATGTTTTCTTGGTTTTACCCTCTTTTGGGACAAAATGGGTATAAGTGGCTTTTAAACTCTCCACATCTATCTTAAAGTCTTATAATTAGTTAGTTTCAATGGATTAAGACACATTTTAACCCGAGAAACACTAACATAGCTGTTTACAGCTTCTAAGCAATGTTTTCTTGGTTTTAGCCTGTTTTGGGACAAAATGGGTATAAGTGGCTTTTAAACTCTCCACATCTATCTCAAACTCCTATAATTAGTTAGTTGCATTGGATTAAGACACATTTTAACCCCAGAAACACTAACATAGCTGTTTACAGCTTCTAAGCAATGTTTTCTTGGTTTTAGCCTGTTTTGGGACAAAATGGGTATAAATGGCTTTTAAACTCTTCACATATATCTCAAACTCCTATAATTAGTTAGTTGCATTGGATTAAGACACATTTTAACCACAGAAACACTAACATAGCTGTTTACAGCTTCTAAGCAATGTTTTCTTGGTTTTACCCTCTTTTGGGACAAAATGGGTATAAGTGGCTTTTAAACTCTCCACATCTATCTTAAAGTCTTATAATTAGTTAGTTTCAATGGATTAAGACACATTTTAACCCGAGAAACACTAACATAGCTGTTTACAGCTTCTAAGCAATGTTTTCTTGGTTTTAGCCTGTTTTGGGACAAAATGGGTATAAGTGGCTTTTAAACTCTCCACATCTATCTTAAAGTCTTATAATTAGTTAGTTTCAATGGATTAAGACACATTTTAACCCCAGAAACACTAACATAGCTGTTTACAGCTTCTAAGCAATGTTTTCTTGGTTTTACCCTCTTTTGGGATAAAATGGGTATAAGTGGCTTTTAAACTCTCCACATCTATCTCAAACTCCTATAATTAGTTAGTTGCATTGGATTAAGACACATTTTAACCCCAGAAACACTAACATAGCTGTTTACAGCTTCTAAGCAATGTTTTCTTGGTTTTAGCCTGTTTTGGGACAAAATGGGTGTAAGTGGCTTTTAAACTCTCCACATCTATCTTAAAATCTTATAATTAGTTAGTTTCAATGGATTAAGACACATTTTAACCCCAGAAACACTAACATAGCAGTTTACAGCTTCTAAGCAATGTTTTCTTGGTTTTAGCCTGTTTTGGGACAAAATGGGTATAAGTGGCTTTTAAACTCTCCACATCTATCTTAAAGTCTTATAATTAGTTAGTTTCAATGGATTAAGACACATTTTAACCCTAGAAACACTAACATAGCTGTTTACAGCTTCTAAGCAATGTTTTCTTGGTTTTAGCCTGTTTTGGGACAAAATGGGTATAAGTGGCTTTTGAACTCTCCACATCTATCTTAAAGTCTTATAATTAGTTAGTTTCAATGGATTAAGACACATTTTAACCCCAGAAACACTAACATAGCTGTTTAGAGCTTCTAAGCAATGTTTTCTTGGTTTTACCCTCTTTTGGGACAAAATGGGTATAAGTGGCTTTTAAACTCTCCACATCTATCTTAAAGTCTTATAATTAGTTAGTTTCAATGGATTAAGACACATTTTAACCCTAGAAACACTAACATAGCTGTTTACAGCTTCTAAGCAATGTTTTCTTGGTTTTAGCCTGTTTTGGGACAAAATGGGTATAAGTGGCTTTTAAACTCTCCACATCTATCTTAAAGTCTTATAATTAGTTAGTTTCAATGGATTAAGACACATTTTAACCCCAGAAACACTAACATAGCTGTTTACAGCTTCTAAGCAATGTTTTCTTGGTTTTACCCTCTTTTGGGACAAAATGGGTATAAGTGGCTTTTAAACTCTCCACATCTATCTTAAAGTCTTATAATTAGTTAGTTTCAATGGATTAAGACACATTTTAACCTGAGAAACACTAACATAGCTGTTTACAGCTTCTAAGCAATGTTTTCTTGGTTTTAGCCTGTTTTGGGACAAAATGGGTATAAGTGGCTTTTAAACTCTCCACATCTATCTTAAAGTCTTATAATTAGTTAGTTTCAATGGATTAAGACACATTTTAACCCGAGAAACACTAACATAGCTGTTTACAGCTTCTAAGCAATGTTTTCTTGGTTTTAGCCTGTTTTGGGACAAAATGGGTATAAGTGGCTTTTAAACTCTCCACATCTATCTTAAAGTCTTATAATTAGTTAGTTTCAATGGATTAAGACACATTTTAACCCCAGAAACACTAACATAGCTGTTTACAGCTTCTAAGCAATGTTTTCTTGGTTTTACCCTCTTTTGGGACAAAATGGGTATAAGTGGCTTTTAAACTCTCCACATCTATCTTAAAGTCTTATAATTAGTTAGTTTCAATGGATTAAGACACATTTTAACCCTAGAAACACTAACATAGCTGTTTACAGCTTCTAAGCAATGTTTTCTTGGTTTTAGCCTGTTTTGGGATAAAATGGGTATAAGTGGCTTTTAAACTCTCCACATCTATCTCAAACTCCTATAATTAGTTAGTTGCATTGGATTAAGACACATTTTAACCCCAGAAACACTAACATAGCTGTTTACAGCTTCTAAGCAATGTTTTCTTGGTTTTAGCCTGTTTTGGGACAAAATGGGTGTAAGTGGCTTTTAAACTCTCCACATCTATCTTAAAATCTTATAATTAGTTAGTTTCAATGGATTAAGACACATTTTAACCCCAGAAACACTAACATAGCAGTTTACAGCTTCTAAGCAATGTTTTCTTGGTTTTAGCCTGTTTTGGGACAAAATGGGTATAAGTGGCTTTTAAACTCTCCACATCTATCTCAAACTCCTATAATTAGTTAGTTGCATTGGATTAAGACACATTTTAACCCCAGAAACACTAACATAGCTGTTTACAGCTTCTAAGCAATGTTTTCTTGGTTTTAGCCTGTTTTGGGACAAAATGGGTATAAATGGCTTTTAAACTCTTCACATCTATCTCAAACTCCTATAATTAGTTAGTTGCATTGGATTAAGACACATTTTAACCACAGAAACACTAACATAGCTGTTTACAGCTTCTAAGCAATGTTTTCTTGGTTTTACCCTCTTTTGGGACAAAATGGGTATAAGTGGCTTTTAAACTCTCCACATCTATCTTAAAGTCTTATAATTAGTTAGTTTCAATGGATTAAGACACATTTTAACCCGAGAAACACTAACATAGCTGTTTACAGCTTCTAAGCAATGTTTTCTTGGTTTTAGCCTGTTTTGGGACAAAATGGGTATAAGTGGCTTTTAAACTCTCCACATCTATCTTAAAGTCTTATAATTAGTTAGTTTCAATGGATTAAGACACATTTTAACCCCAGAAACACTAACATAGCTGTTTACAGCTTCTAAGCAATGTTTTCTTGGTTTTACCCTCTTTTGGGACAAAATGGGTATAAGTGGCTTTTAAACTCTCCACATCTATCTTAAAGTCTTATAATTAGTTAGTTTCAATGGATTAAGACACATTTTAACCCCAGAAACACTAACATAGCTGTTTACAGCTTCTAAGCAATGTTTTCTTGGTTTTAGCCTGTTTTGGGACAAAATGGGTATAAGTGGCTTTTAAACTCTCCACATCTATCTTAAAGTCTTATAATTAGTTAGTTTCAATGGATTAAGACACATTTTAACCCGAGAAACACTAACATAGCTGTTTACAGCTTCTAAGTGTTGGGATTTATGAGACAAAGCTCACAAGAGAGGGTAGACAAACACTTGGTGAATGAATCCCCCTTTACCCACAACAAACTAACTCATTCTCAAGGGGGAGGAGAGAACATCAACTTGTGATGAACTCCCCATAAACAAGCTAGATAGAACCCAAATACTAGAGAGTAAGCGGATCCTAACTAGGAGAAGCACTAGTTTGAGACTTATCCTCTTCTAGTATCACAACACTTAGAGTTTGTGTACTTAGGAGAAGGAGGATTAAGAATCAGTAATCTAGGCTAAGTAAAGCAGTAAATAAGAAGAGTTTAGGTGGATTTGAGAAGAGAATAGGCTGCCTTAAGGGCAGCCCCTAACCGCTAATCACCTAAACAATCTACATTGTGAATATGAACAAGAACACAAGTAGAGAGGGGAAATCGGATTCTCTTCTATTAGATAATATTGTGTGTTGTTACATATGAGATAAATTACACCTTAATATAGAGAATACAAAATGCACATGACCGTTAGACACAAATGAGAGATGAAAGGGACATATGGCCGTTGGTGCACAAGTGGGTGTATGGTGAAAGGGACAGCTCCTTCCCTTGGTTGTCTCATTCTTCACCAACCAAGGTCTCACATGCTTCCTTCCTTCCCTTCTTTTCCCTTTGTGAGACATTTAACTTCTTCTTGGGCCTCTTCTTCTTATAAGGCCTTTACTTCACAATTCTTCTCACATTGCACCTATGGCCTTGCTAACCACTCTCATTGTGCTCACGGCCCACATGGCCTTATTGGCCACTCTTATTGTGCTCACGGCCTTTCTGGCCGCTCCCACACCACTCATGGCCTTACCGGCCACACTTCTTGTACTAGCAGCCTTACCGGCCACTCTCTTCTTCCTTGTGCAGCTCGGCCTCACCGGCCTCACTCTCTCTTCTCCTTCATATATACTAATACTCCCCCGCACGTTTGATCTGCAGGGCACCATGGGGACCAAAGATCAAGCGTGGACACGTGAGGACTACCTCATTAAAAACCTTAACAAAGAAAACCACTTGGGAGAAAACTTTGTTAAGTAAAAAGAGTGTAGTCTCCACGTTCCTTGATGTCGCAATGATCTTGGTTTGTCAAGAACCAGCTCTCTTCTCTTTAAGCCTTTGAACCGCTACACTTCCTTAGCCCTCCTTGCCTTTAGCACATTCCTTATGATCTCCATCCTTGTTCCTTTAGAATTCCTTTGAGGCTCTCATAGTCTCCTTTACCCTTAAACAAGTGATAAAGAAGAAAAGAATAAGTGTTTGCTATGAGGAATATCAAAGAAAAATTCTAAAAGTGTGACAATTTAAGAAGAATCATATTAAAGACTAAAGACTAGTAATGAAGCTAAGGTAATGAATTTATGAATTAAAATAGAGAAGGGTTTAGAGCACAGCCTTTATGGTGTTTTGATGGATAGGAAGGAGAGAGTTGATCACTGATGCGGTTTGGAATTCCTCCTTGAGACCGCTTCTCTAACCATGGTTTTAAACCCGGCTAGCTTTATTCGTCAGACTGACATATGCCCACTGAATCGGGCATAACTTTCGAACGGCTGCTCGGATTGGTATGATTCCACTTCCACTGGCAAGATGACTCCATGGTCTAGAACTTTTGTGAAGAACGCGGAAGCTGAATCGCAGTGGAAGGGTTTCGTCCGAGTCAATCTTTGAGACGCTTCGGCTGAGCTTTAAGTAAAAACTTTTGCTTGTGGCCGAGCAGAATCTGTGAGGTACGGTCTGAAGTCACTTGATCTCCCCCGTAACCTTTACTTGATGATGGGCTGAAACCTCATCACCTCAGTTGAAGCCTTGTGCATCACCGTTCTTGTGCACATCCAATCAACAGTTGAAACCTTGTGCATCACCTTTCCTAAAGACCATTGTGCACATCCGATCAACAACTTGGCACTAACACACATGCTCTTGGACTGATTCATCACCTTCCACCAGCTTAACAAAGACTTGGTGGCCCTTGGTTCTAACTCCAGGCATTGTGCTGCGCTCTCCTCATGGCTATCTTGTAGCCTTCAACCTCGCCACTTCTTCTTCTTGAGATAGTGAGCGAGCTCCACACAATCCTCAATGCTGAAACTGAAACCAAAATTC